>NC_080019.1:82330599-82648401 GCF_030020395.1 Manis pentadactyla | reverse complement strand
TTCAAGGGTATTCATCCAAACAGTCTTTGTAACAGTACAAATTGGAAACAACACAAATGCCAACAATATGAGGTTGGTTAAATAATGATGCCACATATCAGGACAAACTTGTGATGCAGTTAATTTTTAAAAACAGCCACCTGAGAATATTTAATAATATTGGAAAATGCATAAATAAAATGTTAGGTTGAAAATGCAAGACATAAAACTGCCCATGTATAATTACCCTGTTTTTTTTAGTTTGAAACATATTCATTATATTTCTTTGCAATCTTACATGCATATGTGTGTGGAATATGCATATGTTAAAAAAACTGGAAGGAAATGTGTCAAAGTGTTATTATTGGCCGTCCTTGGATAGCAGTATTTTAATTATTTTTAGTTCCTTCACACTTTTTTGTATATTCTGACATTAGATAAAGCAGTAAGACATTGTTTTTAAAAAGATGAGCTGATGCCACATAAACTGATCCATTTGCGGTGCCTTCTTGTTGCTCCAGACAAAAGTTTGTTTTGCTGGTTGCTACTGAGTGTTATTTTTCTCCTAACCTTTGCTCTCTTTCCCCACCATTGGCTTCCAGATGTCTGATTTAACCAAGCTCAGGGCACTCTACTCGTGTGCATTTTCTCTTGTAGCTCGGGCTAAAAATTCAGAAAGTTCATCAAAGCTGCCAATCTGATAGAGTCAGCACCAACATGAATGTCAACCAGAAACCTTTCAGCAGAATGAAAAATCATTCAATGGGGCATTTGAAGCTTTTGTAAACAAACTGAAGACTGAGCTCAAAATAGGGTGAGAATTTGAGAAGGCATCTGTGCCTCTTTTTTGCCTTCACCTCTGACTGCTTCTGTCTATTAGTGTTTTGTGAATGTTGAAGACCAGGAAGGGAGAAGAAGAATTCTCCCAGGGCCCTTAACTTTTGACTGATAGTTGGTTGGAAGTGATACATTTTTAACTTCCAGTGATTCTTTAACGTGGACTGTGTAAATTGGCTGGAGAAAAATCTGTTTGCATGGATAAAGACATTTCCTATTGATCGTACCTTGAAAGTAAGAATTATGAAGGTAGTTTTCTCCATGTAAATGTTTGTTGTAAGGTTCTTTTATTTGGAATGCCATATAGAAGTTTGAAACTGCTTGAGACTATATGCTATTCCTCCTCTTTTTCTTAAACTTGCATCAATTTTCTCTTGGGTGAAGTTTAAAATAATAAAAACTGAGAAACCGTTTACTCAATGTCTCCTGTTGCATAGCAATCTAAACAAACAAGCCCCTTTGCTCAGTTAAGAACTTCCAATAAAACAAATCACAAAGGTTGCATTTTAAAAAGATGATTTCCAAGTCTCCTTTTTAAATTGTTTTTAAACTTCCTTTAAAAAAAAATAGGGGCCAAAGATTGCTGGCAAAAAACTCGATCGACTTTTGAGTGAGTCAGTTCTCATGCTACCTCAGGGATTTTAAAACGTATTCGTCTGTGGTGAGGCCAGAGGGGCTGAACTGGTCACGTGAATACCAACCCACCCAAAGCAGGAAAAATAGTAAGAAATAATAATAACCACCAAGTGCTCAGTATCTTCTGTAGGCCAGGCACTGTGCCATGGGAATTATCTAATCCCATAACAAACCTCTTCTGTTGCAGGCCTTCTGTTTGCACCCCTGGATCCACTCTTTACTCGTCTCCATCCTGTTCTCTGCCCAGAAACGATGGCCTGTGTGGATGGCAACAAAGGGCTTCTTGCCCAGGGCGCTGGCTGCAGAGAAGAAGAAGGAGGGAAAGAAGGGGTATTTCTTTCCTGGCAACTTCACTGCTGGTTATGGCAGGTTAGCTGTGTCCCTGCACTGGGAGTCCTAGCCCCTGCAGGCAGCCTTCCCGAGACGGCCTCTCTCCAAGTCCAGGAGCTCCTCGGAGCTCTCTGTGCCTTCAGAGCTCATGGTGGGCAGAGCTGCCTGCTCTCGCTAGTTCCAGAAGATGACTCCCTCCATGAAGGCAGAGACCAGCCGCACCCAGACCTCTGCAAAGAGACTCTTTGTTAATCCTCTTCAGTCATCCCTTGTGCGTGTGTGCTTGCCCCTGCCACCACCCTCAGGGAGACCACGGATACTTCTTGTTAAGAGGACTGCAACCGCCCTTGAACTGGCTCTTGCTTCCCAGCTTATTTTATACAATCTTGCAAAGCACATCTATCTAAGGCACTGCTAAGACACTCAGTTGAGCCTCCACTGCATATAGGACAGTATTCAAACCCACCATCATTAGTTATTCCTGAACTTTTAGCTTTGGTCAACAAATTTGTTCTCCACCTCTCAGAAAGAGGGTGCAATTTTTCTCCTTCCACGTGATTGCTCACACAGTCAGTGAGCCTTTTCCACCCACTTCTGAAACCACACTCATCCCTCAAGATGCTCTTCTAACTTCGCCCTTTCCAGTTAGCCTTCCTTACCTGATGTTCCACCGGGGAGTGAACTCTCACAGCAATGCCTTTCTATTCAATTTGTTGGGGAATCAATCAGATACCACCTCTGTATATGTCTTCTAGTGTCCTGGAAACATTATTTAAATTTTAAATTATTTGTCTTTTCAAAATCACTAGCTTTGGCACTACGTCATTTGGGCCTTCACTGTAAGCTTCATCAACACTGGGAACATACACGTTATTCACCTGGCCAAGCCTCCCTTTCCTGAAAAATGAAAGGGTAACAGTGATGCCTACCTTACATGATGGTGTGAGGGTTAAGTTAGCACACACAAAGCTCTTACTACAGAGTATGGCAGATGGATACTATTTCACTCCTTGTTTCCTGTCTTTCCTCCAACTGAGGCTCAAGACTAGCTAATGTCTGTGAGTGCTGAGGAAGTGCCATGTACAACTGTGAACATTTTGCCCATAGTCATTTATATACAACAAGCCTAGGTACTGTTATTCCCCTTGTTTCATAGGTGGAGAAACTGAGGTACAAAGGGGTTAAGAAACTTATTCAAGGGTTACCAGGACATAAGACGGACACATTAATTCACACCTAGATTACAGACTTTTTAAGGAAAAGACCTATCTTACAAAAATTTATGTCATTCACAGGGCCTAGCCGGATGTCTTACATATAGACCATATTCAATAAACGCTGATTTCATTCCAAGAGGCAGAGGCAATTAAGCTAGTGTTGCAATAGGCAGGGGACTAGAAATGCATATGGTCAAAGCAGCAGCTGCTTCCACGAAGCAAGCAGTACCGTGCGCAGCTGCAAAAGAGCTAGGAGGCGAGGTCCTGGCAACTGAGGAATGCGGCTGCTGCCGGAAGCCAGAGAGCAGCCAGCCAGGAGCGAGGCAAGAAAGAGGAGGACCTGAGCTGGGAGGCCAGCAACGGTGGAAAGCTCTACAAATGAAGCTTGAACTCCGCTCTCAGCAGTTCTCCCGGCCCTGAGGAGACAGTTGATCTCACTCATCCTGTGGTTATACCTATACCACTCGAGCATCTTTAAAAACACTTAGCCCAAACTGATGGGCCCTTGCCTTCTGCCTGCCTTACCTAGGCCACAAACCTCAGAGCTTTCTGGGATTTCTGTTAACAGCCCAGCTCCCAGGAATCGGTCTCCACCAACATGACTGTCGCTCACCCCGAGCACGGGACGCATGGCTGAGCATCTGGGAGGGGGCAGATGGGCCAGGAGGGCTGGCGAGAGGCACATGCTTTCATTAAAACGGATGTGTCACAGTAAGTCATTTTGTAAACCTTCCCTCCCCTTCTTTCTGCATAGCGACACGGAAGGGAAGAGCGATCACCCAAAGCACCATAATGCTTTTGGAAAATACTGAAGCTTGAGCCTGAGACACTTACTGACATTTCCTTAAATATCTTTTTAATATCTTGGCCAGGTCAGGCATACCAATGGCATTACAGAGCTTGCAAATCAATGCCCCAGCTGTTTTGGTTTTTTAATAAAACTGAATGTGATCTCTTCTAAATGATTGCCTTCTGCCGCGCCATGCCCCTAGTTTTCTACAGGGCTTTCAGAGAGCAGGCCTGTGGGCAGCCCTGCAGTCAGGACTTGGTTCTGAATGAGTAGTTGTTCCTTTAGCAGGGGGTGTTGGAGAAATGGAGTGTTTGCAGGAGTACTCTTGTCATCTTTTCCTAGTCCCTGCCTAACAAACCTGATGATCTACAGGATTCACAGGACCAATTTGTGGTTTGCTGTTTTTTTAAAAAAATGAATTGACCAAAACATTGCCGAAGAATCTAAAGGTTTCAACTTCAAATGACCATGCTGGTTTCTCCCTCTGGAATCAGCCCAAGTGATTTATTCAGAGTTTTATTAGAAAGCTTTTTCCAGGGAAATTCTTTGTGTCTGATTATCAACATAATGCAGAGTAAGAGCCCCTACCAAGAATTAAGCAATGCATGTGACTTTTGCCCCCTGAAAACATGGAAGGATGTAAAACTGTCATCAGCAGTAGCCATCTTGGCCACCAGACCTCCGCAGTTCCCAGGACAAACAGGAATTCCTCATGCACATAGAGAGGAGGTCTTGTCAAATTGGAGGCCCCAATGGGAGGAAAAACCCATATAAGTACCCATAAATCAGAGTTTTATAATTACATTAGTTGACTGATACTTATGTGGGTCATAAATGTGACGCCACAATAAACAGACAAATTCCTTTGAAAATGTATTTGAGGGCTCTTTTATTAGCTTTGCAAGATTACAGTATCTCCATCAGGAGAGTCTCATCGGCTTACTGTTCATTGCTTTTATTTTCTGCAGTTTTCACAAAATGTCTAAGCTTTTTTCCTTCCAATATTTTGCCTGGGCTACATTAGTGCAAGTTTGTGTTTTCCCTGGGCTTGTGGAACCACAAGCCAAATTAAGACAAATGGGGAGTCAGAGCCTCAGCTGGGCCCCGGAGAGGCCTCCTCCTACTGCCTTCCCCACCCTGATTTCCCACAGACCAGCTTCGAAGCAACTGAAATTTCCCTTTTTTTTTTTTTCTGACCACAAGGCCAAGTTCTGTCTCCTTGGTTCTCTGAATGTTCTCCATCCCTGAATTTTACCCTTAACCACAGTGGAGGAAAGGGAATAGCTGAGGTCAAGAAATATGGGAAGAATGTTAACAATTTACCACTAAAATATACATTAAGAATATTTTCAGAAAGTATAATCTCCAGGTTGAGCTTCTAAATGCAGCATCCTCCTGTCATGTGACTGTCTTCACATTTATGTGTGCCCCTTTCTGCCTCAATTCATCCCTTCCTGAATGAACTCTCTGTAAAGGTAGGACTGATTAAAAATAGACGAATTAGGTCTCCAAGTTTCCCTCCCGATTCAACATTTGGCTGCACTGATTACAAGTGTTAAAGCTGTTAGGTTAAAATAGTGGTCTTTTGCATGAGACAGTGGGTGAATAGCATCACAGATTTTAACAGACATAATAACAGAAGTGAAAATACATATACAGGTAATGCCTCCAACGGAACAGCTTTGGACAGAAATAAAAATTTCTATTGATAGAGATCCAAAGTCATAAATAGTTTTGCTTTAAGATTGTCACAGAATGTTAGCATTAGAAAGGATTTTAGAGATCCTTTCTCTTATTTTATACAGAACACAATTGACAATAATTACCATTGCTATGGTCTGGTTTAATCCTCACGACCCTAGAATGTGTCATTCTCATTTTGCAGATGGGACACAATCAGAGTGAAGTGAAGTAGCTTGCTAAGGTGAAGTGATAGAGGTAGAATTCAGGTTCTTAATTCAAACATCAGGTTAGAGGATCTCAAAGGATTTGAACCCTTGTCTCCAACAACTGGCCTCTTTGCCCTGCTCTGGGGCAAGTAGATGGCTGCTACCCACCAGGCTTTATCTGCTCCTCCCTTGTGACATGTCTCCCCCTCACTCTGGTCTTATATTGGCCTGGAGTGGCTGTCATGATCCAAGATGGATCAGCCTTGGTCTCAGAGGCTATAGCCAGTGCCTCCCCAGACACGCATGCTGGGCTGCATCTGTCACTAATGGGATTCCCAGATTTCTGCCTCTTCATGAGCCCCCACTTGGCAGGCTTGCATATCCATGAATCTAATGTGTGTAGACATGCTCCTCAGTTGTTCCCATTTGGCAAAAAAGCAATGATGTCTGCGGTCAGGTTAACTCTGAGGGCAGGCTTGCTGTGGAAGAGCTGACCCTCTTAGCAGGGTTTGGGTATCTGAGTCCATCTTTGCAGTGCTGCAGCTCCCTTGAGAACGCAGTGTGTGGTGTGATAAGGATGAGCCTGCACACGCTCAGCACTGATCTTTAGCAACTAAGCAATTCATATATTATTTCTTTGTAAGTGAATTTTCTTTAGAGGTGTTTTCCCCCTTTTTTCTCCCTTTTTAAGTGATATATCATAGTAACTTGAAGGTCACAGTACTCTTCAACTTTTACTTCTCTCTGTACTACCTAACATTGGGCATTAAATTTTGAAAACCAACAAATGATCATTAAATGCAAAAAAGAATAGCCCTCTTTTCTTTGGACATTTCTTGGCTACCCACAACCTTTCTATACCCAACATACCCACCTACCTTCCTTTTAGGGAATGACCTTTCCCCCACGGTGTGAGATCTTAGTAGTCAGTAGGTCCACATACCCACTTCCTACTCTGGAAGCTGAAGGGGGAAGCCTGTATCTCAGAGGGTTATAGCGGACGAGTTAATTGAGAATAGCACCTAAAACAGGTAGCAACTGCTCAGTAACTGTTAGCTCCTCTCCTTGTCTGTCCTTCTTCACCCTGGGCTTGTTTGCCTTCTCCTTTTTGTTACTATTATTTACGATCCTTCTACAGCAGTGAGGGCAAGGACATCCGACCCGAACCCAGCCATTCAGACTCTTTCTTCTGGCATTTTAAACATTGTGTAGTTGATACAGGATGGAAGATACGCTCTGGTTTTTTTTTTTTAATTGTGAAATACAACAACACTTAAAGAAGAGTGTCTAACACTACATGAAAGATTTACAGACAACTGAAAGCAAGTGCCCATGTAACACCACCGTCAACGTTATTAGCCCTCACTCAGTGCCCCTCACTCAGGGGCTGCTTCCTGGGTGTGTGACCCGGGCAGCCATGCTCAGACGCAACCTGTGCTTAGTTTCATGCTCTGCATTTGCCGTCTTGAAATTCTTTATCATCTTTGAGCAAACAGTCCAGCGTTTTTATTTTGCACTGGGCCTGCCCATTATGTGGCCCATTCTAGCTCCATTTCTGGAGGTGACTGTTATTCTGACTTTTGTGAAAATGATTTTCTTGCTTGCCTTTATGATTTTGCCACCTACATGTGCATCTGTGGCTCCTTCATCCCCATGGTATGCTCTGATGCACTGTTCCTGCTATGAGGCTTACCGGGTCTATGATTCCTGTTTCACAGCCCCCAGCGATGCCCTATCTCTTGCCTTTCAGTACTCCCCCAATACATTTTGTTTTGCTTAGAAATCAGTGTTGGTATCTGTTACTTGCAACCAAAGAAACATGACTGATCCAGTCTGTTACTAAAAGACTCCAGAGAGAAAAATACAGTGTGTGATAGTCTTTTTTTCTGTTTTGTTCCTTCCTGTACATACCCCAAAGTCTGATGAGTGTTCTATAGATTTAAGATTTATTGAAAAACCACTAACCTCCAACCTGAACAATTCTTATTTTCTAATAGAAAAAAATTGAAACTTGACATTGAGAAAGGCGTTACCTATATTTAGGAAAATGTTGCCTTCAGGACAGGCCAAAGTACCTGCCAAGGACACTTTTTTCTTTGCAGTAGAGTTGTTTCAGGTTGCTAATAGATCATTGCTTTCTTGGGGAAATTCTCTCCATGGCATGAGGTTAGGCAGGACCCCAAATGTCTGGCTTCACCTGTATCCCTATGCTCCCAATCCCATAACAGATGCAGGGATGGGCACGTTACCCCTAAGGAATCAATAATAATCCTTCCTAGGAGTTTTCTACTTGAACTATCAGGGGAGATAACCTCTGGTTTGGGGAGTTCTTGGTAAGATACAGGCTTAGGATTGCCAAGGTCTGGGAAAATCTTTCTTTCAGCGGTGGAGGCTGAAGCCCACACACAAAAGACAGTGAACAGAAGCCCTGAGGCAGTGGAAGCTGTGTCGTGCCCAGGGAGTTGGCGGTTGATGGTGGCATAAAAGCAGAAGCAGAAAAGTGCTGGCTAGCAGATGGGTTTGAGCCTTGGGTTACTGCGGGGTCTTGAGGAACATCTCAGTGCCCCATGAAGCTTGGTTTTATCACTGTCAAGGCAGTTTTCTCTGCTTCCTTACTTTGCTGTGTGCCCTAAAATAAACTTCCAACACCTGTCTTAGCCTCGACCAAAAGAACTGCTGCCTGTAGTAAAACACATTTACAAAGCTTGGACTTAAAGTAATTTGACATGAGACCCTAGAAAGACTCCTTCTGCAGACACAGTGCGCTGAACCAGCTCTCACTATGGAGCTTCTCTATGCTCAGTCTCTGTGGGTGAAAACAGCTCAAAGCCAGCAACATCAAAATGAAGGGGCTCTAGCAAGAACTGCCTACAACATTGGAATTCATCTCCACTCTCATTACTGTATTTCATGCTACTGAAATCCTTTGCTTGGATCGAGGCTGGCTTCCCTTCCTGCAATCTTGTCCATCTCAACTCCGTTCTCCAAAGAGCAGCCAAAACAAACATTATAGAATTAATATTAAAGTGGCTACCCATTGCTGTCAGGATATGGCCCCAAATCTTGGTATGCACTTGAGACTGTTTATGATCTTGGCCCTAACTTACTTCTGCGGCCTTGTTCTCGCTCCTTGTCCTCCACCTCTAGCCCATCACTCACATTCTCTGCTCCAGAGTCACACTCTCTTCCCTAAACTCACTCTTTTACCTTCTTTCCTTTCACATGAGTTTCCTCACCCTTCCACTTTGCTGTCTTCTTTAAGGTTGAGCTTAAATGTCTATTCCTCCAGGAGATTCTCCCTGAGCCCCAAAGACTTGGGTTCACAGTCATGCACTTTGCAGAGTTCTTTATTTTAAATTAGAATGACCCTTTACCTATCTGTCCCTAACTTGGCTGTAAATACATTGAGTGTGACTAGCACATAGTTGGTGCACAAATGAATGTATGAGATTAGAAGAAGTAATAGAATGTTCCTATTCCCATAGCCAGAGCCCGGGCTGTGGTATGGAGGGAGACCAGAGAACTGGACTAGTAGTTGGTAACAAAATGTGGGCCAGGCATCTCAGCCACTGGTCTAAGAAGACCACTAGGAGCCATGAATTATTTGGTAAACCACCATCTTAGTCAGTTTCTTTCAAAGCAATCTGGCAAGGCTGTCCATCTTCTTTCCTTGCATATTCTTGCTGGAAGAAACTAATAGTGCTTCCCAGCCAGTCAATACTTACCTGTCAGCTGAATTGCCTATTTTACCATTTCTATAAACAAACAAACTAATCAAAATCACAACCAAACTAGGATGCCTGCTGAGTTGCATTAGAATCTTATCTTGGCAGTCCATTAATTGAAATTGGACTGGTGGAAAAACAAAGTGCAAATAGTTAAGCAGTTTCCTTACAGTTGTCTAAAATAGGCGGAAAGATCAGAAAACCAGAAATGTCATTTCCATCCTGGCCACCATAGGAAGCATTGATAGGTAGACAACAGTATATATTTTGAATCCATAAAGGAATATTGGTTTGTTTTCTTTCCTTTTTAAAAGACTTCCATTCTTTAGGAAACCCTGATATAAATAAGCAAAATGCTGGAAGGCAGTATCTTCTGGTTGAGAACACTGAGCTGACAGTAGGATTCCAGGTACGTCACCTGACTTCTTCATCTGTAAAATGGGAATAATAATAACAACTGAGCCTTCCCTGCCAGCTGAGAGACCCCACAGGGGAGAGTGTTTTGGAAACAGCTCTGTCAAAGCTGAAGCCCTCAGCATTAACAGCCTCTTATGGCCATCACAGGAAACAAAGCCAGAGAAACTGATTCTCGGGAAGCATCATATTTGGGAAGTGTTTCTGAGCAGAGGTCACGAGATCAAAGTTCAAGCTACCAAGAAGCAGGAGGGAAGCCCAGGAATTATTTTCTGTGATCAAATTACTTATTTTGAGTAAATTCTCCCTTACAAATATCATTGTGTTATGATGTTGTGGGGCATCCCAGGCAATTTGTACAATGTTGTGTTGTGTTTAATGCTTTTTGCTTGCCACTGTAAATCAGTAAGTTGGCCACATAGTTGCAGGAACTGAGGTTCCCCTTCAGTTCTTCAGCACAGAAGGGTCATGGAAGGAATGGTTAAGAATGAAGTTCTATCTGCGTTCCAAATGAAGGTGGCCGTTGGTACCAGTTAGGACTGGAGTCAGAATAATCAAGGGGCATGTACATGGCTATATCTCTTACTATAGCAGACATCAGCAATCAGTCACAGCACCTTTCTCCTCCTTAGCCTGTATCTGGCCTCAGAAGCCTCACTACAGTGGTGACTTGATCAGATTAGGGTGAAATCCATTTGTCATGCCTGGTCCAGATCAGAAGCCTGACTCTTCATAATCAAGCTGTTAAGCAGCTATTAGGTGATACCCTCATTCCCTACTGAGAAAATTAAACCATCAACTTATGAGTTTGCGACTTATTCTTTCGTTTTTGGAACACTTATTGGCCACATTTAATTCAAAGCAAAGCAAACAGGGTAGAAGAGTTAAACCCAAATGCCTGGGTTACAGAGCCCTAGAAGTGCTTCTCTCTTTTTCTAGCCACACAGGATATTCTATCCTTCTAATGCCATTAGCTGTTGGCTTCAAACAACTGTGGAGAAGAGGAGGAAACCTGACACTTTAGCTGGATGATGTTTATACAGATGCAGCTTCTTCCTTAGCATATTTGGTTAGGAGGAACTCAGTGAGCGGGGGCTGAATCTCAGGAATGTGTAAATAAAGTGACATTGACACAGACCTTTAGGAACATTTGCAAGCCCATTCTAACCCCACTTAGAGCTGAGGTTCTTAATATTTATTGGGCATGGACCCCTTTGGCAGTCTGTTGAAGTTTATGTATCTCTCTCAGAATGTTGTCTTTAACTAAGACAGTAAAAGAAAACACATTAATTTGTAAAGGAATCTGATTATACTGAAATACATTTATTGGAGTATTTTTTAAAATCTTTGATACAGTAATACATGTCCTTCTTTATTAAGTATTAAATAGCAAAAAGTAATTTAAAAGCATTAAATAACAAGAATAAAAGGTTGAATAACTACCATAATTTTGGAGTAGAGATGAGGCCAAATACTTTGAGATATCTGAGATAATGTTCTATGAAATTATGTGTGATTTCTGTTAGCGACTAAGCCACAGGTACTGGCTAAAATACTTCTGTGATTTGTAGAGAAGACAAGTAGTGACTGTGGCATCTTACTACAGTGCTGGACAGTGACTTCAGTGGGGTGTTGGGGGACTAGGTAATATGGGTGAATGTAGTGACCACAATGCTTTTCATGTGAAACCTTCATAAGAGTATATATCAATGATACCTTAATAAAAAAATAAAAGAAAAAAATAATGCTTTTGTGATTCCTGACCATATTTAAAATAGAAGAGTTATAAAATTTCAGAAAGAAGTTAGTAAAAATATAGATCCCCGCCCCCCCACATCCAACTAGTTCATGAGCCCTTTGAATTATGCCCAGCATACCCTGTGGCCTCTAATTTCTGAAGTTGGGATAAAGTTGTTACATATGGTCATTTTCTATCCCTGGCAAGTTAAAGGTTAAGGGGGCCAAAAACTCTTTCTAGATCTGACTTGAGCCAGAGGTCCAGGAAAGGAATCTCACAGATCATCAGGGACTCACGGTCCAGTGCGGTTGACTTGACCGAGCACCTAACCCAGAACTTTCTGTAGGGTTCTTCTCTAAAGAGCTAAGTGACCCCCGAAGCCCATCAGGTGTCGGTGGGAGGTGCTCTACCAGTGTACCCTGGATGCCCTGCTAGTGCTGGATACTTCCGTTTTGTGGTTGGTTTCACATTGGATCAAATGAACTCATGGATTTGTGAGTGAGGGTGGGAACTGGGTAAAAGGAGACATTTTAGAAAATATTGCCCTTAGGTACAATAGCTTCTGGCACACCATAATTTATATCCACATTCGGATTTAGATTATATTCTTTATGACAGCATTAAAGTTGATCAATGATTTATTTTAATTGCAGTTTCACTTCTTTATTTATTCATAGGTGATCACAAAAAGTCTCTCTAGATTTACTTAATACTAGAAGACTAAATTCTGAGAATAAATCAAATTCACCACCCCCTTCTAATGATTTGGAGGCCTGCAAACAAGTCTGTTATTTCTTGTACACTAATTTGCTTTGATTCTCTCCTTTTAGTGTTATTCATGGTGGCAGGTGCAGAATTGAGCTTCTGGGCCATCTTGGTGTCTCCTGGATTTAGGTGAGTGTTAGAATGCAGGAATGTGGGGAGTGAAAGGAATGGACAAAAACCACCTTGTAAAACTCCACTGAAGAACTTTGCCTTTATTCAATTGCTTTCTCCTCCACTGAAAAAAGAATTACCCAAGTAATCCTTGCTCAGGTAAAAACGTAAATAAGACGGAAGTGAACCGAATAAAAGTAGGAATCCCTCTTCCTTTGCCATCCTCCAATCCTGCTCCCCTCTTCAAAAGCAGAGTATCTGACCAGAACTTTTTTCTATGTGTTTATATACGTGTATGTGTGTGAATGCAGAGAAAATTCATAAACTCAAATCAAACATATATTTCTTTACATAAAGAAAGGGGAACATGTTATAATTACACATATTTTATTGTTTTTCTTATTAGCAAGATTTCTTAGGTACTCTCCATATAGATCTACCTTATTCTTTTTAATGACTATATACTTTTCATAATATAGATGGGATGTACCACATTTGTTCAACTCTATTTCCCTATGATGGACATTTATGTTGTTTGCAGGTTGGGTTTTTCATTGGTTTATTTAGTTGCTATTACAAACAATGCTCCAATATTATTCTACCTCCTTTAAACTGTTAAAAACCATCCTTCAGTGTGGGTTGTCTTTCTCTACATGAATAAGAGTGAGGATAGGGAGAACAGAAAAGACAGAGGATGCAATCTTCTCTCCACCATTGCGCCCTTTCCATCTCCCACCTGAGTTTCCATCCACAATGTAAAAAGAGAGAGCTCCCTCTGCTGGGAAAGCTCTTACCTCCTCCTTCTAGGCCAGGTAACTCCTCTCATCCTGCAAGTCTCACCTTCCATTTTATCTCCCCAAGACCCCACCCCACCAGCCTGCTAGGTCAAGGCCCTCTCCTTCCTATGCCGTAGCTCTCTCTGAATGCCCTATCACTTTGAAATGAACACCTGGACCCTGAGGGAGGGAAGGAACTCACCATATTCACCTGTGTCCTCAGCACCTCATACCATGCACGATTAACATGTAACAGGGGCCCAGTAACACAACCGGTGATCTGAACCAAAGGGCTTCCAGGTGAGTGGTTCCTGACGTAGTATGTCCTTGGACTAGTTCCCTTTAGATCGGTGTTGAAGCCAACAACATTAGATTATGAATCATCTGGATAGCATCTGAGCATGGGACGAGGTGTACAGACTAAGAATAGTAGTGCAGAAAGGTTAGAATAACACACATCTCGCCAGCACTGGCCAGTCCCTTCTCTGGCCTTCCCCTCACTCATCACATCCCTGGGGATCACTCTGATCTTGGCAGCAGGCTCCAGCAGACTGGAAAAGAGCAATACCTGTTCCGCAGGTTTTATTTTTAATTTTTATTATAATTTTTACCTGTACCCTGCCTGGTATCTCTAAGGCAGGGTTGCTTGGATACAACCGGTTCCATTACACCCTTTCCTGGCTACAGCTCTGCCCATCCTAACGTCTCTGGTGGTAGCTGAGGGTCTCTCCAATGCCTCTATATTACCTCCTTCCTATTTAAGACAGGGAGTCCCCACTGGGGCCTGAAGGGGCTGCGTTTCTCCAGCCTGCTTGACCCCAGAGGGCAGAGCAGCAAAAGAGGGAAGGCAAAGAGTACAGAGGGGCTGGAAAGAGAGTCCGTCTGAATCAGTCAGCAGGTAACACCCCAGGTTGAGGCTGACATTTTGAATCCTGAAACTCTAGACTATAAGGTATCTTGGGGATCAACTATTTAGTGCTGGAGTCAGAGTGGCGTGAGAGGGGGTGATGGTCAGCATCTTATGTACAGTACAGCACAGCACATGCTGCTTCCAGTCTTCCACCCAATTGCTGGTCCCTGATTCAACCTATTTAGAAATTCTGGACTGAGCTCTCTACAGGCCACAATTTCCCATTCTGACTCACACAGTTGACCAGCAAACTTTGATATCCACACAGTGGTCCCAACATGAAGGGAGAAGGAAGACAGACAAGGAAGGGAGCTGGTGGAAGGAAGGGTGTAGGCTAGATCTGCTTCCTAGCCTTCATTCTGCAAAGAAGCAAACCAACAGTCAGAAAGGCAAGAGGCCAGGCACAATTCCCCATTGCAATTGACCCTTGAACAACATGGGGGTTAAGAATGCCAAACTCCTTGCAGTCAAAAATCTGAATGTAACTTTTGACTCCCTGAAAACTTAACTACTAACAGCCTGCTGTTGACAGGAAGCTTTGCCAAAAACATAAAGTCAATGAGCACATATTTTGTGTGTTGTATGTATTATATACTGTATTCTTACCATAAAGTAAGCTAGAAAAAAGAAACTGTTTTTCTCAAATTGTTGCAAGTTTTTAAAAAATTTTCCACTATATTTATTGAAAAAATCCACATATAGGTAGACCAGTTTAAGCCAATGTTGTTCGAGGGCCAAAACTGTTTTTAGTTTTACTCTTCGACCTCAAGTTTGGTTCTTTTACAAATGCAAATAGCCCCAGGAGAGGCAGCACTATCTCAGTGGGAACGATTTCATTAAATCTTTTCTGTAAAGCAGACTGGGCAAAGTACAGTAAGTTGTGGGCTATAAGGGCCAGCAGAAGAGTATGTGTGTATTAAGGTTGCCAACACTCCAGATGGAATATCAATGCCGAAAAGGAAGAGATGGCTCTGGGTTTACTTTTTTGCCTACACACCAGTCTAACCTCAGGGACTTTTCCCTTGAGAGCGTTCATGATCATCCTGGCCACAAACTGAGATCTGGAGTCACCATAGTTCATGTCCTGGGCTGGCTGATCCCACAACTGTAAACTCCCATTGACCCAGATTCTTCTTGGCAGCCCACAGGAAGATGAGTCTATGCTGATCAGCAGATTAGTTCTTTAAAGTGGAAGACGGCCAGGGAGATGTGTCAGCAGCAGGTGGGACAGGTTGCCTTTCAGGCAAGGTGTATCCTGGGCCAGTAGCTCATTTCTGGGTTTCTAAAGTTACCTGCTTGTTCCCATGAATTAAATAAATAACTCCCTTTCCTCCATCACAGGTGGATTTCAAAGTCATTTTCTAGCTCTAAAGGCAGGGGTGCCTCCAAACTTCCCCATTCTGGTGGATCTAACTTTAATCGCTATTTTAGGTTCCTTCTAAATCCTGTCAACTCTCCACATTTCTCCTTAGTTGGAGGAGCCCAGAACTGAAAATAAGGAGCATGATACTGCAGCAGCTGAATATGCCAGGAGAACTGTTTAAAGCAGCCTGGCCCCTTCTTTCTCTTCCTGTCCCTTGTGAGGATGAATGAAAATGCATCCAAAGCTCTCTGAGCTCCCTGGGGAGAGGGATTATGAATGCCCAGATTCTGTGGTTTATACAGGGCATTTAATAATACCACTCACAGTTACGCTTTCCCCTCCTTGACAGAATTTGATTACAGGAATCTCCCAAAGGTCTTCTTTGAAATAGAATTTCCTAAAACTCAACAAAAATGGAAAACATTGCAGTCTTCCAATAATGACGACCCCAGACCAGGCTGCGCTAAGCCTAGGGGAGGGGCTGCATCTCCTACGGGACTTGCAGCCTCTTCCTCTCCGGAAGGTCTCACAGACTGGAGCGGTAATGGGAAACACAAGAGCAAGTCTGACTAACTGAGATTTAATAAGGCCTGACATTTCTATGCCTAATCCTCATATATATTCCATTACAGCGATTTTTCAAGACAGACCACTAAAGGAGGCCCTCTTACATATATAAGGTTTGGGGGAGGTGAGGGGGGAAGGAGGGACCATAGTCATTATAAAAATAAGAACAATCAAATAATCCCAATGAAACTTCTGATGAAACCAGCCCAGATTTGTATTTCTCAAGAAATTCTCCTTTTGAATGTTCTGCCAGGCACCGATAGAGTCCCAAACTAAGTTCTTTATATGCTTAAAACATGAAATCTGATGTAAAACTAAACATTTTAGAAATAGATACATGAAATGACACTGTGGAAAGCTGGGAGCTAGAAGGTTAGGTAAGTCAACAGTTTCTACGATTATTTCAGCCTGCCTAGATTTAGTCAAGGGAGAAATTTAGACTCCAGCCTCACAGCTTCTCTCTGTGACTGACTGCTCAGACATTCTTCGGTGGCTTGGGTGGTAAAACAAAAACAAAAACAAACTTTGTACTGGTTTCAAAAACATAAGCGGCTCCCATTCTGACTATTACAACTCACCGAAAATAGGGACTGTATTCACACTGGCCCGGTCAGTGAAAGATGACATGGCTCTTGCAAAGGCTGCAGTACCATCCACCCTCAAATAGAATGAGTAATTTTGTGCTATTTTTGGATGGTGTGGTTCTTTAAAACAAAGTGATAAATTAAAGTGGCCTCGGTAATGCAGCAAAAATGTTAAGCTCTTTTAAGACAAATGGAAAACGTGGTCTTCGTGTACAAAGAAGGAGTCCAGCAGATGAAAAGGTTTGGAGTCGGCTCTCAACTGAGTTCAAAAGAATTTCAGCCAGTCAGGCAGTCTGGCATTGAACTTTGGAAACTATGCTGTGCCCAGTACTGTGCCTGGGCAGCAGGGGTTATGAAAGCGAATTATTTGTTTCTGAATCCCCAGCTAATAGAGAATTCCTTGAGGGCAGGCACCTCATTTTTTGATAATATGCCCCAACTTGCCTGGCCAAGGTACCATCCCACCTTCCACAGTTCTCCCAGGCCACTTAGAACTGCACGATTTTGGTCAGTGGGAGCAGCCGTGCCCTCTCCCCAGAGCTCTCCAAATCTAGGCCTGATTTCTCCAAATTCTCTTAGCTAAATCCCATGTCCCACATATCCTTCAGGGTCCAGCGCAGACCCCCTGTAGTTCCTTCAGGACTTCATCCTGGGCTGGCCCCTTTCTTTCCTCTCCTATTGCTCTTAGGGTCAGGATACCAGAGGCATTTGGATGAGCAGCAGTGAGAAGGGGGACATACCCCAAATAGCATGAGCAAAGGCAAGCTGTGGGCACCGCGGTGGTGCAGGGGAAGGGGGGGATGGGAGAGTGCGGGGCCAGGGAGGAGGAAGAATGGATGTAAGTACAAATCCAGGTCCCTCCAGTCCTGAGCTGGGTGAGTGGGGCCAAACGATGGCATGTCTGGGAGTCCCAGGTTCCTCTACTCTCAAAGACCTCTCTCCAAAGACTTTGTGAGTGAGTGACTGCCTGCAGTACCTGTGAAACAAATAAAAGAATTTCTTTTAAACGCATAGAACCTGAATCAAAGTGCTGCTCTCAGAGGAGGAGGGTATGAAGTAAAGGTAGTTTCAGGAAGGCTTTCTGAATTTAGTCCCCCAGCCATTCTGCCACAACACCACACTCTTCTCTGTTGTTGCCCTCTGTCAGTTTAGGCCTGGAGGTGTGTGTATGTGTGGGTGTCTGGCTCCTTCACTAGGCTGTATGCTCCCAGGACAGAGACACAGCATTTTCATTCATTTGTTTTGTCCCCAGGGCCAAGCCCAGTGCTCAATAAATAAGTAAGTGATAAATTAATGAGTTCACCCTCAATGAACTGACAGTATTTTAAAAAGTGCTTTAGAAAGAATGTTCTGACCATGGTGTGCTGCATAGAGCAGAAAGAGGGGCTCAGAACCAGGGTGTCCAGTGGACTCAGAACTTGAAATATTTCTGGGGTTTGTTGTGAATGCATTTCATTTCTTACCAATGAGCACGCCTCTTTTCTCAATCCTAGCAACAGTTTCTGCCTTGTGTGCTCACCACAAAAGATCTTCTGAGGGAGCCTTAATTAACAGTAATTAGCTTCATCACGTTTGGGTCAACACAATACCTTAACACCAAGCTTTATTGAGTGTTGTGTATGTGCTAGACACTGTCCTAAGAACTTGAAATGTTGTATTAGAGTTCTCCAGAGAAACAGAAACAATAGGAGATTGTGTGTGTGTGTGTGTGTGTGTGTGTGTGTGTGTGTGAAGAGATTTGTTATAAAGGATTGGCTCACACAGTTATGAAAGCTGAGAAACCCCAAGATCTGCAGTCAGCAAGCTGGAGACCCAGGAGAGTCAAGAGTTTAGTTCTAGTTCAAGTCTGAGTCTGAAGGCAATAGACTGAAATCCCAGCTTGAAGACAGTCAGGTAGAGAGAGAGAGAAACAGAGGGAGAAGCAGCTCTTCCTGACTCAGCCTTTTTGTTCTACTCAGGCCTTCAATGGGTTGGATGAGACCCACCCACATCAGGGAGGGCAATCAGCTTTATTCAGTCTACTGATTTAAATGTGAATTTCATCCAGAACATTCTCACAGAAACACCCAGAAAAATGTTAAACCAAACATCTGAGTAATCTGTGGCCCAGTCAAGTTAAAACATAAAATTAACTGTCACACGTGTTAATTCAACTAATCCTCACAACAATCGATCTTGTGATTTGGAGGATTCAGGATTTCAGACACTCTGACTTCAGAGCCAATAGAGTTATCCAATACAGTATACTACACTGTTCTACCCAGCTTTGGAAAAAAAATCCTAGGCCTTCCTTTCACACTTGCAAATGATTTTCATTTTTTTTTATTAAATAAGATAAACTGTGTGCTATTATTGCTATTTTTATGTATTACTTTCTGGTCCTTACTTATTTTTACATGTAAATTCAAAAAAGGTTCTTGTTTATCTCAATTTTGTATGCAAACTTAGAAGTGATGATGTGTAAAGAGTGTCCCCTCACTAGCCCTTGTTATTGATCAACATAATAATGATAATAACAATATGAAGTTATTATTACAAATTCATGGTAATTATTAATTAATGAATTAATTATGTAGCCCATTCTCCTCCTGATTTGTGGTTTACTTCCTTCCCTGAACATGAGCAAAAAAATATATATATGTATATATATTTGCTATTTATTAAAGAAGATATTTACATCAAATTCTCATCAAAATATCAAGAAAATAAAAGATGTCAAGTGTTGGATCCTAGTGATAGAAATACAGGCAATTTTCTTTTGGTTTCTGTTTCCTGCCCTTTTTTATATATCACAATAGAAAAAATATATAATTCACCTTATTTTTTTTTTGATGTTGCATAATTCCACCATTAATTACAATAAGACAAAACTGGGCCAAACTGCCCATAAGAAACACTTCCTGTGGCTGCAGGGCCATCAGTGCCGGTCCAAATGCCATCCCCATTTCCAAAGACCCCTCAGCAGCCTTCCTTTCCATTCCTGAGACAACAGAGCCAGAATATAGGGATCCCAATATGTTATCGATTTCTTCCAATAATATTAGTTACTTAGAACAAAACACAGGTTTCCTGATTCCCCACTCTCTTAGCAGCTAAATATATCCCAAATGAGCCAGCTTCCTGAAATTTTTCTCTGAAGAGATTTCACTACATGCACCTTCCTACTTTGCACTGGATTCATGGGTTTGTGGCTATAGGAACATAAATACATAGATTAGTTACAGGAGTAGCAAAAACACAGTGTTCCCTGAGCCTCCTCACCCATGGCAGACATCACTAAGGAGTCACAGAAGTCTCTTCCCTGAGCTCAGCTTCCTTCAGATCCTTCTCAGCACAGTGCTCCAGACAGCCACTGCAAATAGTTAGCTCTAAGGATGAACCTATTTGTTCTCCCTAGATGGAGCAGGGATGTCAACATCGATCTTCTCTTTCTCTCACTTAGCCTCTGGCCTTAGTTCTATACCAGTCGTGGCTGCAACCTTGTACTTATTTCTCACCCTGCTTGAAAGAACATGTTTTGAAAATGGTTACTCAGTCTGGAAGCTACTTCCGTCCCAAAGCAGGGTCCCAAAACACAAGAGCTGAGGGATCACATCTAACCTGTTTATGCTGCATGCTTGGAAGACTTTGAATGAGCTAGGTTCATGGCAGAAGAGGGACCAGCTTCCAGGCTAGCCGACGCTTTGTCTACAGCTCTTCTCACCACTCTCCTATCTGACTCTGGGCTTTATCAAAAAGAACAGAGAAAATGTTCCCGGGATCTGACACGTGTAAACACTCCTCCATCACCCTGGCCACGGCGGCTTGCCAAGACAGGAATGAGGCCAAATTTAGTGGGTCCTTCAGCCTGGTGACCCCAGTGGAAACAATCCCCTGATATAGAACAGAGAGAGCCAGTGAAAAATGTGCTGTCCTACAAAGAACAAAACCTGGGATGATTCATTCTCCTGGTCCTGGTGATGTCCTGCTAGATGCTGGTCACTCAGACGGGGCTGTCAGCAACTTTGCAGGAATTCTAATCTGAATGCTGGTCCTGAACACGTAATCCCTAGTTACTTCTGCATGGTTCCTGAACAGCCAGAAGTTTCCTGGGCATGCTTTCCTGGCAGCCCTCTTGCTGCTTAGCAAGAGACCCTTTTAAATGCCGAATGGGTGGGTGAGGCAGGTGGGGCAAGGCCTGGCAGGAGCCACAGCCTCTGAGGAGGCACCCACGCCCCCCCAGCTCACTGCAGCTGGGGTGCCCCCCAGACATGGACACTAATCTTGCTCAGATCACCAATGATTTATTTGTTGCCAAACTTAGTAAACACTCATAAAGTAAAAGGAAAGTAAATTATACAAGCACTATGAATGTATTATGAAAAATCAACAAGGCAGAATATGTATATATATATAAAGTCTATGGATATGTAAACATTTATAAATACATCATTTTTTAGAGGGATGTACACTCGATGTTTTAGCTTTGTTTTATTTTTACAGAAATGGTATCAAATGGAACACATTATTCTGTAACATGCTTTTTACACTTAACACTATGTCTGGTAGTTCTTTACTATGTCAGCCCATGTAGTCTTTCTTTTTAACTGTTACAGAGGGTCCATTGTATAGATGCACCATGTTCTAAGTACTTCTTTCTGGTAACCACTTCTTCATTGACGGATATTTAGTTTGCTTCCAGGGTGTTGCTATTTCAAAACAATACTGCAATAAACTAATATTCTTGTCCACATATTTGACCATATTTCTAAAATAGTTAATAGCTAGAAGGAAATCCACTGGGTTTGCAGAAAAGCACATTTTACATTTCGAAAAATTCTGCCAAATTTTTCTTCAGTAGGGTACCACTGGGAATACACATTTCCCCATATTCTCATTCACTGAGCTTTCATTTTCTTTGTTTCTGTTTTCTTCATTACTATCAAGATTGAGCACATTTACATATGTTTTTTGACCATGTATATTTGTTTCATGGATTGCATTATGCCCTTTGCTTATTTTTCAGTTAGGTTGTCTTTTTTCTTGTCAATTTGTAAGAGTGTTTAAAAAATTTTAAATGAACTCATGTACTCATCACCTAGCTTTGTTATTATCAACTCATGGCTAATACATTCTCCCATCCACTTCTACTCCAAGCAAGGATTATTTTGAACCAAATCTCCAACATTATACCATTTCATTTGTTACTATTTTAGTAAGTTCATCTAAAAGATGGAAGCTCTTAAAAATATCCACAATATTAGCATCATATCTAAAAAGATGTGGTATCATCAAGTATCCAATGTTCTTATTTCTTCCATTAGCTCTTATATTTAAAAAAAAATTACCTCAATGTTATCAAATATCCAGTGTTTAAAATGCCTCTATTATCTCATAAATCTTTTTTAACAATTTGTTTGAATCTGGAATCAAAGGAAGTCTATGACTTCTAATTGCTTAATATGCCTTTTATGTGCCTTTTAATTTATAGGTTATTTCTCTCCTTTGTTGAAGAATTCTGGCTATTTTTCCAATGGAGTCTCCCATAGCCTGGATGTTGTTGATTGCATCTGATGGTATCATTTAACACGTCCCAGTGTCCTCTGTGTTTCTTGAATTCCTGTAGTTAGATCTAAGGCTTGATGAGTCAGGATTGATGTTTTGACAAGAATACTTCATGGGCATGTTGTGTATTTCCAACAAGGCCACATAATTCTGGCTGTCTCTCTATGAGGTTAGCAGCTATTCATAACTGTGTCAGTCTGGGTCCACAGAGGAAACGGAAACCACACTATAATCAAATGGGGGTGTGTGTAATAGAAAGAATATGAACTGTGAGGGAAGAGTAACTACAAAGTTGTAAAGAGACTTCTACAGGGTATCCTATATCTAAGAAAGAATACTCCAGGGAAAACAAGCTTGGAAAGGGGTCTTCTTGATGCCGGGGCTCCAACTAAGCTGCAGAAGGTGTGGCTGTCTCACACTAAGTAGCTAAGTTCACTGGGCTTCTTAGGCAGAGCTAGTCCACAGTAACCGGCAGGTAAGCAAGCGTCCATGGATGCAGGCAGGCTGAGGCTGGTGGGTGCTGCTATGGCTGGGAGGCCTGGCGTGCAGCATTCACATTGGCAGTATGGTGGGAAGCAATGTCCTGGGGCTCAGGCCCAGGCTGGGGCTCTGAGGTCTCCAAGGGATGCACATTAAGCATGTGGCTGGGGCCCAGCATGCACTATTGACAGGCCATACAGCTGGCCTGTCAGACTGGAAAACAAGCCTGTACAGCAAGAAAAACAGACTGAGAAGAAAAGCCCCTCCTCTGGCAATGTTCCTCCCACATTCTCTATGGACAAAGCCTAACATGGCACTCCCTGTGAAAGAGAAATGCTTTAGGAGTTCAATCCATTATTACAGAGCAGGTACTGAAGGGTGGATTGGGAGCTGAGGGGCAAGGAGTCGGTGACTGAAACAATGATCAGTGGCTAGGTCCCTTATTCTTTGGGGTTATGGAACGGTTCTATTCTAATGCTATCTTCATATATTGACTGGAATGCTCCTCCCAGGAGAAACGTCCCACATCTCTTCAGTTGCCCTGAGTACAAGAACCTGGCTCTTTCTCCCTGCCACCATTTCCCTTCTTCTCAATAGTCTAGGTCTTTAGGGTCCCAGCACTTTTTGTTTATTCACCAGTCAGCTCTTTAGACTTTTGGCACCCTGGCATCTCCTTTTCTCTCTGGTTCAATACCTGACTTCAGATCAAAGCTATTTTCTTACCACTTCCTGAATCTTGGCTTTACTTATAAATCCCCTGAACAGAGTGTGCGGGAAGTGGAACTTCTCATTCATAATCCTGTAATCCTCACAAATGCCTTATGAAATGGCTGTCATGTCCTGGTTTTACAGATGGGGAACTTGAACTTAGAAAGGTGAGGCAGGCATGTCCGGGACCCCAGGGGATAGTGGGCAGAGCTGGGACAACAGCCTAAGTCTCCTTGACTCCGATTCGTGAGGGTTGCTGGCCCAGGAGGGCTCACAGCCTCCTGCTTACTTCTTGTCAGGTAACTGCAAACTCATTTGCCTCCTGGCTTCTCACCAGTTGTCTATTTTCTTCCAATTTTCCAGATCATTAGAAGTGCTCTCCAGAATCATCTTGAAACTCTCTTCCAAGATCACCTCCTCCAATAGCCAATTCAGGTTTTTATTTCCAGGCTGGGGTTTCTTCTCAAACAGTAGCTTAATAGCACTTAATTGCACTTAGCTCCATACTGTTTAATTGCAGTTTATTTCCTCTGGTCTCAGGATGATGAGACAGACACCTAAGCGCTCCCTCATTTTAAAGGTGCTGTTTTTACCGCCCACATCACCCACCCCTCCCTCGCCCACCAGCGCCCTCACAGACGGAAGGGAATGAGGATGGCTCTCTTCACTCCCCACCCTCAGGAGACCGTGTGGCAGCTGTGAGGTCCTGACTGCTCCGGCTGGGTAAGGCCTGCTGGTAATCAAACCTTCCTTCTCCAGTTCATCCTTCCTCCTTCAACAGCCCACCTGCCACTTTCCCTTTCCTCTTGAGCCATTCCCCCCACCCTGTACTTATCACTCCCCCCTCCTGCTGACCCTTAGCCCCCTCACCACCCCCCATTCTTTCCTTTTGATCCTTGGCCCCCTCTCTTCCTCTCTTTCCTTCCTCCTACCCAAGCTTTACCGGCAAAATCGGACATAATAACAAAAGAATGGGGCATAAGTAAACAGCTGCCTACCCTCGCTTGGAAGTCCCTGGAAACAACTTCCTTCACCTCCATTGATAGAGTGCCTCTGTGTTTCAGAGTGTTTGGCCCTTGTTCAAGGCCAGTCACAGCAGCCACGGAGTCATTGTGTTGAGATGAAGGCAAATCCAGGCAGTTTCTATGTTTAGATGCAACTGTGTTTCTGGAAAAGGCTGCACATCACATAATAGGAAATCCTGAGAGTGCGAAGACTGTTTCCTGCCAGTTGAAGCATTATTGTCTTTGGCTGTTGTGACAATAGCAGAAACCTTCGAGTAAGTGGACAAAGGTACAGGGGGGCAGGGTGAGGGAGGGGCGGGCTGTGATAGGTAGGGGAGAAGCAGTGAAGTGTGGACCCAGGGAAAGTAGGGGTTTAAAACCGTCAGCGAAAGTAAGTGAATAATAGAACCCTGCTGAGGGAGAAGGAAAAACTGATTAATTTATAAAAACATCTGGGGAAATAGGGTCAGCAAGGGCAAACCACTGTCAGTTCAGTATGGGCTATTCTAAAATGGCACATGATTAAGAGCATACCTAATGGATACTGCTCAGTGGTGATAATGATGACAGTCAATGACGATGACAACAATGAGGATAGTGATAATACCGTTGGACAAAGTCACAGTTATTTTATTCAGGCCTAAGAAATGGAAGGCTCTTTCTGCTGCGGATCTCTGGATAATGCAAAGCAGTGCTTCTCATCCTTAAATATGCCCATGAATCTCCTGGGATCACATTAAAATGCAGATTTTGACCTGATAAGTCTAGGCTGAGCCTGAGATTCTGAATTCCTAACAGTCCGCGGTAAGTTCTGTCAGCTGATCGGTACATCCATCCTGTGCACAGCTGCGGGACTGAGAGGACGAGCACGGGAATGGATCTTGAGAGCGTCAGTCTGGGCTGGGGGACGGGAAATGAGGCGGAGCTTATTGATGTGGGGCCATTATCTCATGACTCAGGATTCATATCCTGGTGAGGGCACAGATGATCTCTTACACTAAAGTAATAAGGATTCTATTAGTCGGGGTGGGGGCAATGTCCCAAGAAGCTCAGCGGTTGCCTTCTTCTACAGGCCAAGACTGACTGTAAGAGATGCTGCAGTAGGCTTGGGCCCCACTGGCAGTGGGGATGACACTCTGGAATACCAGAGGCCAACTGGAGATGCTTACTCTTCGGAGTCAAGGGGGAAGTAATTGCCACATGGGAAGAAAGGCACAAGAGACAACCCGGGGCTCTTGTGATAACAGACAGACCATGGTGTGCCTAGGGGTGAGGCCAGGGGCAGCCAGTGTGGGCACTGCTTACCTATGTGATCAAAAAGGTCAAAAGCAAACGAGCAGAAGGTTGACATCAGCTGCCACAATGAAAAATCATAATTCCTCACCAAGTTTCTAGATGTGAGTGTTTTCTGAGATCCAGAGCACATTGACTGAAGGGGAGACCAGTTCCTGCAATGTCCCACATCAATATTTGGGAGCTCTTCCTCTAGGTTCCTCTAGCTATTTACCGGAGGGACTTTGCAATGGAAGACAGGGGAATACCTAGATCTTCCTAGCTTGGCGCTGATCGTAGGGGACCCAACCACCACCACCCCGCCTGTTAGAGGAGCTCGTGGAACCACGTGACAATGTCTCAGCGGGGCTTTCTGCCTTTTCCAAGGGTACACTGGACAGCTCCCCACAAAGAAAAAGGAGAAGGAGGAAGGGAAGGTGGAGGGAGGTGGATGGAAAGGAGAAGAAAAGAAAAAAGCACTGATTTGGATGTGTAGTATTTGGAAATTTTTATGCTGCGCATCCTCCCACCATGGTCATTTCAAGCCACCAGCCTGCAGTCATTCAGCATGAAATTGGGGAAAAATGCCTCTCTGTGTGTAAACAGGATGGATGAATTGAACAGCTGGCAGAACTCACCTGGAAGTCAGCTAGAACTCAGGCCAGGCAAGTCTGGTGTCTGTTTTGGTGAATGATCCTTTCCTTTCCATAGTGTCAACACTAGCCACTACCCAAGCCTTACTGGGACTTCACCTTAATCACTGATCTGGTAGCAGTGAGATGACGCAGGAGCAAATGGTTTCCCATCCTGGGTTCAGGCTCCCACTCCTTCTTCTCAGGGCCCTCACTTCCCCACAGAAGACATGCACAGGGCTGTGACTCCAACTTTCTTTGTTAAACACTTGGACAATCAGGTCCTAGACCTGGTTTTCTTCATGACTGGCCATTCAGCAGCAGGAGATGAGGGTTTTGAAAATGCTGCTGTGGAAGCCTCTGGCTTTCACTCTATGTTCTAAGTTGATTGGTGGCTGATCTGAGCCTGTCATTTTCTTCTTTCAAGGTTTCATTGTAGTTACCAACAACTAACCAACACTACAATCTTTTGCCACCGTTTTCTAACATGCCAGAGCCATTGCATAAAGTGATGCATCTCCTTCCAGCAGACTCATCTCAATTCACTGAAGATGAGAATCTTAAAGAACTTATCCACAAGCTGAGGAGAATGGGAATCTTGCAGAATCTTTCAACATTTTGCTGAACACCAACAGTGGAGTCTTGTTGCCATTAGACTAGAGAACAATCTGGTGAGTGATCTGATTCTAAAATTTCTGCTTCCAAGGACAACTTCCAGCACCAGTTGTCTTAGATTAGGGTCTCCTGAATCAGACTCTGACACAAGGGTTTGGGTGCCAGTAATTTATCTGAGGGGATCCTAGGAAACAACTATAAAGACAAGCAAATGAAGGAAGCTGATAAAGCAGGAGCCTGCTGGGGGACACTGGGGCTCCATTCCACTGGGAAACACTCTGGAACTTTCCTCAGAGCTACCCACTGCCCAGAGGGATGAAGAAGTTGATGTATTTATCCACCCACACCTCAGCTGTCATTGCTTGAGGGCTGTGTCTGGAGGCATTAACTCACTGGCAGCCCAAAACAGTCTTTGGCAGAGAAAAACCAGGTGCTCACAAAGGCAGCCATTGGTCGTTAGAGGCAAGTGCCAAGGAGATATGGGCCCAGCATGTCAGCCTCTGCTGCATTTCATAGAGCTGAGCTAAGGGCTTGAGCAGCAATGCCAGAAAGATCCCGTCAGGCCTCGCTAGGAGAGGCTGGCAGTTCGGTGGTATGCGGTGACGTCCTAGAGCCACAAGAGGGAGCCAGTGGTGCGGGGAGCTGGGCTTAAAAGAGCCACCTGCAGCTGCAGTGAACCCCCACGGCGAGACTGACCCCGCAAAAGGAATCTGGACGGAGAGCCGAAGAGGAAGAAGAATGCGGCTGGGGGGTGGGTGGGTGCAGAATGGAGAGAACATGAGAAAAAACAGGACTGTAGAGTCAAATAGAGGGAGAGGGTGCAAACAATTTAATCAATCATGTTTTATACAAAACATAAATGGGTGGGGGACTTCCACCTTTTTCTTTGCACTGCTCTTATTTTTCTCAGAACAAGCATACATTATTTTCATAATTAACAGTGAGTACATAAACACATATTTAAAACAAAAGGAAAAACTAGAGGAAGCAGTAAGCAAAATAACGGGAAAATCCCAAAGTGACCCTGAGTTCTAGGAAAAGCAATGTTGTTCCTGGTTTTTTGCTTTGCCTAGACACTGCCCCCAGCCCTCCATACCCATTGTCTCCTTTGCCTTCTCTCATTCTCTCAGGAATTGTAATTGCCTTTGAGCACACTATAAATTAATAGAAATATATTAATAGCAGTGTCAGTGTTTTACAATGACTCTTAACTGCAGTTGTTAACGCTTCCACTTCTTTATGAAGATAAATCCCCAAAGGATTGACCATTGACATCATGAATGAACTATAAATTCAATTATTAGAACTTCATTAGAAACAATAGTAAACTTAGTTGCCTCTCGGAAGCCTATGTTTAGAGAATTGTTTTGTCTGTTCTAAGAGGCATAGCTATAAAACAATGAGAATGATTTTAATTAAATATCTTAGACTCCATGTATTAATTGACATTTCCCCGCAAGCCACAGGAACCAATATGATTATTACAGGCACCAAAGCATTTGGCTTAGGAAATTGCCCTCTGAGTCCATTTAGGAAAAATACAAAAAAAAAAAATCAATTTCTGTCATGCCTCTTTGGGACTCCAAGTGTTATTAGCCATTTTAAAAAGTATTTTATTCATTTGAATTTAGTCACAGGTGACTCAGAGCTTTTTCTGGAAATTAATCCACTCTCAGAGGATGAAGACTAACCACCTCCATTAGCAGCTACAGTTACCAGAAGGAGGGGGGAATAAACAGGATCTGGTGTTGGGGCTGGAGCTCCGTGTTTGATGGAAGAGGAGGTTGGATGCTCTCATCTTTGCAGAAGGCCCTCTCAGCCCGGCCCTGGTTCCCACAGCTGAGAGAAGCCGAGGGGCAGGGGGCAGGGGGATGCCGGTGTGGGCCACCTATGCCCACTCTCCGTGCCTCTGAAGGTAGGTCTGAGCTGGTATGCGCCATGGGGAAGCGGGGCTTATACTGTCCCAATGCTTCCTAACATTTGCATATTGCAAATACATAGAAAGGGTTTTTTTGTATAAAAAGCCAGAACAAAGCACTAGAACTGGAGGGTATTGGAACACATCTATATAGGGGCTGGTGAAAAAATTCATTACATTTTCCTTATGTTTTGTAATTGTTAACTATTGAATTTGTATGAAATTTCCAAATGAAATCTTTAAATGTTTTAAATGAGAAGCTTGAGTTTGCTTCCATCAACATAATTTTTTTATATTGATGTATAGTTGATATACAATGTTATATTGGTTTCAAGTATACAACATAGTGATTTGACAGCTCCATTATTAAATGCTTACCCCAACTAGTGTAGTTACTCTGTCAACACAGGAAGATATTAAGAATTACTGACTATATTCTCTTTGCTATACTTTTCACTAATTTATATTATGTTTGAGATTTTTGTGCCTCTTTATCCCCATCACCTAAGTTACCCACCACTTTCCCCATGGTAACCACCCGGCACTTCTCAGTGACTACATCAACATAATTTTTAAAAATCAGGTTTTATGCTTAAAATGGTTCCTTGCAACAATTCCTCAAGACACTCTAATAATAACCTCTTCAGAGTTTTGACAGTCACCATCAATGACTTGGTTTTCAAAAAAGGGTGATAAAAATTTTAAGACCAGTTTTACAACCATTCAAAAATTTACAACGTTTGAAATTATAACAAAAGAGAACTCAATTGTTCTTCCTCTTGTTTCATTGACAAAGGGAATGTTGACATGTCCAGTGGTAAGAGGAGCAGATTTTGAATTCAGTAGCATGTTTCCAGATTAAGTATTTCAAAATAAGGAGCTCTAGTTTGCAGAGGGTGCTGTATCCTTAGAATGCTTGCCTTTCCGCAAATAGCCAAATGTAGCTGAGGAATATGAAGACAGAGATTAGGGAGCTGGGAAGGCTGGAAGCCCACTGGAACCTCCTGTCTCCTCATTCTCCACTGGCCACACCTTGGGCTACCTTCTTGCTGCTTGGATCTCTGGGGCCAGACTCTTCCAGTAGCTGCACAGGCCCCTTCCAGATAGGCGCTGCTGCCCTCTGCAAGGGCATGTGGCTGCCACGGTGGGAGGCATTCTCCTCCACTGCCATCAGCTCAGCCCTGTGCAGCAATGATACAGACAGCCACTGGCGGTGTCCCCGGCTCTCCAGCCTGGAGGCCTTGGGAAAGCAGGGTCTTGGGGCACACTAGTAACCCATTCAGAGCACCCCTCCTTCCCCATAACAAACCGCTGTGAGAAAGCTGTTTTCTACTTTGGACCCAAAGGATCTTCTCCATTCACTAGTTGCTCAGCCAGCTCCTCAGGGACAGGAGCAGAAGGGGCTCTCAGGCTGCAGCCCCAGAGGTATCAGAGGATGCTCAGCTGATTTTGCACCTGGGGTCAAGGTCTTCTGGAGTTCATCAGGGTTAGCCAGAGCCACAGGAATGTATTTTAGGGTTCCTGTTTTAGGGTATCTGTTACTACTGAGATGTGACCCACACCTCTTTGCTGTTCAAAGTGGAGTATCTAAGAGTTGTTCCAGATGTGCTTGGAACCATGGTGTTATTGGAGTATGTGTATACTCACCCAAGGTAACTACTTTTAAAGGATCAGCTCTCATTTTGATATCAAGCTTTTCATGTTGGAAAAACCTGCCTCTTTCTATCTTTATACATAGTCCTCTTTTACTCATAGTTAAAAAATCCTGCTACATTTCAAAGGCACTAATTTAATGTTCAGCTGAGTCAGCATGAAATCACCTTTGTGAATGGGCTACTTCTGATTTTAACCAGTTGTAGCTCTGTCCCTCTCATTTGTTTGTAGCCCCTCACCAAGTACCAAATTATCCCCCAAAATTAGCAGCTTAAAATGACAAACATTTACTACTTCATAGGTTCTGTGTGTCAGGAAACAAGTGGGGCCCAGTTGGGTGCCTCTAGCTTAAAATGCCTCATGAGGATGCAGTCACGCTGCTGGCAGGGGGCTGTGCTCTCATCTGAAGACTTGGCTGGGGGAGGACAGCCTCTAAGCTCACTTACATAACTGTTGGCAGGATTTAGTTCCTTGTGTACTGTTGGACTGAGGACCTTAATTCCTGGCTGGCTTTCGGCAGGAGACTGTCCTCTGTTCCTTGCCTTATAAGTCTTCCCATAGGGCAGTTTCTACAACATGGCAGCTATCTTCCCCCAGACAGAGCTAGCAGAGAGAAAGAAAAATCCCCCAAGATAGGAGCCACTAGATTTATAACCTAATCTTGGGAGTGACATCCCATTGCGCCAGCCATAATCCATTTCAGCAAGTCCAGCCCATACTCAGGGGGAGGAAAGGACACAGGGCATGCAAAACAGAGGCAGAGGTCTGTGCTGCTTATTGTAGCAGCTACCCTCTGCCCTCCCCCAACAGCCATACCTGCTCCTTTCCTCTGAGGCTCTATCTGGATTATCCTGGTTTCCCCATCCTTTTAAGAGAGGAATATGGCTTCATATTCATTCATCCACTCCTTCATTCAATAAGTGTGTCCTGAGGCCTACTACATGCTAGATTTCATGCTAGGCACTAAGAAGCACTGACTGTAAGAACAGTTTCTTTCCTCCTGACCTCTTGCCTGGTACTGCACAGCCTGAAGCAGCCCTCTCAGAGGCCAGCTGGTGCCTGGATGGCCCACGTGGACCAGCCAACTCAGGGACCCTGTGCCATCTGTCTGCCGATGAGACCTCCTCCTGATGCTACTTTCCTCCAACGCACCATGTCCCACTGTCGATCTGGTCACCTTCCCCTCTTTCCTGTGGCCAGACTTTGTCTCTCTGTCCTGGGCTTTCTTTGGCTCATCCTGCTGCCATCGGAGTGATGGCATCTCTCTGTGCCTCAGTTTCCTCACAGGGTAATGACTTGTACAGTAAACTGTGATCATACAGGAAACTCCTCAGAACAGTGGCAGGAAATAGTAAACATTTAAACTACATGCTTCTCAGTACTCTTTGTAGTATTCTGCACACCTGTTCAGGCAGCTATAAGTCAGTCACATTGCCATAGAATCATACCCATACAGTTGTGTGAGTGGGAACACCAATAAAAGTTTATGTTTGTTTCTTCCAACTTCATCATCACTTTGAAGCTCTTTTACTAAAAGCACATCTGATTTCATCATGGAAACATGAGCTTTTTCACACCAACATGGGTTCTTTCCTCAGAGGTTCCAGTATTGTCCTCATTCACGTGCTCAGCGCCAAGGCTGGAGTCCAGCTTGGTCCTCCACTGCGGCACCCTCACCTGCTTCCCTCCACAAAGCAGGTGTTGCTTGGATATAGGGAAGCTTGCCCTCTCTCTTCCATGTTGTCCAGGCTGTGTCCCTGGATGCTGAGAAACAGGCTCACTTCTTGGGGTGTGAATAAGTGTTTGCATACTCATCTTAGCCCACATCTGTGGCCTGATGAATAAACAATTAAGGAAGTTGGAACACTTATTGTTCACCACAAGCCAAGCTTTCCATAAGCCACAGAGGTGGGGGAGTGTGAGAGAGGGCCTGGCATGGGCTGAGAAGTGCTGTCATTGACACGCAGAGGTCTGCCGCTTCCTCATCAGTGGGTGGCCTTTGGGAAGCCTTTCTCCCCTGATCTGGCTAGAGCTGCTTGCCCTTTCTGATATTTGCCCCTCATCCTTTCATGATTTTCTTTCTTAACTCCACCCCCAGCCCAGCCCCGCTGTGGTTCCTCCTGTAAGCTCAGCTCCCAGTGGGCTTTACTTCCTCCCCTTAGATCTTCCACCTGGGAGGAAGCACCCTCCCTCCCGTAGCGCGGATGCCCTGCTCTTCCTTCCCCCACCTGCATACCCCTTGTCCCTCTAGCCCCTGCCCTTCTGCCACAACTATGGTTTGGGCTGCAGGGCAGCAGAATGAGGGTGTGTGCATGGGGGGCCTCCGTCTGTATGCCAGGCAGGTGGACAGTGCTTCTGTGGGTGAGAGTAACCAGCCCTGAGAAGCAGAATGCACAGATGTTTCTTAGTGACAGAGGGTGACTGGCTTTAGAGCAGGGCAGCTGGGTGTGGAGTGATGCATGACTTCTCAGTTCCCTCCTCATCTCCCTCTTCTTCTGCATCCAGCCTCATGTTTCTTATTAAAGGCTTGTTTGTCTCCATCTGGGCCTCTAAAACTACCTGGTAGGTGAGTGGTTGAGGATTAACAAGTGTCAATCAAGCAGTCTCCAGAATATATAAAGAACTCCTACAACTCAACAACACAAAGGCAAATAACACAATTTAAAAAGTAGTAAAAGGATTTGAATAGACACTTCTCCAAAGAGTATATACAAATGGCCAGTAAGCACATGGCAAGATGTTCCACATTAGTTGTGAAGGAAATGCAAATCCAAACTATAATGAGGTACCACCTCACATCTCCCAGGATGGCTATAATCAAAAAATAAAATAAGATAACAAGTGTGGGTGAGGATGTGGAGAAATCAGAACCCTAGTACATTGCTAGTGGGGATGTGAAATTGCACAGATACTGTAGAAAACAGTTTGGTAACTCCTTAAAAAGCTGACTATACAATTACCATGTGGTTCAACAATTCTACTCCAAATAATTGAAAACAGGGACTCAAACAGATTCTTGTATGCCAATGCTCACTGCAGCACTATTCCCAATAGCTGAAATGTGGAAATGACCCCAGTGCCCACCAACAGATGAATGCATAACAGAAGATGGTATAACCATAACAAGGAATGAAGCTCTGATGCATGCTACGGCATGATGAACCTTGACAGCATTATGCTATGTGAAATAAGCCAGTCACAAAAAAGATGAATAAGATCACAGGTATGTGAGCCATCTAGAACAGGCAAATTCATAGAGACAGAAAGTAGACTTGAGGTTACCAGGAGAAGGGAAGCAGTAGTGCTTAGTGGGTACGGTGTTTCTGCTGGGGTTAATAAAGGTTTTGAAATGGATAGTGGTAATGGTTGTACAACATTATGAGTATGATTAATGTCATGACTATACACTTAAAATCATTAAAGTGGCAAATTTCATGTCATGTATATTTTGCCACAATAAAAACAATTCGAAACAAAAAGAAAAGGAAGGAAAGTGAGCTCCAAAGGACAGATATCAGACAGGCTCTGGGGTTGGGGGGCTGGAGGTTGAATTCTGTGGGCCACTTACTAAGAGAGTGACTGTGGACAAATGTTGACCTTGTGGAGAAATCCTCCTAGAGTCTCAGTTTCCTCACCTGGGAGGCAGCAGAGTGAAGTGTGTGAGAGCCTGGTCGCGGACCATGACTGCCTGGGTCCACGTCTGACCGACTGTATGTGTCACTTCTGGGCAACTGAGGCCCCTCACTCTGTTTTCCCCACCTGTAAAATGGGGACAATACTACTTACCTCACTGTGTTTTTGTTAGGATTGAGCAAGTTGATTTGTGTAAAGTTCTTCAAAATAGTGCCTGGCACATAAGAAATACTCAAAAAACAGTAGCTGTAAAAATGAAAGGTGGGGTAGAGATGGGGCTGGAATTATTTAGAGATTATAAACAATGAGTTATTTTTAAAATAAAAAAATTATAAAATACAAAAACAACCTTCATACATACAAGCATTATTATACCTTTATTCCCCCTAAATTTTTAGATTTTGTAAATTTCAGATATATTTATTGAAGCTTAAATTTTCCTTCTCTTTCTTTTTCCATCTTGCTGTGCTGGTGCCCTAGCCATTTTTTAAGTCAGTCTAAGCAGTAATTTATACTGTGGGGAGGCTTGCCAGAAAAATTGTATCTACCTTAAGAGGTGGTTTTGAGTCTTAAGTAAGATAAATGTATGTGAAAAGTTCCCTTTTATGTCATGCAACATTCCTCAGCCCCATGAGACCTAATGCTCCCTTTTAATGACAGATACTTGTTTACAGCCTGCAGTAAGCAGAATTCTAAGACTCCCACCCCCTGAGGTACATGCTTTGTATAATCCCCTCCCCTACAGCATGGGCAGGACCAGTGAACACTATGAGATGTCCTTCCCATGATTATATTACTAAGCAATTGACTTTGTATTAGTAAAAAAGGAGATAGTCTTGAATGGACCTGACCTTTACAAGAAGGTATAATATTAGGTTCTCTCAAACAACCACATAGTTAGAGGGTCCGTAGAAGGAGCCACGTGACAAGAACCTGAGGGCAGTTTCTACACGCTAAGAGCAACCCCAGCTGGTGGCCAGCAAGGAAGCAGGGACCTCAGTCTTACAACCTCAAGGAACTGAATTTTGCCAACTCAACTGAGCTTAGAGTAGAACTTGTTCTAGTTGACCCTCCAAATGAGGACACAGCCAGCAAACACCTCCCTTGATTTCAGCCTTGTGAAGTCCTGAGCAGAGGACCCAGTAAAGCTGTGTTGGACACCTTTCCATGGTAACTGGAGAGAATAAATGTGTGTGTTTTTAAGTCACTAAGTTTGTGGTAATTTGTTACACACTGCAATAGAAAAGTAACACTAACCCTCTTTTCCATTGTGAAATGAAATTAGATAATATAGTCTACTTATACACACAATTTAAATATTTCATTTTAAAAAATAAAAAATTACATTAAAAAAATGTAATGCCTAACTATATTCTAAGGAGAAGTAAACGGAAGGTGGTCTCTAAGAGGACAATACTAAATATATCTCAACAAGTGAATGCCCAGCAACAATCACCCTAGAAGACATATGGAAGAGCCAAATGTTTACATCTGTACAGAGAACTGCTGAGAATGTCACAGGTACAAATGCAGACTGACCTGGTGTTCAAACACTGCATGTGATTTTTCTGAAGTAGTGAACAATCCCTGGTAAAATTCTATAGAAAACAAAGTATAATATTCTGTCCATTTGTATGCTAGCTACCTTTCCAAAACTGTCAGTGTATACTAAAACCGTGCAACAAATACTTTGTGATCAAATTAGGTGTTATACACATATAACTATACACAGGTCTCTCAATCACATGACTGTGCAGTGGGACATTGACAAGTCATCTAAGATGCAGAAAAATTCTTGTTTGGGACAGGAGTCCATCCACTAAAGGCCAGGAGCTCCCTTTCCTTGTCAGGGTAAAGTCCAACAGCCCCCCACAAATTTCCAGAATGAGCCCTGGGGAGGGGCTGCAGTGTAACATTCAAGGACTGTATGATTACTTTGTGGTGTCTCCCTGGCCAAGCTCTCCTCAGTTTATCTTCTGGTGTTGTCATGCTGAGAAACAGGATGCTGTTAAACTTTGAAACACCTCAGGTATAGGGTTTTTTTTCTTGCTTGTTTGGCAAGATGGCAACATTGAAATTAAAAATACAAAGCCCCCCCAATGGTGATGACCCAGGAACAAATTACTGCAGAGTGTCCCCTCACCGTGCACCGGGGGCAGCTCCCAGGAGGGACATGTGTGTGCCGAGGCAAAGCCTGAGGCCCGGGGGTGGGGAGTGTGCTGGCACTCTGGAAGCACAAGGAAGCACATGGGGCTGCCTGCCCATGGATTTCTGTGGCTGCCAATGTTGTCAGTGACAAGGTCGCTCTGGCTAGTTCACAAGATGCCAGGCTTGGCTGACAGGCTGGTGTTCATTCCTGCTGCCCCCAAGGGCTACATGGCAAAGGGTAGTGTGCTTTCTAGCCAAAAAAAGCAAAAGGGAGGAACAGAGTGCCGCCACTCAGACTGAGGATCTGAGCAGTGTGACTACCTCCACTCCCCGCAGGTGGGGGACCTTCCTCCCCGGTGGGGACCTGAGCATCTGGGAGGGAAGGTCCTCGGGTTCAGCCTGGGCGCTACAATACAGCACTAACTGGACCCTTCTGTGGGAGACTCTGCAAGGAGAAATGTGCACAGGTCACCTCCTTCCGAGCCTCCGAGCGCAGCCATCCAGTGTAGCTACAAGAGGGTTTCCTCCTGGGCTTCCCAGCTGCCTGCAGCCTCTGCAGGGAGACTGAGAATAGAACAGCTTTCCAGCAAACCTAGAGGCTCCCTAGGTGCCTCAGGGCCTCAGAATCACGAGTTGGTTTTTAACTAGGTGTTAGAGCAGAACAGCACAGAAAACCCCACAGCCCAGCACCACCAGAATGAACCCACTGTCGGGATGCGCTCCTCCCACAGTTCCGAGAGCCTCTGTTGTCCTGGCAACCTGGATGCTGGAATGTTGTGTGACTGCCTAAGAGAATCTGGAGGCTACTGCTGCTTCAGAACTCAGTTCTGGGGTGGCCTTGCTCTGGAAAGTACACAATATTTCCAAGTCCTGTGCTGGTTCCCACTCATCAGGAATCACCTTATCTCTCTTATTTCCAGACCTCTTCTTTTGTAGCCTACTCACAAGGGAATATTTCTGCTTCAAGCCAGGAATGGGAAGGATCTTATTTCATTAAATTCACTGGTCAGACACAGCCAGATCTCATACCATCTCTTTGCTCATCCAGCAAAAAGGGCATCTTGTTGAAACTTCATTGGGCAGTACTTTTACTGCAGAGCAGCAACCGTTTCCCCAGCAGGTGGGACAGCAAAGTGGTCTCTGCTCCTATTAGCACCACCGAAGGAAGAGAACCTAACTGTGGGCTTGGAAAAGGAACACAGAGTAAGATTGGAACTTTCAGCTTCGAGACCAGTACAATGGTCTGAAAACGCTTAGTTCCAGCTCCCTCCTAGAGCCACACCTTGTCCCCAGGGCTGCTGTATCCTCAGTTACAGAACACACATTTCTGAAGATTTCCACACCTTTAAAATTAGATGTGTCTCATACGTCTCTTAACATTGTGACCTGAGGCAGTATCTTTTTTCTCTCATAGAACATAAAATAATGTTGTGTCTTATCTTATAATGAATAGTATCATGGTGCCTGTGAGATATAGCAAGTAGACACGGCAGCCCTGGAGAGAAGTTTTCCTGAGGTTCAAATCAGTGGGAAATGCATTCTGAAGAAATCTCAGGTTGCAGCTTTTGGTGGGGTTATCAGATTACAAATGACATAGAAGTAGTAAAATATTTCCAGAGCATCAGGGGATACCGTCTCAGCTCAGGCTGCTCCCCCAGAGTGCCGTACACTGGGTGGCTTAAATCATACACATTTATTTCTCACAGTTCTGGAGGCTGTGAAGTCCCATGGTCAAGGTGCTGGCAGACGTGGCTCGTGGTGAGGTGTGTCCTCCTCGTTGCAGACAGCTCCCTTCTCCCTCTGTTCCCTGTGGTGGGAAGGAGCAGAGAGAGAGCCAGAGAGAGGAAGCAAGAGCTCTTTGTCCTTAGAGGCGCAGCCCCATCATGAAGACCCCACCCTAAGGATCTCATCTAAACGGAATTTCTTCTTATCTTAGTTTGGTCCAGCTGCTGTAACAAAAATGCTATCAACTGGATGACCTATAAACAGCAGAAATTAACTCCTAACAGTTCTGGAGGCTGGAGGGCCAAGACCAGGGCACCAGCTTGGGCAGGGGCTGCTGGGGGCCCTTTTCTAGGCTGCAGACTGCTGACTTATTATTGCCTCCGCATACGGTGGAAGGAGCAAGAAGCTTCCTCAGGTGTCTTTTATAAGGGCGTGGATTACCTCCCAAAGGCTCTACTTCCTAACACTGTCATCTTGGGGGTTAAAGTGGCAAGGTATGAATTATGGAGGCACACAAACACTCAGACCACAGCACCTCCCAGTGGCTCTAAAGAGTATCACACCAGGGGTAGGGCTTTGCCAGTTGGGTTTGGGGGGAGAGGGGGGTGGGAATACAATTTAGTCCACGGCACATGTCACTGAGAGTGACGTGGTGTGGTCATTGGATGACGGTTTTCCTAAGTCACTTCTGGTGGAACATAGCACATACAACATAGTGACTTCTATCTGTGTCTCCTGATGATTATTTTTGACATGGCACAAAATACAGAACATTAGCTCTTTTCTGGTCAATGATTTTAACAATGGTATCCTAAAATTTCTTATTTAGTTAGTTATAGCTTATTCACAGCGAGGGGTACACTGACAAAGCACTTACATCCTATGCAGAAAACAGTTCCCACTGACTGAAATCAACAATGTGGAATTTAACAAAGCAAAATAAGTTTTCATTTGGGTTCAAAGAGTCATTGGCATATGTGTATGATGAAGGAGGAGGCAGTGGGCTCACCCCATGTAGGGGAAGGTGTTACTCAGCCTCCAGTGTGATGTGAAGCAAGAGCGTGATGGAGTTGTGCAAATGGGTAGCAAAACAAACTGCATTTAGAAAGTGTCCTGGCCTTAAGATCCAATGCTTCTACTGGGCTCTGGACACAGATGAATATGAAGCAGAGTTTTTCTCACCCTCAGCACCGTTGACACGTCAGGCCAGGTAATTCTTTGCTGTGGGGTCTGTCCTGTGCACAGCAGGATGGTAGCAACCTCTGCCCCCAGTCACCAGTAGCAGCCCCCTACCCGTCCCAAGTCACGACCATCAAAAATGTCTCCAGATGTGGCTTAATGTTCTCTGGGAGTTAAAAATCACCGTCAATTGAGAACTGCTCATAAAAAAATGTCATATTCCACTTTTGGAATCATAATTTAACAGGGTAACGAGCTAGAAAAATATAGGAAGGGCAATGATTAGATTAAAGCATTAAGGCATTTAGTGAACATGCACAACATACAAAGCACCTGCTGATGGATGAGCATTTAAAAGCAAAGTCCTTGGGCTTCAAGTGTCCATTAAGTGCTCCTCATTCAACATGGTTCCTTAATAATTTTCAATTATGTGAAGAGCTCTTGATTGCAGATGGTATGGACCAAGGGTGTGAAGGTCACAGGAAGGTAATTTTAGGATAAAATGAAAGCTTTTCTTTTTAAAGATAATAAAAATTACATTAGTGTACAAAGCAATAAGTCAGAGCTTCTCCCCTTTACCTTTACTGTTACACAGATTATAATGTGGTGAGATTCCCCAGGTCCCACTTAAGTGGAACGGACTCATGTCAGAATGGTCACAGATGTCGCCTCCTCTGGCTTCATAAAGAGCACAATGAAATGGCCACGTCAGCCGCGCCCTCCTGCTTCTCCCCTTTTCTCCTCCCACTTTATGGAGAGTCTTTTTCTACACTGATCCAACATTTAATATATTTTTAATGGTGACACTTTCCTAAACTCCACAGAAGAGAGAATAATTAAAAACAAGAAACACTCACATTCCCATCGCCCAGATTTAACAACCGTCAAGATTTTGCCACATTTCTCTCATTTATCCTTTTTTCCTTTTTTTCTAATCTAAAGTATTTCAGAAGAGTTCACACACATCACGTTATTTCACTACCCCATACTTCAGTGTACGTCTCAAAAAAAACTGTGTGTATATATATATATATATATATATATATATATATAATTTCAAGACTTTTATGCTGTAAAATCAGAGAATGGGCAGTGAAGGAGAGAGCTGAAAAACACTGAGGGAGGAGAAGAGGCAGGGATGGGATGAAAAGAGGAGGATACGGGAAGGATTTGTCAAATCTGCATCATCAAGAGCCGCTGCTTGGGGGTGAGGAGCAGGGTTTTGGGGTGGGTTACCTGAGCAGCTAGGAAGACTAGGTTTCATCAAAACAGGCAGAAGAGACAAGGGGATACTGGAAAGATTATTAATGATTATATTCGATCACCCTTTGATTCCTTCAAAAGACTCAAAGACTGAATTGTAAAAACCTGTCTTTTTCAGATTTAAATGTTAAAAATAGGACTCTATTCTCAGTCTGAGCCATGTGGGACTTGGCTCCACCAAGGTACATTAAATGTGTTAGTTTATCTTACAAAGAAAATGGAACACATGATTTTTCTCAATATTGTAGACATCTTAGAAAGACTACTTTTTTAAAGATACCCTCACAATGAGCAGGCACTGTGCTCAGTACTTTGCATCAACCTAGCTTGTTTAAATACACAGTAACTTTATGATAAGGGCTATTATTATCCCCATGTAACAGAAGAGGAAAGTACGGCTTAGCGAGGTTTAAACGTCTTGTCCGAGGTCAATGTTTTTGGGGGCAGAGCCAGGTTTGAACCCAACTCTGTCTTATTCTAAGGTGTGACTCTCAACCACTCCTGCGCACTATGTGAGGGGGCTGGGAGCCACAGCTCTGGGCGGGATGTCCGCTTGATAGGCACAGAGAGGTCTGTGGCTCTGTGCTGTTGGAAACGCCACCCCTGTGAGTGTGTCTTCCTTTCTTGGGGCTCCTCAGGGGTTTCTGCCTTTATAAATTCCTGTAAAAATGCAAACTTTCTCAGGAAAGGCAGAATGAGAGATGAATTCACTGCTCATGAACATGATGAGCTGGAAAGGAATTGTCTTAGCCTGCTCAGGCTGCTCTAACAAATCACCATATACAGGGGAGCTAATAAACAACAGAAATTGACCTTTCATGATTCTGGGGGCTGAAAGTCTGAGATCAGGGTGCCAATATGGTCAGGTTCTGCTGAGAGTCCTTTCCCATGTTGTGAACAGCCTACTTCTTGCTGTATCTTCACATGGTGGACAGAGAGCAAGCTAGCTCTCTGGGGGTCTCTTGAATAAGGCACTAATTCCATTCATGAGGGCTTTGCCCCCATGACCGGAGCACCTCCCAAAGACCCCACCTTCTAACGCCATCCTATTGAGGGTTAGGATGCCTACATATGAATTTTGGAGAGACACACACCTTCAGACCATAGCAGGAATAAAGTGATTAGGGGCAGGAACTTTGGACTTCAACAAACCTGGTGTCATTCAAATCCTGCCTCTGCTCCTGCACAAGCTCTGGGATCTTGGGCAAATTGCTTAACTTCTCCAGGACTCACTTTTCTCTTTGGCAAAGGAGTAGTTATTTCATGACTATAAGAGATGGAGGCAGGCAAAGGATGAGGGAAGACCGGGATGCTTTATAGGCACTGAGCAGGGAAACAACACAAACAAGCAGGAGTGTCAAGAGCGAGTTCACATGTGGGGCTGGCAGTATTGGCCTTATGTTCTGCCTATATTGGATGTTTGAGGAGCCTTCAGCGTATGCCCAACAAAGTGTCATAGTTCCTGAAGAGTGTCCCTGCCAGTGGTATCACCCCTCTGGGCTAGACTTTGTGGGTGGAAGGCACCTGCTGACAGGTCAAAGTATGACTTGATGGGATCATGCATGGAGCCTGAACCATCTACTCACAGAACAGCCTCTTAATGCAGGCTGGAAAGTGTCAATGGCCTCGTCATCATTCAACACTGTAAAACACAGCAGACCTCCTGCCTTACATAGAGGGACTAACCACAGAGGTGGGCTTTCAGTGCTGAAACTGGGATCATCCATCCAGGGCAAACCAGGGTGAGCTGGTACTCCTTCTTGTGCAGCTCCTGGGGGGATCTTTACAAGCTGTCTGTGTGGCACCCCCTTGTGCAAGGCACAGTTGATATAATTACACACCAGTCCCAAAAAGTTACTTTAAAAGTCTTTCTGGTTAAAGTTTCAATTATTATGGGCAGTTTGTGCTCTCAGTGGTTAACTCCAAGTGCCTCCACAAATGAGAAAAGGCTAGAGAAATAAATAGCAGTTATTTGGGCTCTTTGTGGAGAAAAGGTCAATCTTTTTGGCTTTAAAAATAAATAACAAAATCACTTGATCCCTGTTCAAAGAATGAGGCTGATTTTTCCTCCTGAACGATTTATTCCTTCAACATTTTTGCACATTAGAAAAGATGAACTAGTACAAAAACAACCATATATGTTCCACATAGTTTTTGGCAATTGTTAACATATTGCCATATTTGTGGTCTCTCTACACACACACACACACACACACACACACACACACACATACACACTCACTCTCTCCTCTCTCTATAGTATGTGCATGTGCCATACTTGAGTTCTTTCTTTCTTTGCATCTTTTCTGTATTTATTTTCTTTATTTCTTTCTATATGCAAGGAAATATTTTAATATACTTTTTTATCCTGTTGATTTGAAAATAAGCTGCAGATATCATGATACTTCACCTCTCATCACATCATCTCCAATGCCATAATTACACTTAAGAAGATTAATAATTCCATATAATAACTTAATATCAATATTTTCCAGTTGTACCAAAACTGATGCTTGTTATAGAGGAAACACATTATTGTCACTCAATAATAGACTTAATTTTTACCTATTCTCTTTTAGTCCTTATCTTGTGGAATGATTGTCTTCATAACATCACCAAATAAAATATTGATAAGATAAAATTAAGTTTGTTGCTTGGGTTTATTGTGGTTAGGGAGAAAGATACTTCTATGGAGCCTGACAGTGCCTCAGAGGAGGAAGTTGAGATATTTACTGAGACTCTGAAGTCTGGTTTAAGATGGATCATTCAATGGGAGGTGGGGGATGGATTAGAGGGTGGGAGTTTTGGGTCAGGTTGGGTAAGAATTAAGATATAATAGTTTAACATCAGTAGATGAATGGATAAAGAAGATGTGGTACATATACACAATGGAATATTATTCAGCCATAAGAAAACAAATCCTACCATTTGCAGTAACATGGATGGAGCTAGAGGGTATTATCCTCAGTGAAATAAGCCAGGCAGAGAAAGACAAGTACCAAATGATTTCACTAATCCATGGAGTAGAAGAACAAAGAAAAAACTGAAGGAACAAAACAGAGCAGACTCACAGAAGCCAAGAATGGACTAATAGTTACCAAAGGGGAAGGGACTGGGGGTGGGTGGGAAGGGAGGGATAAGGGGCATTATGATTAGCCCACATAAAATGGGGGGGCACGAGGAAGGCAGTATAGCACAGAGAAGATAAGTAGTGACTCTATAGCTTCTTACTACACTGATGGACAGTGACTGCAATGGGGTATGTGGGGGAACTTGGTAATATGAGTGAATATATAGTAACCACAGTGTTGCTCATGTGATTGTATATTAATTATACCAAAAATAAAAAGATATAATAGTTTAAGATTCACAGCTCCAGAAGGTCTCCAAGATCTAACACTCTGTGAGTCATTATGTCATATTTTCTTACCCCAAAGCACAAAGCAAAGCCTCTGGGCAAACCCTGAATCTGAGGATGCTGAAAAGCCCACCAATTTCCTGATCCCACCCAAAAATCTGCAAAACCTCAGGCATTTGCAAAGGCACCAGTTCTTGATTCCTGATTTCTGGGACACTGGCTCCAGTTGGGTTTTTTAATATCTCCAGGCTCTTTTTTCAGTACATATAAAATCAGAGTTCAGCTTGGGAGGGATAAAGGAGGCAGTAAGTGATTGGAGAAAATGTCACTCCACAACTGCTTTATAAAGAAGACAAAAGGGGTGACCCTTTAAGTCCCATACCCCAAATCAGAACTTCAATATTTAAAAAGGAATTTGTAGCAAAATCAATATAAAAGTCAATTATATTTCTATACACTGGTGAAGAACAATCTGAAAATAAAATTAAGAGAACAATTCTATTTAATAACAGTGTCAAAAAGAATAAAAGAAAATCGTATGACTCTTCCTCAAAAAAATTAAACATATAATCATCATATGATCCAGCAATTCCACTTCTGGGTCCATACCTGTGACTCCAGGAGGGAAAAGCTTTCTCCCAGCCTGGGGAAAATTACCTTTGAAACTGAAATCAGTAAAGGAAGAAATGAAGTGGGAGAAACGTGTTTATTCCTCACAAGCAGTTGTCCACTTCTGCTCCCCTGTGTCTCTCACCACATGGCTGCAAAAAAGGGACCCCACCCAAACTCTCTGCTCCAGATATGTCCTCGCTCCCCCTCGTAATCACCTATTGATGTGGAGATGGACTACGTCTCTCCACCCCTTGGAAACACCTACTGATACGGAGATGCAGTAAGGCCAGCCAAGAGATTCTGGAAATATTGCAATTATCCCCACAATACCTGAAAGGATTGAAAGTAGGAACTCTAAAGATATTTGTACAGCCAAACTCATGGGAACATTAGTCACAATGGCCAAAAGATGAAAGCAACCTAAGTGTCCATTGATGGATGAATGGATAAATAAAGTGGTGCATCCATGCAATGGAATATTACATGGCAATAAAAAGAAATGAAAGTACTGATATGTTACAACATGAATGAACTTGAAAACATTATAAATGAAAGAGGCCAGAACCAAAAGGCCATATGCTGTATAATCCCATATACACAAAAATAGGAGAATTGGCAAATTCATAGAGCGCAAAAATAGATTAGTGGTTGTCAGATCCTTGGAGGAGAGCAGAATGGGGAAAGAATGCTAATGTCACAGGGTTTCTTTTTGGAGTGATGAAATCTTCTAGAATTAGATAATGGTGATAGTTTCTCTGAATATAGAACTCTGAATATACTAAAAACCACTGAGCTGTATACTTTAAAGTGGTGAATTTCATGGTATCTGAATTATATTGCAGTTTTTAAAAAAAGGAAGCCTGAAACAATCATGTGATTTTTGTTGTGTAAATGATCAGTAGATTAAAAGGAAGTGATGTCAGCAATCTGGATTTATCCAACTTGAACATACCTTCATACCTGTAGAGTAGACATCCAAAGAATCATCTTTAAAATTGTTATCTCTGGACTGGGATTAGCCACAGAAAGAAGTAATCACACTGAAGCCGCAATTTCTTGGTATAAATTCCAAATTGCTAAGAAAGGGACTTGACTGAAGTAGCTTGGATTAGATATCCAACCTCTGAGTCAAACAAATCTAAAGATGGAGGGAGGAGGTGGTTAGGGGTAACAGGAGGAACTGCTACTACCCTACCTCTGGGCCAGTCAGCGGTGGCCAGGGCAGGGGTCACTTGCGACTGCATGCATGTAGATGGGATGGAAGAATGGAGGAGGCAGGCCCAAGGCGTACAGGGGGATGGGCAGACAAAATAAGGTCTGTGTACTACATAAGCAAAATTGATTTGTGATCTCTAAGTCCTGTATAGCTGTTATAATCAGAAACTTTTGAATGAAAAGTTTTGCTTCTCTGGGTGTTGGTGATTACCCAAGGAGCTAACCTAGGCGTGGCCTACCACGGGCCATGATTTGCTTTCCCTCCTTCCAGAGATGAAGAAAATACTTTCTCTCTGAACTCTACCCAGGGTGAAAGAGAGAAAAGGAGGAGAACTAACCCTTCCATAAGCCTCATGGGTCCCAACCACCAACACTGAACCAAGAAACTGCAGATGGTACAGAAACCATGTTTTCTACATTATCTCCCTTTGGCCCTTTATAGAGTGCTTCATATATACAGTAAATGATGTGGCCACTGCTCATACTACCCATGGGAACCTTTGGTAACATTTGTAGTAAGTTATGTGAAGTTCTTTTCAGGATTGGCTGCAAGGAACTAGCACCCACTTGTGATATTTAGAATTTCACTGGCTACTACTAATCAAAACCTAAAGTGACAGTGCCCTGGAAGGTTATTTTTCTGCACTTAATATTACCTAAAGGGGGACCATTTTGGCTTCACCTTGTCACCAGGTCCTACCCCCTTCTATTTCTCTGCTCCACCACCCTTAGCACCGGCTTCCCTCCTCCAGTTGACATGTGACAGAGTTCCAGCAATCTCATCTGCTTCCCGTGCAAGAGAGAAGCAAAGGGGAAGAACCAAGGATATTCCTCCCAACTGAGTCCACCCTTGTTAAGAAACTTCCAGGAAACCTCACCCAATGACTTCACATTAACTATCCCAATTGCAAGAGAGGCTGGGAATTATCTTTTTAGTCACACTGAATAAAACTGGTTTCAGTTAGTGAGGAAGAAGGGGAGAATGAAGATTAGTGAAGCAACTGACAGCCCATGCCAAACCATGGAAGCCAGCTCATGTGAAATGGGAAGGATCCAGGGGGCCCCAAGCAAACCGAGGGCAGGAAGTGTGGTCAGGCCTCATGGGGCACGAACCAGGAACTATAGGTTACTGAGAACCCAAGTGGCCATTCTGGACTTAGCTTTTCTGAAGGTACATGATTTCTAGTCTTTTCTTCACTTAGCATACTTACCTTCTACTTTTTCTGTCTCCCATCTGGCTCTTTGTGCCTCTATGCACAACACAGAGAATGGCCACTCCCTAGACACCAAGTTCTCCTGTCCTTTGCTCAAGGAAACTTGAGAGACCACAGAGCATTACCTGAATTCTGACTTCCAGTTTACCCAGAAAGAGAATTCTTTCCAAAGAATATCTCCCTTTGGTCAGGAGTTACTCCTGATTCAATTATCTGTGGCCAAAGGGCCACTCGGTACAAGCATGTCTGCTTCATGTATGTGTGTGAGTGTAGGGAGTAATTTTCAAAGGAGCAGTCCTTAGCCAGAATGGGGGCTTTCTCTTGTAAGTAGCCATAATACAGTAAAATGAACTTTGATTTGTAAAAATATAGTTGGTCATAAAGTTCAAATTAAAAAAATATTCTCCCCAACAATACGAAATCACTGAGGCCCAGCCAGACCCTGAAATGCCTCTGAATCACCATGTCAAGAGAGGGATAGGTTAGATCCTATGTCAATCTTAAGTGCTTTCTCTGTCATTCTCAGTCTTTACAAAAAACTGTCATTTATTTCTGAGCTGGGTGGGGATGCCCAGCTAGCCAGAATATCCCATTCTCTGGCCTGCCAAATAAATAAGTGTTTACTGTCTTCCCTGGAGGCTGAAATGGTTTTGGTCAAATAGGATTCACATTTCCATGAGTTTTAAGATGCTGAATATGGGCCAGCTCCACCCCACCAAGTGTAATTGTTGACAGCTGTGTCTTGAAAGGGTTTCTTTTGTTGCTCATCCTGCTGAGTGAGCTGAATTGCTTCATTAACATTTAGGCCATGTTACATGTTCAAGTGCTTATGACGTATTTGGATTTCAGATGAGTTTGGTTTTTAAAAAAATTCTTCTTCCAAACATGACAAGCCTCCATTTTGGTAATGAGTTTTTGTGTATATGGGTGCTATTGAAAGCAAATTACATCTTTGTTCATTTGTCATGCAAAGATGTACAGAAATGACTCTTACGGGTTGACCTAGTTATTAGGACCTTTTATAATTGTGATGAGCAAATTTCAAATCAATCCTTAGTGTAACTGTGAAGGTTGGTGCTTCACCGCCCAAGAAGACAGTGTCAGTTTCAAAGGGTGTTTGGTGGAGGAGGGGAAGGGATCCCATTTAAACAAATCATAGGCTTCCCTAAGCCACCCCAAATGAATATACAAATGAATTTAAGCAAAAAACAGCAAATCTGCTATGAAAGTCCAGCTTCAAGATAATTCCCCTTACCTACCCTTCTGAAGAGATTTATGCTCTAAACCATTTCTCTGTAGGAATTTAGAAGCAGTAGCAGTAAGCAGTCCCTTCTCAGCTTGAGGACCCGGGAAAGGAAGAATTTCTGTGGCATATACTAATGCCTTACCCTATATCCATTCTTCTTGCTAACTTCAATTATTATGAGGGTGACAATGTGCTGTGCTAAAAGTACTTGCCTTTCAGACTCCCTTGCAGTTAGAGGTAGCCCTGTGACCCAAATCTTGTCAATGAAACATAAGGGAAAAAATCAATGAAACTTCCAGAAAAACTTATCAAAGGAAACAGATTTGTCTGGAAATCTCATAGGACTTTGACCACTCACTACTTTTCCCTTATTTCTTGTTACTGTCTTGGACACTGCTGCAGTGGCTGGAGAGGCAATATTCATCCTGAATGGAAAAGGAAGACAGAAGGAGCCTGGGTCCCTGACAGCAGTCTCGAGAGGCTGTACCATTCCAGGATGCCCACCTCTGGACTTTCCTTATCTGTTTAAGCCACTAATAGGGTTTTCTGTTATTTGCAGCCCAACATATTCTTGAGACCTTCCATAAAGGCACAAAGAGAGTTTTCTGGGTTTTGGTTGGGGTCTATTCTGGTTATCTATTACTGCATAACAAATCACTCCAAAACTTTTGACTTCAAGCAATGACTATCTTATTATCTCTCTTGGCTTTGTGGGTCAGGAATTCAGCAGTGTCAATTGGGAAATTTTTCTGCTCCATATGGTGTTGAATGAAGTCACTGGGTGGCACTTAGTTTGCTGATGGGCTGGCCTGGAGGGTTCAAACAGCTTCACCCAAATGTCTAGGGAAGCCAGTAAAGCAGGGTTTCTTGGGGGTTTCTCAACTGCAGACTGATATGTGATTTCTCCAGCACAATGGTCTCAGCCTAGTCAGACATTCCATGGTAGCTCAGGGCACCCAGAGGGAAAGAGTCCCAAACAGGCAGAAGTTTTCAGTTTCTCAAATCTGGGCCTGGAAATAGGCAATGCATCATTTCCACTGTCTTGTATTTGTCAAAGCAATTACAGAGCTTATAGATTTTAGAGCAAAGGGAACTTAGATCTACCTCTCAACTGGACTATTGTCAAAGAATTTGTGGCCATCTATAATCCACCACAGGAACAATGAGCTACAAAGTTTAATTTACAGGTCTAGAAAAAACAGGTGTACTTCTGAAGGTAGGCCTAATATTCACTTCCTGATCATATCTATCAGGTATATAGATTGGCTCCTAGGTGTCAGGAACTAATCTAGGCACTGGAATGTAATGATAGACAACCACCAAGGCCCTCTTCTGCTAAATTCGTGGAATTTTTTGGACATACAATATAAGACATATTTGAAAATATATGGAAAATTTTATGTGTCAACTTGGCTGGGCTAAAGGATGCCCAGATACCTGGGAAAACATTATTTGGGGTATATCTGTGAGGGGGTTTTTAGAAGACATTAGCATTTGAATCAGTAGACTGAATAAAGAAGGTCACCCCCTTAAGGGAAGGTGGGCATCATCCAAAACATTGAGGGGCTGAATAAAATAAAAAGGGGGATGAATTTGCTGTCTGCTGAGCTGACACATCCACCTTCTGCCCTTGGATATCAGAGCTCCTGTTTATTGAGTTTTCAGACTCCGACTGAGATTGACATCATTGGGTGCCCTGGCTCTGAGGCCTTCAAGTTTGGGCTGGACCTACACCACCAGCTTTTCTGGGCCTCCAGCTTGCATCCAGTAGATCATGGCATTTTGCTTCCATAAGCATTTGAGCTAATTACTCATAATAAATATCTTTCTGTATATCTATGTATGTTCTATTTGTTCTGTTTCTCTGAAGAACCTCGATTAATACAGTGACCTCAAGTGGGTGCTATGATAATATAAAGATCCTGGGTCACAGATGAAGAGTCCTGGGTTTTCATCTCCAGCGTGGTGCTAAGGATCTGCGTCTACAAGAAAGTCCAGCTTCAGGCTTCAGTTTCATCATCAGTAAATTGATGGGACTTTATAATCTCTGAGGTCTCTCCCATTATGAAGTTTTATAGGTCTAGGCAATCACTACTTATGATTATGAAAAAAGCTGAAGTCATGATTTCTTTCAATTCTTAAAAATGACATGTCTTTTCTGTCATCAAATTCCACTGCACTTTTCTTCCACAGACTTAGTTCATTTATAGAGCAGACCTCAGAGTGAACTCAGAGTAAAGGCAATATTTTTGTGAAAATTTAATCTCCCAGCTAATTTGATTTCCCTGACTTTCCCTGAGAACTTGTTCTTTCCAAACTTTCCCTGCTGTTTTCTTTTTTTAATTATAATATAAATGTTTCCATTGTCATTGGAACATGACAGCAGACTCAGTAGGACCAAATATTCCGGAGTTCCCTGGCCTCCTGAGCCACAGTGGAATCTGAGAAGTCTTAATAACAAGGGAACGAACAAGGGCCTCAGAGGGATTAGTCTGCAGTTCAGTTAAGAAAGGGGGACACTTCATGACTAAAAGATGAATGCCTAGAAATGTAACGCTGAACTTGGTGGTAGAAGAACCATCATAGTTACTTCTTTCAGGGAATTTATTCCTTCCCACATCAAAGATTTGTAGTAATAATTTGTAATTCAATCCCATAAAATTTGGGTTCTAATGAATTTGTGGAACACCTGAGTGACTCAGAGCACTGTGAGTCTTGGGGATTTGACAGTGTTTAGGAAAATTAGAGCTGGAGAGTAGTTAAGCAATAAAAACTGGTTTTATTCAGTATTATTGCAGTAGGGGGAAAGAGACAGCATAGAACTGGGCTCAATTCCAAATACAACATGGACACGTGTGAATGTACAGCCATGGAGCAGAGTAGGAATCAGTGGATGGAAAATTACTTAGAGAAAATATCAGAGGTAAAGGGGGTTCTGGCTAAACTGACCTACCAGGATTCTTGCTGCAGATAGGCCAGGGTGATTAGACACCACCTGAGGGGTGCCAGAAAATAAGGAACTGATCAGATATCCAGAATGATCAGATATGGAGGATGGAGGATTTTTGGTGACCTGACTTAGCAGGTTCTTGTTAAAAATGCATTGTATAAGGAAGTGCACAGAAGGACCTAGGAGAAGGTTCATGAGCCTGTCTAAAGTTTGGTCAAGCAAAGAATCTTTGTCAAAGGGTGGAAAACCTATGTTTCTTTCTGAAGGACAAAATTCATGGCTTTTGCTTTGACTTTCTGCAGTATTGTTCTGGGTAAATATGTTAATTATTTTATGATTATATTATAGATATGTTATCTACAGATAGGGTTTCTAGCAGAAAAAAGAGAACTGTAGTATATGCTTTCTACTATTATATTAATACAATGAACTCCTATGTAAGGTTTGAAATTTGGGGAAAGAAATGTAAGATCTTCCTGTAACTCTAACATTGAGATCCATTCCAGGAGACAGCCTTATAAAGTACAACTTCTTCATATGGAGGCCTCTGAGATTTCTCATTCACTAGTCTCCTTTGAATTAGCCTAAGAGATATTCAAAACACACAAAATGACACTTTATAGTGAGTAGTGTTACACTGAAGGTTCACTCAATAATGACTGTTTTTCAGGAAATTTATCAATGACCACATGCCAACAATGTGCCAGACACTGTGCTAGAAGCTTCTTCATAGACTGTTCCTAATCCTCACGGTAACCCTAGAAAGTCTTTCTTTCTCTAGCTGAAAAGATGGAGGTTCAGAGAGGTTGAATCTTTATACTGGTGGGTGGAGGGGCTGGAATTAGAATCCCGTCTGTCTGTTGTCGAAGCCCAAACTTTTTCCACATTTGTCTTTATCCAATTATCTTCCTGAGGGTAATGTAAATATTGCTAGAACACCATAGATAATTGCAAACAAACAATCTGTATTTTGCTCACTTGGTAACAAAAGACAACACAATCAGGCAGCAATTACATTGTTGAAACGGGGTATTTTCCCTTTAAGATTTATCTGGTAAATACCCACTGTCAAACACTTCTGGATTCTACAGATCTCTTTCTCACCTCAACAAATGCTAGTTAGAGGTTCATGGAAACCATAACAGAGACTAGCTATGTCTGCCTGGTGATGAAAAGTTAAAATGCCCCATAATTTATCAAGTGCTGCCTCTAAGGATCATTTTTATTTTGAATTCATAGCCTCCTCCACTGACCTTGTCTTTTGAGTGAATTCTCCTCTAAATTACTTTGCCATCTTCACTCTTCTTTACTGCCCCCAGGAGCTCCCCTCCTGCCCTTTCACTTGCAAACACCTCCTCTCTAAGACTACCTGATTGCCTTGACGACTCCTGTTTATCCAAGATCATTAAAAAACAAACACCTTGAGAAAAAAACTCACTTTCAGAAATATTGCATGTACTATTTCTCTGTCTTAGCCCCAGTTCTTGATTTTTTTCCCCCTCTGCCACTGCTAGGTATCATTGCAGGTATTTTGTTTCAATTCAGTGTCCCTGTCATCAAGCTCTGAAAACCTAGATAGTACATAAATTACTCAAATTGGTCACTTGTTGGCATCTTCTGTAAAGATTTTGAAGAAAGAAGAGTAGAACTAGTGGCCAAAATGGAGTTTTTTTAAAACAACTTTTAATTATGAAATAACTATAGATTCATGGGAAGTTGCAAACGCACTCTAGAGAGGTCCTGTGTCCCCTTCACCCAGTTTTCCTCAACAGTAACAGCTAATGTAACTATAGCACAACATCAAAACTAGAAAACTGACACTGATACAATATGTAGACTTTATTGAGATCTCACCAGTTTTACACACATCATGTGTTTGTGTGTGCATGTGTGTGTGTGTGCACACACATAAATTCTATGCAATTTATCATATGTGTTGATTCATGTTCCAACTACCACTTTCAATGTAAAGAACTATTTCTGGCCACAAAGATTCCTCAAGCCACCCCTTTATAGCCAAACATATTCTCCTCTCCCATCAGCTTGGCAATCACCAATCTGTTCTCCATCTCTTTAACTTTCCTATTTTGAGAATGTTGCAAAAATGGACTTAAGTAGTACCTTTTAAGATTGGCTTTTCACACTCACATAATTCCATTGAGATCTGCTTTGGTGAAATCTGTCAAAAACAGCTGGCTGTACTTGTGCACAGGGTCTATTTCTGAGTTATCTATTCTGTTCCATTGATCCATGTGTATATCCATTTGCCAATTCCATACTGTCTTGATAGCTATAGCTATCTACTTAGTCTAAATGTCAAGTAGAGGGACTCAGCCCACCTTATTCTTTTTCATAATTGTTTTAGCTATTCATTTCCTTTGCCTCTTCATATAAATTTTAAAATAAGTTTGCCTGTATCTATAAAAATTCTTGTTGGGATTTTGATAGAAATGGGACTAAAACTATAGTTCAATTTGGCAAGACTTCATATCTTTACTATGTGGAGTCTTCCATTCCATGAACATGGTACATTCTTCCATATTTTTTAAAGGTCTTTGATTTCTCTCATCAACATTTTGCATTTTAAGCATACAAATCCAGTAAATGATTTATTAGATTTATGTCTAATTATCTCATTTTTTTTCAGTGATTATAAATTGATTTTAATTTTGATTTCCATGTATACATTAGAGTATGTAGAATATAACTGACTTTGTGTATTGATCTTGTATTCAGTGACTGGCTCAACTTACTTAGTTCTAGAAGTTGCTCTGTAGATTCCAAAATACAGACTGTTAAGTTGTGTGTGCTTTCTCTTTCATTTTCATTATTAAAAATACAGATTCAAATCCAGAGCATACACTAAATAGGAACATAGTCCCTGGTATTACCAGGCATGTCATTTTCCCTTTAAAAATATTATTAACATGTAGATACAGAGTCCTATGTCCTCATCAGTGGGCATACTAAAGCCTTGACCTATACTATAATATAGTATATTATATATACTATATATATATATATATATGTATATCATATTATATACACTATATACATTCAAGCCTAACCTCTAAAATATATAGACTTACAGTGAACTCTCCTTGCTCTGTTAGCTGTTTTTTATTTTTATGTGCATTAGCTATACATACAAAGGAAAAACATGGAAATCTACTCTTATATCTAATAAAAGATTGCTGGCCCCATATCAAATGAAACTATTGATAATAAACTGTGTTTTGCTCATTAAAATGACAAATACTATATGTGCCACGGTGTGAGGATTAATCAGTGGGTGGGAGAGGTAAGACCATAGAAGGGAACTTAACAGTTGTCTCATAAACAGATTTTATGTAAGCACACCTCCAGGTAAGTGCTTTCTAAATAAAAGAAAATTACTCTGAATACTTTTGCTCTAACATATGAATTGGGTGAGGGTAGGGTGGTTAATGAAAGGGAATATGTTCTTATCTGCCTGCAGATCCTGAGACCTTAAAACCCAAGCCAGACAAGGGTCAGCCTAGTTATCCCAGAACTAGTTTTCTGGTATCCCACTATATCTGAGTGCAGTATCATCTAAATGGACCAAACATTGTATCTTGATGAAGAAGAATTATTAATGTTTCTATTTAATATGGTGCCTAAGGCTAATTATTTCCTTTAGGGCATGTTTTTCAAACTTCTATTTTCCACTGATATTCTTATTTTTGTACTTTAATGAAGCTTTATGATTTCTTTTTCCAAACTTTTTCTCCTTAAAACTAGCTTAAAACATTTTTTTTGAAACTGTAACTCTGGATTTAGAACATCTGGTAATGAGGAACTAGATAAGACCAAACCACTCACTGAGAAAAGTGAGTAAGAAATGAAATAGGTTATATATAAATAGATATATTTGAAAGCATAACAGAGCTTATAAGACTGAGTGGGAAGAATGGACTTTTTGTTGATTTAGAAGAGGCAGCCGAGACGCCAAGTGGCTGAGTGGTACTTCCTTTAGCTTTGAAGAGTCAGAGGGATAAAAGTTGGAGTACATGAACAGCCAAGTAGGGCTTTGACAAGTCCCTACACTTTGGTTTGGGACACAAAGAGCTGGACACTGGAATGAAGGGTGAACCTGGAAAAAAAGTCTCTCACAGAGCTCACACAAGTGATTCAGTAATGCCAGGGACTTCAGGTGTTGGCAGAAGCAAGCCAAAATGCTCTCTGAAGGAATATAATATCACCTTGGCCTCAATTTCAATAAAAAATTTTTCCAGTACAATGTCTGTCACACAAAGATAACTGAACACACAAGAAGACAGAACAAAATAAACAATAATCAGTAGAAATAATGGTGATACAAAGAAGTTTTTGGTAGTTTCCAGATACTGGAATTATCAGAAACAGACATTAAAATAACTGCTTCCTGCATTCAAGATGATAGAAGACAATATTGAAAATCTGGTTAGATGACTGAAAACTTAATGTATTGTTACTTAAAAAACAAATAGAAATTCTAGAACTGGAAAACACAACAATGAAATTAAGAGTGAAATGGATAGGTTTAACAGACAATTATTCACAGTTGAAGAAAAATTAGTGAACTGAAAATATATAGAATGGAGCACAGAGATACCAAAGGAAGCAGTAAAGAGAAAATTATATAAGAGACATAAAGAACACAGTGATTTACATAAATTAGAATTAGAAAGAAGGGAAGTGAAATAGGATGAAAGCAATATTTTAAAAATTAATAGCTGAGAATTTTTTAAAACTGATGAAAGATATAAATCCACAGAATCTAGAGTCCAAACTAATCCCAAGCAGGATAAATGCATAGAAATACATAAATAGACACCTAGCAGAAAATCAAAAACAGAGAAAACTTAGGTAGAATACTGAGAATACACAGTCAATCTGAATGAAATAAAAAAAGGACTATATGTGAAAAATGTATGCAAAGAATAAGAGAGATAAAATACAAAGAAATCTGTCAATTGCAGTAATTATGAATAGAATACATTTTTTAGTTAAAAAACATTATTAAAATGCTTTAAAAGATACTGAGGCTGTCAGTTTCCAGTCCAGTATGTAAGAAGCTTGGAAATCATTGCTCTGTCCTAATAATGAATAAAAAGCTGAACAAATTGAAAAATTAACAACTCTTCTTAGATTTGTCAGAGAATTAAGGTTTGAGGGCAACCAGTAACTGTAGAGACAGAGAGGCAAACACAGAGAATCACAACTTACTGAAGCAGAAACCCATGCATAGGAACCTACCTGGGAACCAGTGTTGAGACAGGAAAACCTTAACTATAATTGACAAATTGCTGAAGGTCCAGTGCAGACATGTCTGAGAGTTAAAAATTCCAGGAATACCCAGTCTTAAGGGACACCCACGCTTTTGTGAGTTTTACCTCTGAACAGAGCAGACTTCAGAACAAGGAAAGTTATCAGGGATAAAGAGAGATATTTATTTATTTTTTTGTAGATAATTATTTTTTATTGAAGGGTAGTTGACACACAGTATTACATTACATTCGTTTCAGGTGTACAACACAGTGATTCAACATTTATATACATGATAATTCTAGCTACCAGCTATCACCATACAAAGTTGTTACAATATTTTGACTATATTCCTTATGCTATACATTACATCCTGGTTACTTATTTATTTTACAATTGGAAGTGTGTACTTTTTTTTTTTTTTTTGAGAGGGCATATCGCATATTTATTGCTCAAATGGTTGTTAACAACAATAAAATTCTGTATAGGGGAGCCAATGCTCAATGCACAATCATTAATCCACCCCAAGCCTAATTTTCATCAGTCTCCAATCTTCTGAAGCATAACGAACAAGTTCTTACATGGAGAACAAATTCTTTCATGGTGAACAGTACAAGGGCAGTCATCACAGAAACTTTCGGTTTTGCTCATGCATTATGAACTATAAACAATCAGTTCAAATATGAATATTCATTTGATTTTTATACTTGATTTATATGTGGATACCACATTTCTCTCTTTATTATTATTATTTTTAATAAAATGCTGAAGTGGTAGGTAGATACAAGATAAAGGTAGAAAACATAGTTTAGTGTTGTAAGAGAGCAAATGTAGATGATCAGGTGTGTGCCTGTAGACTATGTGTTAATCCAAGCTAGACAAGGGCAATAAAACATCCACGTATGCAGAAGATTTCTCTAAGAACGGGGGGGTGAGGTTCTAAGCCTCACCTCTGTTGATCCCCAATTTCTCACCTGATGGCCCCCCTGCGACTGTGCCTGTCTTAGGTTGTTCCTCCCTTGAGGAATCTTACCCATCTCTGGCTAACCAGTCATCTTCCGGGGCCATACAGGGAAATGTAGAGTTGGTAAGTGAGAGAGAAGCCTTATTGTTTGAAAAGGTTAGCTTTTTACTTCTATGCAGATTTATGCCCTGTGGCCTCTATGCCCAGCATTTGTCTTGAGGTGTCTTTAGCACTTGGAGGAATTATGATACTCGGTAAATTCGATATGAGGCACGAATTCTATTTAAGGGTTATAATTAGGAAGGAAGAAGAAAAGCTATAGAAGTAGCAGGTGGAAGAAAACCTGGGAAGATTGATTATTTCTTTGACATATCTTCTTGTAGAGTAACTTCAGCATGTATAGGTTTTAAACTACTAATTAAATTGCGCACACACATTAACATAATAGGAGTATAGTTACATAACCAAAGCAGACCTTTAATTACCAGCCATCTCCAGTGAAACCAAGAAAACCAGTTAGGCACCTTAGGCATTTGTGAAAACTTATCTATGATATGGTGGATATTGTCCAACTGAACTTGAACAGTCTGAGAGAAGTCAGACAAATTAAAACAACCCATTCCTGGGGACTGTTCACATCCCATATGTTCTTTTAACAGTAGATAGTCTGTAGTTGTAAGATTTTGGAGCGTTACAATTTGCATTTCTCCTAATTTTTGGTTGTGTTCCAACAGTATAGATCCAGTCAAATTTGTTGTTTTACTGTATGCACAGGCCAGCTTAGATATCTCCTTCTTCATTCCCATGGCAAGTCCAGGAACCAGTGGGATGAGTGCATCTACAGCTGTAGCAGTGCGTGGATCTATGTTGGGGTTTTTTGATGATCATCTTCTGGTATGAGTCTTCCAGAGAGTGCTGATGCTGGAAGTTCTTTTTCATATCGTATCTTAGTTCATTTTTGGGGTAGCCAAATTAGGCTTTGATCCTCTGTATAAACACAAACAGACCCTTTACCTACACTTTTATATGCCCTTTATACCATTGTGTAGAACTCATTGGAGGTCACCACACAGGAACTGCTTTTTTTGTTGTTGTTGTTATCATTAATCTACACTTACATGACGAATATTATGTTTACTAGGCTCTCCCCTATACCAGGTCCCCCCTATAAACCCCTTTACAGTCACTGTCCATCAGCATAGCAAAATGTTGTAGAATCACTACTTGTCTTCTCTGTGTTGTACAGCCCTCCCCTTTCTCCTACCCCCTCATGCATGCTAATCTTAATACCCCCCTTCTTCTCCCCCCCTTCTCCCTCCCTACCCACCCATCCTCCCCAGTCCCTTTCCCTTTGGTACCTGTTAGTCCATTCTTGAGTTCTGTGATTCTGCTGCTGTTTTGGTCCTTCAGTTTTTCCTTTGTTCTTATACTCCACAGATGAGTGAAATCATTTGGTATTTCTCTTTCTCTGCTTGGCTTGTTTCACTGAGCATAATACCCTCCAGCTCCATCCATGTTGCTGCGAATGGTAGGATTTGCCCTCTTCTTATGGCTGAGTAGTATTCCATTGTATATATGTACCACATCTTCTTTAGCCATTCATCTACCGATGGACATTTAGGTTGCTTCCAATTCTTGGCTATTGTAAATAGTGCTGCGATAAACATAGGGGTGCATCTGTCTTTCTCAAACTTGATTGCTGCATTCTTAGGGTAAATTCTTAGGAGTGGAATTCCTGGGTCAAATGGTAAGTCTGTTTTGAGCAATTTGATGTACCTCCATACTGCTTTCCACAATGGTTGAACTAATTTACATTCCCACCAGCAGTGTAGGAGGGTTTCCCTTTCTCCACAGCCTCGCCAACATTTGTTGTTGTTTGTCTTTTGGATGGCAGCCATCCTTACTGGTGTGAGGTGATACCTCATTGTAGTTTCAATTTGCATTTAAGAGAGATATTTATATAATGACAAAGGAGTCAGTTCTGAGCTTGAGAATGTTTTAATGGAAACTTCCAAAACTGAAAAGCAAAGAGAAAAAAGACTGATAAAAACAGAACAGAATATCCAGGACTGTGGGACAACTACAAAGGCATGACATAATTATAATGGGAGCACTAGAAGGAGAAGAAAGAAAGGACCAGAAGCAATACTTGAAGCAATAATGGCTGAGAATTTCCCCACATTAATGTCAGACACCAAACCACAGATCTAGGAAGCTCATTGCTGAGGGATAAATGCCTAAATAAATAAATAACCAGTACACCAAGGCATATCATATTGAAACTGCAGAAAATCAAAGATAAAGATAAAATCTTGAAATAAACCAGAGGGAAAAATCACTAAACTATAGAAGAGCAAATATATAAGATTTCTCAGAAACTCTGCAAACTAGAAAAGAATGGAGTAAAATATTTAAAGTATTGAGAGAAAACCCACCACCTGGAATTTTTCATCCTGTGAAATTATTCTTCAAAAATGAAGAGGAAATAATGACTTTATGAGAAGCAAAAATTTAGGGAGTTTGTTGCTAGTAGACTTGACTTGCAAGAAATTTTAAAAGATGTTCTTTAGAGAGAAGGAAAATGATATAGGTAAAAAATTCAGATCTACACAAAACAAGAAAGACACCGAAGAAGGAATAAATGAAGGTAAAATAAAATCTTTTATTTTTTTAAACCGATAACAATTTGCTCAATACAGATAACAACTTGTTCAAAAAAATAATAGCAACAATGTATTTGATTATGCATGCTTGTGTGTGTATGTGAATGTACACATGTATTTTTATTTATTTATGTGTGTATGCCTATGTATAAATGAAATGAATAATGGCAGTGAAATGAAATGAATGGACAGAGGAAGGAATCAGGATTATTTTGTTACTACAAGGTACTCACTGTACCTGAGAAGTGGTGTAGTGTAATTTGGAAGTCAGTTTGGATCAGTTGTAAATATATAGAGCAAATTCTGGGGTAACCACTAAAACAATTTTTTTTAAGTATAATTGATATACTAAGGAGAAAAAATGGACTCACTTAAAATGCTCAATTCAAACCACAAAAGGCAGAAAAGGAGTGGAAAACAAAAATAGAAACAAAGAATAAAGGCAATGAATAGAAAATAGTAACAGATGTGGTAGATATTAATCCAACTATAGAAATAATAACTTTAAATATCAGTGGTTAAAATACACCAATTAAAAGACAGATTGTCAGAGTGGATCAGTAAACAAGACCACCTATACACTGTGTGTAAGAAACGCACTTTAAATATAAAGATGTATATAGATTAAAAGAAAATGGATGGAGAAAGGTATTTGCCAACACTAATCAAAAGAAAGTTGGAGTAGCTACATTAATTTCAGACAAAGTATATTACAGAGCAAGTAAAGGTATTAAGGATACCTTGGTCAGGGCTAGAGAGGGTTAATTCTCCAAGGAGACATAATAATCATTAAAGTGTATGCACATAGCAACACAGTGTCAAAATACATGGGCAAAACCTGATAGAAATGGAAGGAAAAGCAGATTAATCCACAAAAATAGTTGGAGATTTAAATACCCCTCTATCAGACATGGACAGATCCAGCAGGCAGAAAATCAGACAGGATATAGTTGAACTCTACACCACCATAAATTAACTGGATATAATTGATATCTATAAACGATTCAGCCAGCAATAGCAAAAGACACATTCTTCCCAGGCTCACATGGAACATTCATTCTTAATGGTGAAAAACTTGAAGTTTTCCCAGTAAGATTAGTTATGAGGCAAAGATGTCCCCTTTCACCACTCTTTTCAACATTATACTAGAAGTTCTAATTAATGCAATAAAACAAGAAAAGGAAATTAAAGGCATATAGATTGGGAAGGAAGAAATAAAATTGTCTTTGTTCACAAATGACATGATTGTCTGTGTAGAAAAATCTGGAGGAATTGACCAAAAAACTCCCAGGAAAAAGTGATTACAGAAAGTTTCCAGGATACAAGGTTAATATACAAAAGTCAATTGATTTCCTATATACCAACAATGAACAAGTGGAATTTGAAATGAAAAACACAATGCCGTTTATATTAGTATACTCCAAAAAAACACTTATGTATAAATCTAGCAAAATATGTATAAGAACTATATGAAGGAAACTGCAAAATGGACAAATAAAATCAAAGAGGAACTAAAAATAGAGAGACATTTCATGTTAGTGGTTAGGAAGACTCAGTATTGTCAAGATGTTAGTTCTTTCCAACTTGATTTGTGGATTCAGTGCAATCTCAATCAAAGTCCCATCATTATTTTGTGGATATTGACAGACTAATTCTGCAGTTTACATGGAGAAGCAAAAGATTCATAATGGCCAGTACAATGACAAGAAAGAGAAGAGCAAAGCTGGAGTATTGACACTACCTGATATAATGCTACCATAATCAAGACAGTGTGGTACTGGAGAAAGAACAGAAAAACAGATCATTGGAAAAGCAGAGAGAGCCCAGAAATAAATCCCCACAATTATAGTCCCCACTGACAATACCAAATGCTGTCAAGGATGTGAAGCAACCGAAACTCTCATTCATTGCTGGTGGGAATGCAAAATGGTACAGTTACTTTGGAAAACAATTTGGTGGTTTCTTACAAAACTGAACATACTCTTACCACAGGACCCAGCAATTACATGCCTTCTTATTTACTCAAAGGAGTTGAAAACACTTCTACATGAAAACCTGCATAAGGATGTTTATGGCAGATTTATTCAGAATTGTCAAAATTGGAAGCAACTAAAATGTCCTTCACTAGGTGAGTGGATAAATAAACTGTTGTATATCCAGATAGTGGAATATTATTTAAAGCAAACAGGAAATGAGCTATCAAGCCATTAAAAGATATAGAAGAACTTTAAATGCATATTATCAAGTGAAAAGCCAATCTGAAAAGGCTACCTGTTGTCTGATTTCAACTATATGACACTCTAAAAAAGGGAACACTATGGAAATAGTAAAAGGATCAATGGTTTCCAGGGGTTAGGGATGAATACACGGAGCTCAGAGGACTTTTAGGGCAATGAAAATAATCTACGTGATACTACAATGGTAGATACAAATGTACGTCATTGCACATTTGTGAAAATCCATACAATGCGCAAAACCAAGTTTGAAACCTAATGTAAATTATGGGCTTTGGGTCATAATTATTTGTCAGTTTGTTCCTTGATTGTAATAAATGTATCACTTTGGTGAGTGATATTGATGATGGGGGGAGGCTATGCATGTGTGGGGGCAGAGGGTATATGAGAACTCTGTACTGTCTGCTCAATTTTGCTGTGAAGCTAAAACTGTTCTAACAAATAAAGTCTATTTTTTTAAAAAAAGAGCAGAAGCAAAAAAAAAGCACATACCTACAAATAAGTCTAAAAAAGATGTCCAAAACATCTATATGGAAAATTATAAAGTATTATTGAGACAAGTTAAAGAAAACCTATATATTATTATTGATTGCATACTTAATGTTATAAAGACATCAATTCTTCCCCAGTAGCCTACAGATTTAGTGCAATCCTGTGATTCTAAATTTTATGTGGAATGCAAAGGTTTAAGAATGGTCAGCACCCTTAAAGGACAAGGTGAGAGGCCTAGCTCTCCAGGACATAAAGACATATTATAAAGTTCTAGTAGTTAGGACAGTTTGATATTGGAGCAAGGTAGAACAACAGAACAGAGCACATCATTCCACAACATACATCCAGACAGACATTTGACTTAGGACATGGGTGGTACTGAACAAGAGTGGGAAGAGGGGGCTCTTTCCAATAGACCTGTGACAACTGGAAATCCACATGGAGGGAAGTAAAACTTGAGGGCTACCTCTTAGCAACAGCATTTCAGTTCCAGGAGCTGCAGACTTCAATGCACAGATAAAACAATAAGGCTTTTGAAACATAAAATAGGACAGTATCTTCTTGTCCTCAGGGTAGAGAAATATTTTAAAAAGAAGACATAGAAAACACAAATCATTAAGAAAATGTTTTCAAAGTTGAATTTCATTAAAACTTGGTTCACCCAGAGACACCATCAGGAGAATGACAAAGCAAGCCATGAGAGGGGGATATATCTCAACATGTGTAACAAATGTTGACCTCTTAACCAGGCTGTATAAAGAACTAATAGAAATAATTAAGAAAAAGCCAGATCAAGGAAGAATGACCTATAGGTTTGAACAGATAATTCACAAAGGAGAATGTCCAAACAGCCAACGAGAAATACATGAAAATACTTGACTTCACTACTAATTAGGAAAATGCAAATTAAAACACCATGAGGTATCACAACACAACCATCAGAATGACAAAAATGAAAATGCAGACAATATCAAGTTTTAGAAATAATCAGGAGCAAAAGGAACCATCACATAGAGTTGATGAGAGCGTAAATATTACATTCCACTTTGGAAAACAGTCTGTCATTATTTACTGAAGTTGAAGATATGGGACTCCTGTGACCCAGTAGTTACAAACACATGTACAAATGCTCCAAAACTCATATATGTACAGGACCCAGTTTATGTGTCTCCGCAGATTCCTGTGGATGTTGTCAAGTCCCAGACCTTGATTTTATAACAACGAATGGCCCTGTGCTTAGTGGTAGAGCCTGCCTTTCTAAGAGGAAACATTTTATGTGCAGTCACTGATAAGCAAGAGTTTAAGACAACTTTGTCTTCTTTACGTTCTGGGATTCACTTCGAAGGTGAAGTACTTTGCACTAAACTCCCACAACCCAGCAGTTCTAGCTTTTTTGGTAATACTGTCCTGACACCAGATAAGGAGTGCTTGGTCACCTGGTAAATCGTTCCGGATGCCTTCGGTCTTGTTTTTTAGCAACACTAGATGGAGCTCCTTCTTTTCATTCCCTCCTGACCCTCACCAGCAGCTCGGCAGCCAGAGCGGGCTCAGCAGTTCCTCAAAACCGGGAGCTGGTGTCCTTGCACCGCCAGCTTTATAAGGACGTCATCTTCCGCCAACCCAGACATCTTTTTACTCTGTGGAAGGGTGGAGTGCATCTTTCCCTCAGGACTCCTAAGAGCTTAAGAGGTCTTCTGGTTAGCTTTATTCTTCTGCGTCCAGGCAAGCTTGAGATCAAATTATTCCAAACAGGCAGTCACTGCCTTTTCCTTAGGGACCCGAGAGTAGAGAATCCATGAATCCCTTCTTCAACGACAAACTTGATTTTCTCCTTCTCTGTAGCAAATATATCTCCATTGCCTTCAAAGAAGGGTTCAATGCATGTTTATTGTCCATTGAAAAATAGCATTACATCACTGCGGAGAAGATGGAGAGAACTAGCAGAGAAACGAGTAAAGAATTGGTCTGTAACCCACATGTACCTGGAGTTACTCTTCTAGGAGACTAGACTTCTGCCCCTGTGATGCTTGCAGATTCCTAATGGGAATAGTCTGGGCTTCAGTTGCCTCTGCAAGGGGACCATCCATTGGCAAGCAGAGTCCCCATTCACCCTCACAACCCCTACTTGGTTTTCTTCTTTATTTATTTATCAGTTATTTATCATTTGTCACTCCACTAGATTGTGAGTTCCCAGAGAACTTGTCAATTTTCAAGACATTGTCTTCATATCCTAGAATAGTGCTCATCGCACGGTAGGTGTTCAAGAAGTGTTTGTGGACTGGATGGTCACCAGTGAATCCAAGCTCCACCTGGCTCAGTTTTGTATACAGGGCTCCTCCCACCCTGCACAATGATGCCCCTGTTCCATAGTTTGTTAACTCGTTTGCAGAACTCTAGCCCTTCCTTGGATGTCCTGAAAAACCTCCCCTGAATGTCCTGAAAAAAAAAAGAGTATCTTTGCTGTGAGAGCCTTCACTGAACATTTGAGAAGAAAGAGAGGCTTATCCAGAAGTGACCAGAGACTCTAACAAATATCAGTGTCTCATGGATGCCACAGTCCCATCCCCCTTCCTGTGACTGAGAACATCTCTGATGCTCCCCCCTCACCCACTTTTCTGGCATCTCAGGATTTTGCTGTTGCTTTTCCTCCACCTTTCTTCCTTTTCTCAGCTCTCTCCACACTTTCATGGAGAGTAACTCAACCCTTCTCCAGTTTTTCTTCCCAAACTGAACTTTTGCCCACCTAAAACCCCTCAGTGACCAGCCCAAGTAAAGAACATCTCCCTCAGCACAGCCAAAGCTCAGAGCTACAATGCTTGCTTACGGTAGCCTGCCCTCTTCTTTACAACTAAGGTTTTCACCTGTTTATCTGATTCTGTTTCTTCACCCCTTTCTACCCCCAAGTTAGGCTAAACACCCAGTTTCCCTCCTATCCTCCAACATTTTTATGTAGAAAAAAAGTAGATGGCTTTAAGGAAAAGAAATCAATCCCAGCCCCACATCTGGGGCCCGAGTCATGTAGAAGCAGGGAGGGGTTGGGGAAGTTGCCCTTTTCCTGGCCTTGGTGATTGCCTGGCTCTATTGGTCAGACTTGGTCTTTTATTCGCAGGGGGAGAGGAATTCAAAGGAGTCATCACCTTGATACTCAAATTGCCTTTGCTCCCCATGGGCCTTTTCTGACCCTTCATATGTGTTAAGTAAAGCTAGCAGCTGAAAATGATAAACCCTGAAAACTCAGAGACTTAGAACAATGCAATTTCTTTTCTATTCACATTGCAGCCCAAGACAAGTAGTTTGGTCTTCCGTGTTATCATTCAGAGGCCACCACCCATTTCACCTGTGGCTCCTTCTTCCTCTTCATCCTCTTAGGAGCTGGCATATGAAGAAAAAGACTGTGAGGGGCTGCACGTGCTTCTTGGCCCTTTAGCTCATTTGATCTTTTACAAAAGACTCCTGCTCACATTTCATTGGCGAGGGTCCATCACACATCCGTCTACCTGGGAGCGGTAGGAGGCTCTGAAACATATGAAGCACAGCTGTGAAACACAGCCTCTGGCTGGCCGAGAGGAGGAGGAATCTTTGGCGGTCAGCTAGCCATGTTTGCCACACCTGTCAAGACCGAACTTCCCTCTGGGGACTAGTGTCCCAGATGCGCTTGGCCCACCTACCTTCCTCTAGCATAACTTCTCGTCTTTTCAGCCAGGGCTTCCACTCTCAGCTCTCATATGCTTCCCTTCTCCTCTTCTCTGAGACTAGTACCTAGCTTAACAGCTTTCTTATCCCTGAAAAAGTTCATTGATTTGCGGCGCATCTATACATTGACCTGTTTCCGGACTTCAGCCTTCCTCCTGCTGGCCGTCTTGTGTCTGCTGCTGACTCCTCTTTATGAACATGTCTTCACATTCTCAGGAGCCCTCAGGACTCCAGGGGCTACTTTTCCCAGCTTCCCCCAGCTGCCTGCTCACTTGGGTTCAGATGGGCCAAGAGACTGATTCTCACTGAAGGAAAATGAGCACAAGAGCTTTGCAAGTAGTTAAGAAGCAGAGGAACCTTCTCCTTATTCTCTTTCCCGGCGTGCCAGCAGCAGAGGGAGAAGGAGCTATTAGGTAGAAGGGCCTGGGCTCTGAATGACCAGATTGGCCAGGCAGCCGGCCTCGGCCTGCTGATCCCCCTCTGGGAGGGCAGCTTCTGCAGTGACCACATCAGATACATGAAAGTTAGCCTCTGCCACCACCTCATCTCTTTTCTGACTTTGTTCCCCTATACAGCCACTGTCCCCAGAGTTTTTTCTCCTTTCAAAATAGTTTCTTTAATGAAAGTCTTTGCTAATAAGGCTTCAAAATCCAGTAAAGGAATTATAGGCACTGTGACAGGCAGAGAGGGAGATTTATTTTTTATAAAGTACTGCCCATGGGTCTTTAAATATCCTTTAATTATAATCTACCACTTATTGATGATTATCACCTACTGTGCCAATTTCTACATATATGTTTTCATTGAATTTTTTTCTACAAACTTATGAGGCTGGTATTAGTATATGTCTTCTCCAGCCTTTGGACATCTGAACTAGGGTCCATTCCTGGGAAGTCTGCCAAGCCATATCCCTCTTCTTTCCTTACTTGGTTTAAAACATCTGCTTATTTTCTCTTGGCATCAGAGTTCCATCCTATTTTCTCTATCCCACTGGACTATAAACTGATGTCTGAAAATATCTCTGTCTGTCACCTACCTATCTACCTATCTAGTCCTCTGCTCGTGTTCAAAGGGATTTGAGGCAGCCGATGTCTTACACATCTTTATAAACCCCATAGAACTTAACTGAACAACTTTTCCACAGAAGATGCTTAATAACTATATATTTGATCAACGAATGAACTCCAATGATTTAAGTGTTACATTCTAACTATTCCTGTAGTTTCTAAATCTAATTGCATATCAGAATCAAACAGGAGAATTTGTTACTCTGTTGAAATTTTTGAAGATGGGTTTTGGATATCTCTATTTTTAACAAGTCCCCCAAGTGATTCCGAAGTAGCCAGTGTGATCCCACACTGAAGTCTGGAATTGAAAACCCATGGAGCACTCTTTTTCTTCACCCAGCCATCCTCCACCATCCATGCTGCCTAACCATTTTCTCTTAGCAACCAAAAACCAGCCACCAAGTTGATCCATCCTGAGATTCTCACCATGAAACTAAGATATACCCCCAAAGTCTAGAAAATGGCAAACTCAAATAGACATCAAAACTTTCCCCTACCAATTAGCACCTACCTACAAATGGGTGACCATTCCTACAACTTAAATAAAATAATCAGAGACATAGTTCCTGGGTATATTTCACCATGTTGCATATTTTACCCAACAACAGACCCTTGAAAGTCTCTACATTGAGGTTTGCCTCTCAGCTGTATTCACATCTGCTTGGTATTTGGAGATCACATGTTCTCAGATGACCTGAGTCCACTGTTTTATGCTGACCCTACCTGCAACATACTTTTCTGGGGAGCTTTTTGCAAAGACGATGTTAAAGTAGAACACGCAGACTCAAGAAAACTGCCATCTGGTTTTCACGCTGCAGATGCCCACACGAGCCTTGAAAAATCTAGCTGGGGAGGAGGTGGAAGATCCTGTGGGCTGGCTGATAAAGGAAGAAATGAGAAGGGTAGTTTTTTTCCCTTAGTGTTCCTACAACTGGGCCTAATCACCATAATGTGAGAGGAAGAGACAGAACTCTAATCATTGTTCGGTAAGGAGATCTAAAGGCTTAAGAAAGTCTTATTTTTGTATTCTGTATTCTAGAGACACATTATATGACCACCTTGGTAGTCCTCGCAAGTACTGCCCAAGAATGGAGTGCTTCTCTAACCACTCCCATTTCTCCTCTGGCTTATTCTTCCTGGCCAAACTCTTGTTGAGACAAAAGGAACAAGACTTTCCATCTATATGTCAGCATGTGTGTATCTTTTCATTATATATATAGCATAGGATTATTTTGTACATTTGCTAAAGACAAGGTAGAAGTCAGGCTATGAAAATTTATTTTGGATTTTTTATTTAAAGTTTTATAGCTAAAAGAAATCCTAGAGATTATTGAGTCCAACCAGCCCTCCAAGAGGAGATAAAGTTGAAATCCGAGAGGCAAATGACTTGCCCAAGTGCTCACAGTTGGGACCAGATCCACAGTGGTCCCAGTGATGGGCTCCATAGAAGTCTCTCAAAGGAAGCATTTGTTGCTACTTGTTGCTGGGAGGGCAGTTGGGTTGACAAATAGCTTTTAGCTGTCAGCCTCTTTAGGATTCACCCCAGCAGCAGAGCAGCATCACCATGGGATGGGCTTTCCTGGGGCATCCCATATCCAGTGGCTGACTGACGTGGGAGTAGAAAAGCCCAGGCCTTTGACCTCACGTGGGACCCCTTAGAGGGCCACTTTAGCTCCAGAGTTCCCCATCGGGGAGGCTGAGGCTGTCAGGCAGTCAGTGTGCCTGCTTTCTCCCTAAGCTTTCTTTCCCCCTTTTCACAAATGTTGATCCTAAGGACAATCTTCCTGCACACTAACCTCCATCTCAGACAGTGCTTCCAAGAGAACCCAATCTTGAAAAAGAACTAAAACAGAAACTGTGTGTAAAATAAAAATGGTTTCTGCTAAAATGTCCATGCTGGAAGTACATGTGTGTGTGTGTGTGTGTGTGTGTGTGTGTGTGTGTGTGTGTGTCTGTCCATGGGTGTATGTGGATTTTTTTTTTAATTCAGAAGAAATGACAAGGCTGTATGATGAACAGGAAATAAACACACATGTATTTCAATCAGGCCCATACTTACCTTAGAATTAATCTGATATACATAATGATCTACATAAGTTATTACACATATGTAAAATAGCCATACATCTTAAAATAGTCTCATAAACTTGACATTTGAAAGGGAATTCTAAATGTATACCACATTTTCAACCACTTTGCAAATAACTTAGTTATTTTCATCTCTCTCCTGCTGCTTTTATTTATATCCCACAAACATTACGTTGTAAGTATATTGACACACTGACATTTAAAGTCTTTTCATTTTAAGCCATTCCTCTTTGAAGATTTCTCACCACCATCCCATATCTACTTCCTCTTAAGAATGAAAATATCAGGAGATAAGGGAGTAAATAATATAACTAAAAACAGAGGTGCATGTTTGATGAACAGATAGCAATTTTTGGTTATAAAAAAGACAGACTGTTCCTTTCAAATACATGGCCATTTTAAAACTCTAGAAGGCCCTAAGTTTGTTTCTCAGGGAAGAATAATCAGGACAGAAAAGAAGAAAGGGAAAGAATCTTCAGAAATGAAAGTAGAGGAAGATATTTTAAAATATCATATGTATTTTTGGAGAAGATATTAAACTGGAAGTTTAGTAAGTATGATTTAAAAAGAACAGATTATGAAGGATTTTCCCATGTCTTGGGTAATACCATTCACCTTCTAAAACATATTGTAATACTGAGACACTTTCGTATTTATTTTAAAAATATTATTCTTATATTTTGTGTTGGCAAATTTATTTATAAGTATAATCATTTCGTGCCAAATCCTATCCTCCGAATGTCTAATGGAAACTCCACAGAATAAAGAAATGTAATAGTTTTGACAAAATTCACACAGTGAGAATAGAGGGACAGTGTTGATCTTCAGTACTTCTGCTAATAAGAACGAACATTTATGGAATATTAACTAAGTGCCAAGCACTGGTATAAGTACTTACACGTATTAACTCATTTACCTTTCAACATCATCACATACGCAGGGCACTTCACTTTACAGTTGTGCTACACTTTGCACTTTACAGTTGAAGAAACTAAGGTAGAGATGAATCTGGCCTGGAGGCCATTGTCGTCGCTGATTCTGGTTTCAACTCTGCTACAACTTGTAACATGACCTTGAGGGTCCCTGTTCCAGACTGTCAGGTTCTCATCTGTAAATCAGGGACATGCCCTCACATGATCTTAAGGGAATCTCTTCCTCTAAAATACCCTGATTTTGTGCTTTTATAAAATACCCAAGTGAACTGGATTTTAGAGTTCCTAAAATATTATCTGGAGTGTGTGTGTGTGTGCGTGTGTGTAAGATTATTGTAATGAAAACCTCAGCATTTGTCTGAAGGTGTAGAACAGGGTTGCCTGCAGAATTTGTCTCAGGAGTGTTTAGTTTCAAGCAGGAAAGAATAAGAAATTGTGGTTGAGGGGGTCATTACTTCAAAAGAAAAAATATATATTTAAGCTTACAAGAGGGTAGGATGACTTTAAGGATAGGTAGGTGAGGGATGTAAAAGGGGAACTGAACAGCACAACATATTTCTCTTTTAGGAGACCATCTGCTGAAATTCCGAGCATGAGAACAAAGTGGGATTTGAAGGATCTGGAATAAATGAAGTGAAAGAAATGCTGAGAAATCTTTTGACTTAGCAATTTCCAGGCAAGTGAAGGGAAGTCATGTGACTTGCCCTTCTGGTCCAACAAAAGGAGGCAGGTTCTTACAGGGCAAACTGTGCCAAGGGTTCTCTGGCTGAAAGGATGTGATTCAAGGACCATAATAATAGAGAGCCCCCAGCAAGGCAGGAGGTGGAGGTGGTCAGGGCAAGCGTTCGGGTGCTCAGGAACGGCAGCAAAGAGTATGGACTCTATTAGACAGAATGAAGAAGCGGCATTTAAATGAGAAAATTAAATAACATTAATAGAACATTAACACACTTGAGACCTTATACATCATATACTCCATGGCCTCCTCTTGCTGCACAAACATGGAGACCCAGAGAAGTGAAGATCAAGTGCTTTGGGAAGCAATGAGTTGAAGATTAAAAACAGCATGAATTTTAGAAACAAGATTAATGCTCAGAAATGCTCTCTTAAAATATGGGAATAACACCAGGAAGGAAAAAAAATTTCCCAGTGAAGGACCCAGGTGGTAATCCTTGGCCCTTCAGCAAGTTGTTTAGAAGGTTATTGTGTTAATTTATCATGTCTTCTGAAACTGCTGATATGTTTTTTTTTTATATGGAAGAAATTATGACTCAAGCTGAATTAACAAGCTTGTCTACTTTTCTTATAATGCCCAACTTAGGGTAACATTAATAATAAAAAATGCAAGAATTAAAGCTAGAGAAAATGTATTTTTTAAAAACCTACCAAACAAATCCAACCACCCTCCTTAAAGGAAAGCAGCAATGATATAAGGGCCTGAGTAGCCAAAGAAAAGGAATAGGAAATCTACCCATGGTTATTTTCAGCAGCTGTAATTTTAAAATTGTATGTGTTAAATTAAAAATGAATTCATCAGAATGGAAGTTAAGATTCATCACTGAGAAAGAAAAATAATGGTATAAGTTTTCAGTGACTTAACATTTTAATCTAGCTGCTCGATTTATGATCTACTATAGTTCTCACTGCCTCACATTTTTTAAATGGCAAAATCTGCAAATAATAAAATGCTTTGAAAGTGTTTTTTATGATTAGAAACTGAGGCTTTAAGCAGCGAGCCAGGCCTCAGGTTTTCTCACTTGCAGCCTGTATCGAGTCTATTGCATGGGTCTAAGGAATGTAGTTGTGGTATCTTTAGTTTCTTCTTTTGTCTTAAATCAGATTGTCCTTCACATTTCATCCCTGCCTTTTAAGAGGAGCCAGTTTCAATCCCTACTTTTTGGCTCCAGATTTCATGAGTGTTCTTGAAATCGTGAATTCCATGCACTTTAAGGAGGCCAGGAGCGAAGGGCTTTGGAACAGGAAGAAATATTGGAACATCCCCTTCTTCTGAACATTGGCCTCTGGCATGTAGAGCCCAGTGGGCAGCATCTGTGCTGATGGAAGGACCAGAGCAGGGAGAGGCGGTGGCTGACATTCTGCCTGAAGACTGCCCTCCACTGCCCCGGGATGTCTCCCAGTCAGGCAAGAGCACCCTCACACTGGCCTAGAAAACACCAGCTGAAGCACCTACCTTCAGAAAGGAGGTCTCTCCAGGTGGCTCTGAGGACCTAATTGGAATAAAGATCATAGGCAAACGTTACAGCTGGGATCTGAGCCATTTCGGCAAGTCAAAAGCCTTCTGGTATATATCCTTTTGGAGCATAGCCTGCCATGCTCACCTTATACCATCTGTGGCTTCCAGGTGGCCCCTGAGCCCATTCAGGCAATAGCTACCTCTGCACAGTCAAGCTCTTCCTTATCAGAGAAGAGGTCCAATGCACTGCAGAGGAGTTTTGAGTTCCTTCTTTGCAGAGCTTACTATGAACTTCAATTTTGGGGGGAAGTAGTTCAGAGCTCAGATCGTTAACATTTCTCCCTCAAATTCATTTCATCTCCACTGTCATTTTCTTCAGTCACCATTATTTCTCCTTTGGACCTTAATCAAATTCCATTTTTGCCTCAAATCTCTCTTTTTTCCTATCACCTGAAGAATCATCCCAATTCACAAATCTGACTGTGAGGCCCCCATGGTCACAGCCCTTCACTGCCCACCCTCATTCTCTGATGGGCCTCATGGCCCGCTAGAATCTGGTTCTCCCTATCTAGCCTCCCCCTTCATATTTTTCTTCATATCCACCATGCAGGTCTCCATTCATTTTCCACTTGGGCCAGCCTCTCTCCATTCTGATTTGCTGGCACCCAGCAAATTTTCAAATGTCAGGCCCCATGTCACCTCCTGTGGAAAGACCTCTCTGATCCCCTCACCTTGTGTTGAACACCCTCTGCTGGGCAAGTATAGCCTTTTGCTCCTGCCTACAATGACCTAGGCTGTGTACATGTCCATCACCCTCATCAGAGTGTGAGCTCCTAGGGGCCAGGAGCTGTGTCTCATCCTTGAGCCCCCAGACCCTGGTCCAGAGCTTGATACTTGCAAGAGCTCAGTACATGTTTGGGGAATGAAAGAAGGGTTTCACTGGCCCTGACAACTAGAGAGGAGGAGCTTCCTACCATAGTAGCAGATCTGGCCACTTCTCCCACTTTCCTTTCATTACTGAGGCTAAGAGAGAGCCAAGACTCCCGGTCTCCTCTCAGCAGCCAGGAGGAGAGCAGGGAGAGGGGGGCCTTTGTTCCTCCTCCAGATGGCTGGAGCTGGGATGGAGCCCAGCAGCTGTGTTTGGGTGGAAGGAGAGAGGGCAGATGGCCTGGTGTCTGTTTGCAGACAGCCTGAGAGGCTGCAGCCCTGGTGTAAGGCACTATCTGAGGTGGACTCAACAGGGCAGTGGTGGAGTGGGGCAAACGCCAAGGCGGGCTGCTGTGTTAGCATTCACTGTTCGAACATTGGCCTGCATGATTTCAAGGCAGCAAAAAAGAGAATCCTTTATACATAAGACCCTTGTATTTCTCGGGGTGGTTTTTAATGTTTCAATCTAAAGGAAGCATTTCCTATATGAAAACTTTCTTAATTACTATCATTTAAAAATTGGTTCAACAAAAGAAAGCCTCATTAGATTTTAATTTCATTTTCTACAAATTTTGGCAGCCATTGAATTATTCACCCAACCGGTACTGGTGGTAGCAGGGTGAGTGGCACGGGTTTGTGTCGAGAGGTGGTAGTTCTTTGTTGCTCAAAATTTTTAGAAGCAGAGCATATACAAAGACTAATAATTTGTACCAGGGCAGCAGTCACATGCTTACAAACTTAGATTGGGAGCTCATTGGTATCTTCATATCATCAGGAAATTCTTTCATTAAAAAAAAATGGGTAGGATGCTCAGAGGACCAGGGAAAGCCCTGGGGGCAGTGCTGTCACCACCTGACTGACCGCCCCTCCCCTCCTTATCCAAGGCTGGTCAGTCTGAAAAGCAAGGCACAGTGTCACACTTAGGACCTGGGGACGTATGCGCATCTTCCCTAAGATGCCGGTGGGTGATGGATGTGCTTATCAGACAGCCTTCTTCAGGTCTATGATTCTTTGATCATCCATTTTTATCATTTTTTCCCAAATTAAACATTCAAACCATGACTTGAAATCACTTTTTAGTTTCTGCACATAGAGCACTGAAAGTCGGAGTTTCATGGTGTTGTCACATGGCATAGTTATAAATTTTCCACCCCCAAAAAATAATTTTAGAAAAAGATACAGAATCCAATTCTATCAGAATCAACTTGGGGTATCCCAGAGAGGAAACCCAACACCCTGCCAGCCAGCCCTAAAATATACATCCCCACTTGCTAGGTGGAGGAGACCCTCGGAAGCCCGAGCATTTTAATATCCGTGATTTTTTAAGGCATCTGTAACAGAGCTGGGGCCGCAAGGAAGCCTGATTTTCTTTTTTGTTCCTGACACTTCAGAGTCGTCTCAGCAATGGCTCTTGGCTGAAGATACGCTTTAGCCTATGCTGTCCATCATGGACGCCACTAGCTACTTATGGCTATTAGGGTAAAAATGTAAAGTAAATAAAATTACGTAAAATGGAATATTCATTCCTTCAGTCACATTAGCCATATTACCAGTGCTCAGTAGACACATGCTGCCAGTGGCTACCATACTGGACAGCACAGAGGCAGGCACGTCCATCACCACGGGAAGTTCTGTGGGATAGCACTGCTTACCGCTGTTTAACTAGACTATTCGCTTCGGCATCAATTCAGGCCTGCTTGATTTTATGACTGAATCAACCCATTGTTTGAATTTATTAATCAGTTCAGTTGGGCTGACTGTGCACTCAGCAGCTGTTGAGATAACAGAAGTGTTTTGTTTCATAAAACGGTAATGGTAATAGTGAAAGTACAAACAATAGGAACAGCTGACATTTACTGAGCACTTATGATCCGGGCAGGGTGCTAAGCACTTAATCTATGTTATCGCATCATTACATAGTATATATTATAACTCTATTATTATCCCGATTTAACAGAGGAAAATTAATAGCAGAGGTGGAAAGAGTCTTTAACGTTCATCTAACCTAGCCTTCTCAGTTGCTAGCCTCAGACCCTAGAGTCAGACCGCCTGGGTTCAGTTGAGTAGCCTTGGGCAAGTAACCCTCTTTGTACCTCAGTTTATTCATCTGTAAAATGGAGGAAATAGTAAGTTCTATCTTACAGATTGTGAAAATTCAATATGAATGTTTCATGTAAATTATTAAGAGCCCAGTAAATATTAATTTCTTTGATTCTTTATCCCAGATAAGGAAAATCTAGGAATAATGACATGTCCAGGGTCTCACAGCTAATACCACTCTGGCACTCTTTCCATTACATCAAATGGACCTCTCTTATGTAGAAGTCACACTACGCCCTCCCTTTTGCCTTCTCACGTGATTTTAAAAGCCTGCCCCCTTTTAATAAGCCCTTGGGGCAGCCAACTTCCCGTGTCATGAGTGACATCAGCACTTTCCCATTGGCAAAGTGGCAGTGACGGGCCCATGGAAGCAGCCCACTTTCCATGGCTTTCTAGATTGTCGAAACTTGGAGAATAACCCAGACGATCTCCAAGGTCTCTGTCACTCACAATGTTCTCAAAGGATTTGACTAAAAAAGCAAAGGCAGGTTTCCCTATTAGGTAAAAGAGAATAAATCTTTTGACCTAGTTGTTTACGCCTAAGATAAAAATCCTTAAGATTTTCTTCAGTAGGATAATAATTAAGGAAGAAAAAAATGAGAAAGGGTTAAAATAGATACTTCACTAGACTGGCCCAATCCAGGTGGCCTCCTATAAGGTGGAGTTCATGGCATAAACCTGTGTTAACTGCTTGCAGGCCTGCTAGAGGGGTCCCAAGTCCAGGCCCTGCCTGAGATACTGTCTTTGATTCACTCTTGTACTGATCCAAGATGCTCATGTCAGCAGTCCTTTCCTTAAGAGGACATCACCTCACTGAGCTGTCATACATCTGTCTGCTCTTCGCTTGGAAATTCAAGAGCTGAAGAAGAGAATTCTCTTCCACATCAGCACCAAGAATGGCCAGGCAGCTCTGAGAAGCTGTTTGGTTTTTTAACTTTTGAATATCAAACATGTAATTCATAGTATTTTCCCCTTCTTATTGGCTTCTAGGAAGCTCAGGACCAAATTTGCATCCTGTTTCTAACAAGTATACAGTTCAATAAGGCATATGTTTGGTATATAAACCCTACTCTTGATGGCTTTTCACATTTTTTTTCCCTATCTTTATTTTGATTCTTCAATCCTGGATCTAGGATATAAATAGTATATTTGTATTATAGGATTCAGGATATAGGATATAAATAATAAAGATGATATATGGTGTCCTTCCAGGACCTAGAGGAAATCCCTGGGCATCCCAGTCTATTTAGTTATCTCCAGAAGAAGTTTAGGTTTTTGTTCTCAGTTCCCAATTGGGAAAAAATGTAATCTGTGGACACCATTGATGTGTTGTTGTCTGTGGTGTGATGTGGTGTGATGGCATTTGGAGTGTTGTGCAGGGTGTGCTGTGCAGGACAAGGTAAAACCAAGAGTAAGCACTAGTTAGAAGAAAAAAGAAAAAAAGGGGGAAATCCTAAATATAAAAGGAATGTGGGGCGCTGGTTTAGGGACACTGCAGATAAATTTGTCTGCATTATTGTTTTTCCCTAATCCAGTCTGGAGTACCAGCCAGCTCCATTTGGCACAGGTATCCAGGCAGGCCTTCTGCAATGCAGTTTTAAAATCTATTTTGAGTGTCCTGCAGAAGTGACTCTCAAGCTGTGAACTGCACACAGATCACTGGAATTATCAAAATGATTGTGATTCAGTAGGTCTGGGGTGGGGCATGAGATTCTGTATTTTAACAAGCTGCCAAGTGATGTAGATGCTGCTGGTCCAAGGTCTTCACTTTGAATAGCAAACTACAGAGCTTTCATTGCAGCAGTTGGCAAACGGGGATGTCTGGACTCAGAATCTTCTTCCAGTCTTGCTGGGGTGGTTTAAATTCAGTTTCTTTCCAAGTAGGTGCATAGAGCCAAAAATGCTTCTTGAGAACAACCTTGGCACAGCCTACCTCCGCTTAGGTGGGCTATCTCCAGACCCTTATAAGGCAAGGTAACCCTTCGGTGGGCTAGCTTCACATCTATCTCTTGCTCTTTCCTGCTATGTTAGCTGGCAAGGTCTACCCTCTGGAGGCGGGAGAGGGGAAAGCCTTGTATCCAGAATATGTAAAGAACTCTTACAAATCAAGAATAAAATTAAAAGATGCTCAACACAAATAGTTATTAGGGAAACAAATCAAAACCACAGTAGGACACCACTTCATACCCACTAGGATGGCGATAATAAAAAAATGAATATCAAGTGTTAGGAAGAATGTGGAGAAATCATAGCCCTCAAAAATTGCTGATAATGTAAAATGGTGCAGCCACTTTGGAGAACAGTCTGGCAGTTCCACAGAATGTTAAACATAGAGTTACTATATAACCCAGTAATTCTACTCCTAGGTATATACACCCCAGCCAAAAAATGATAATATGTCTACAAATTAGCTTGTGTGCACATGTTCATAGATGCATTATTTATAATAGCCAAAAAGTGGGAGCAATTCAAATGCCCACCAACTGATGAAGGGATGAAAAATGTAGAACATTCATGCAAGGGATCACCTTAGTTCATTCAGGCTGCTATAACAAAATACCATAGACTGGGTGGTTTATACAACAAACATTTATTTCCCACAGCTCCAGAGGTTGAGAAGTCCAAGAGCAAGGCACCAGCAAATTCAGTGTCTGGGGAGATCCTACTTCCTGGTTCATACACAGTCATCATCTTGCTGTGTCCTCACCTGGCAGAAGGGATAAGAAAGTTCTCTGGGGTCTCATTGAGGGCACTAATTCCATTCATGAGGGTGTCACCCTCTAGACGTCACTACCCCCCAAAGGCTCTAATTCTTAATACCATCACATTGAACATTAGGATTTCAACATACGAATCTGGGAGCACATAAATATTTGGTCCATTGCAGGAATATTATTTGGCAATAAAAAGGAATGAGAAAATGTTATATGCCACAGCACAGGTGAACCTTGAAAACATTATGTTAACTGAAAGAAGCCAGTCAGAAAAACCTACAGAATGTACGATTCCATTTATATGAAATACCCAAAACAGGCAAATCCAGAAAGACAGAAAATAGATTAATGGTTGCCAGGAGCGGGGGATAGATAGAATGGAGAGTAACCTCTACTGGGTATAGGGTTTCTTTTAGGGATGATAAAAATATTCTAATTTGATTGTAGCAATGGTTGCACAACTCTGTGAATATCCTAAAAACCACCGAACTGTATGCTTTAAATGGGTAAATTTCATAGTATGTGAATTATATCTCAATAAAGTTGATACAAATCTTTTAGGGGTAGAGAGGTGGGGAGTGGGGCGTGTCTTGAGAAAGCCTTCCATCCAGGCTCAGGACTCTGTCCCCTTAGGGGTTTGTGCTTCCTCTTCCCCCTGTTGGAAACCCTACACGTCATCATGTGCTCTCTCAGGTCTTGGTAATATATCTATATTTAAAGCAATCTCATCCCAGCTTAATCTTTCTAGTATCTTGTCAGTATGCATGTCACAGTTGATTACCTCCTCTGCTCTTAGTTACTTAATATTTTTCTTTAAACTGACTTGGTTTTTACCTAAATATATACACTTCAAAAGGAATCTTATATCATTATTGTAAATGGAAAACCAATATTATTTGCTCTAATACTTATAGTAACTTCAAAATAAGTGCCATGAAAACCGATATTACTAACTTCTAGTTTGAACTGCTGCTTGACAAGAGCTATGAGCCTGAGTCTATTCTTATTAGAAAGATGTTAATACTTCAAGTGAAAACTTCCCTCCTGATTTAATCAGATGGATTGGAGGATAATTTAAAAAGGAATAAGTTTCTCAGCATGTTATTCAATGTTCTATATTAGTGAGTCCTCATACTATTTTATGTACCCCTATGACACACACCACACACTGGGGATAGAGTTTAACAGTGTACAATACACTGCCTTGGCAATAACTTGTGATCCTCAAAATCCTACTTATCTTTGGAACCAAGTCAAGAACCGTTTGCCTCCTGATCTTCCCAATTACCAGAGGGCCTTTCCTTATAGCTGCCATTATGCAACAGCCCTAACCATCCAGGGCAGAGTTCTTTCTCAGCTTCACCCTCATTCTCTACCCTGCAAACATCCCCTACACTTGTTTTTCTCCAGTTGCTTCCCTCTGTCCCATCATTCTCCACCCCTCTGACTTGTCCCGGGGATTATTGCCTGCACTGGCTTGGATTCAGTTAAAAAAAAAAAAAGGCAACAGCAGAAGATGGAAGGCCTGGAGGAGAGGCCAGGCTGTCTCTCACCGCACTCCCTTCTTGCTGGGTGAGCTAGTTCCGGCAGTATCCTCACCCCTGCTCACTGTGGTACCTGCAGAGCACCCTAGCCCCATGGTCTAGCTCCGACCGGCTTTTATGAACATTATTCCTCATGTTGCTCTCTCAGGCCTGGTGGTACAAATGATGTCCTGCTGCTGATCAATCAGCAATGGTTTAACATTCCTTGTTTGAGTCCCTCTATCCTATGAACACTTAGCAATAATTTTTAAAAATACCTTCCTGTGAACCATCTATGCTGGGGAAATTTTGTTTCTTGCCAGATGCTAAGTGATCAGATGGAAACTTACTTCTCACTGCATTTACTTTTGTACATGTGTTTGCATGTGCTTGCATTACCTATTCAAAAAAAAAAAAATAGTAAATCAGAGAAATAATATGACACATCAAAATTTGTGGAAAACAGCTAAAGCAGTGCCTGGAGCTTTAAAAGAAGCTTTTAGCTTTAAAAGCAGTTTGAAAATTAATGAGCAAAAAAATCCAGACCCTCAAAAAAGTACTCACTAAATGATTCCATTTATGTGAAATTCAAGAAGAAAATGGTGTACTTCATTTTATAGCAGTTCATCTGAAATGTACACAAAAGTCGCACGTGTGTAGTACATTGAGTAAAATAATCTCTGCACTTTAAATAAATGGACATAACCAGAGAAATCAATTATACTGACGATCTGAGATGCCTTATACTCTAATCACTATTTAATGGGGAAGGCTGAATAGGAGCGTGATATTATTAGAAATTCATAGAAGCCAAAAAAAAAAAAAGCCCTCAGCAAACATTACATACCAAACCCCTGTGGTGGAATAATATTTTAAGGTATTAAATGCTGGGCCCCCACCCCAGCCCCAGGATTTTCCCATGGCCCTTCCTCCCACTGAAGCTCGCTCAAAGCACTGAGCCTCCGGGTAGGACTGACACAGTGGGGAGGGAAAGAAGCCTTTGTGGTTCTAAAAGCTTAGCCCCCAGCAGGGACCAGAGAGAGCACAGGGCATAAGACAAAAGATGTCAAAGAATACAAAATAATTCAGCACCAGTTTTTCCCACCCTCAAAACTAGCTTTACAAAATTCCCTGGGTTCAGGGAGAGGACTGGAGGGCAAGCATAAAAGACTGGGCCCTGAAAGAGGCGTCCTGCACCCCCTACCCTGGGCTCCACCCTGTGGGTGGAGGTGGGGAGAGACAGAAATCGCAGATAGGTTTGAGGGACCCAAGTGCAGAGCCGTCTATTCTTACTTTCCCATTGGAAACTGAAGGGTGATGAGCCTCCCCAATTTATCCTGCCCTGAGCAGGAAGCAGGAATGTAACTCCAGGGGGAAAAATCCCAGGCAAATACCTCTGAAATAAAGCTTAAGAAACCCATTTATTTCTGTCTGTCTCTTGACCAGGCTGCAGAAGAAGAGAGAAGAGCTCCACCCAGCTTCTCAGGTCCAGATAAACCCTTGCAGACCCTTGTAATTACCTATTGATATGTAGATGACTGAATTCTCTCCACCCCTTGGAAACATCTATTGATGTGCAGATGCACTAAAGCCAGACAAGAGATTCTAGCAATACTGCAATTTTACTCACAAGAATGAAAATGGCTATGGGGGTGTCTGGGTGGATGGGCTTGTGGTAGCCTCTCAGAATTCCCTCATGCTCCCAAGCAGAAAAGGGAGATGCACTAGAAAGTGGATCCAAGAGAGAGAAGCAAAAAAAGCCACCCTTGGAGAGACCCAGAGGTCCAAGTGAGTAGGAGATAACAGCACACATGTGAATCAAGGAGCAGAGGGAATGCTGTGCATCTAAGCACATGCCATGCTAGTAGATGTTTACCCAGAGTCAGAGGTCTCTTCCCAAGGCTGCAGCATAACATAAGCTTCCTGGAACTTCGACTAGGCCTCAGAGAACAGGGGAAAGTCTGAACTGATTGAGATTAGGTTTCTGCCACTAGACAGGATGAGAACTAAAAATATAGATGCAGTTAAAGAAAAACAAAATTATGTTTCCTGCCTAGTAGGTGTATGCCCTGAGGTTTGTACACCTCATGCTTTTTCAGAGTGCCAGCTTCTGGTTTGTTGGGTATTCTAATTATCTGCTCAGCATATTTATGCAGAGACTTATCTAGAGACTCTGGGTTTCCTTGTGCAAAATCCCATCACCGCTTCCAGCTCTAGGGCCCTGAGAAGCAGCACGGAATGGGAGGGGTGGCCTCACTTACATTTAGGATGTATGGCAACAAAAAAGCATCAACATGTGAAGAATTTTCAAATATCCTCTCCCAAGCTCATTAAAGTGGATTCCGCCTTTCCCTCTTCAGCACTAATCATTCTGGTGCCCTCTGAGAGAGATCTGCCCTTGCCAGAGAGGTTCTCCAGAGGCTTTTGTACAGCAGAACTGAGAAGCAAAAGGGAAGGTAAAAGGCTGAGGGAATCTCATTAGAGTCCTGGCCAAGGAGTTTGTTAGTCTGGGGTGGGGAGCTGCAGGTATGCAAAGTGTGAAGCAAGAGGGTGGATAGGAAAAGGTAGCTTTATAAATTATTGCCATAGACTTGGCCTAGTCTTTACTGTGTTTGGGGAATAAAATCTCCAGATATTTTGAGGTTACTTTTAGATGACTGAGACTGTACCCACTGTTGGCTACAGTTTCCATGGGATCATAATGACACAGCAGCCAGAGCTCTTAATGGTAAGCAACAGTAAACCTAATCAACAGTGAAGCTGGTGAATTTAAGCCTGCCTGTCCCATACTGAGAAGGGTTTGGGTAGTTCACAGAAAGTGAAGGGAAGCAGGAGAACTGGATTTGGGGCTATATCTCCAGAATGATCCTAAAACTTCACCACCAGTCTTCTCACAAGTTTTGTCATGTGCTTCATCTCAGTTCTCCTTTCCTTTACCAACTTTGGTTGCAAGTGTGGGGTGGGTGTGTCTGAGAGGGCAAGTCCAGGTCCTGAGCCTGAGATCGAGGCAAGTGCCATAATTGTCATTTTCAGCTTTGTGATGGGTAGTGGCTCCCACTGATACCTTGACCCAAAATGACATCAGAAGAGGTCATAGGCTGGGGAGCCAGAAGGGTGGCACTTGCCTACCACTGAGGTCAGCTGCCTCATAAGCCCTGATGGTAGGCACTAGGCTTATTCTTTGGTGCTTGTCAAAAATTCAGGTCCTTTGTCCCTTCCTCTGAGCTACTGAATGTGAACTTATGAGAACAGAGATCTGAAACTGGTGTTTTTCGACCAGCATACCAAGTGATTTTTCTCTACCTCAGGCTTTAATATATACTGCCATCAGCTTATGTTATACCAATAGTTACTCTAAAATTACACATATGTTGGAAACATTGTTGCCTTCCCACCCAGGTAGCTGAGACAAAAAGGTATAATTTTCTATAAGAAAGTTGTCCAGTGTGTAGCGTTAGAGTATACCAGACATTGGTTTGAATCCCAATTCCAACCTGCATAGCTCTGCAATTTTAGAAAAGATACTTGATCCCTCTGAGCCCCAGTTGCTTCTGTAAAATGGGATAACAAAAGTATGAATCTGTATTAGTTAAGGTAAGACAGGTTATGCTGCTGTAACAACCAGTCCAAAGTCTCAATGGCTTAATGTAGTAAAAGGTTATTTCTTGGTCCGTAGCTGGGTGCAGTTGGATGGCTTTCCTGGGCAGCCCTCTGAACATTTGGGCTCCTTTCATCAGGTGCAACTTGGAGTCCTTTTTCTGGCAGTTGTGTAGATGCAGAAAAGAGAGCAAAAAGGACGGTTGGATATTATATTACCAAGCTGGAAGGGGGCATGTAACTTCCGCTCATACGCAATCTGCTGGAAGTCTGGCATGACCAGCTTGACTTCAAGGGCATCTGGGAAATGCCATGAAAGACAGATTTCATACAACACCAATGGTTTCAGCCACATCCATCTCATAAGATTGTTGCAAGGACTAAATGAGCAGAATGTGTGAAAACCCTACAGACATTATTTTCATTCCATGTTATCTAGATTCTCTTGGTTTTTGTTTCTGCTTTAAGTGAGGAAAATGCCAGATCACAGTTTCATGGTTGTATTTACCACAAATGAAACACACTCACCACAAATTAATAACACATGAGCTATCAATTCATTTTCTTTACTGTGCAGCCTGATGTTGGGATTGGTGGCTCTGATGGCCAGCTGGGCTGCTCTTTCCACAGTGGCTTTGTGGGTTTTGGAGGAAATATTGTTGAGCAATCTCAGCACCATAAGATCAGCAGCACTTCCAGCTTTGTGATGTGGACTAGGAGTTTCTGGAAACCATGGGCAACATGTGCTTAGTTTTCTTGGTATTCCTATAACCACTGCTGGGCATTGTGACCTGGCCCCTGAATGGTCTCTGTAACCTGTTGTCAGTGCCTCTGGGCTTCCACCAGTTACTTTTTCACATATCGATCTGACTATGCTAAATGAACGTCTTGGTCCATTTTTGATGATCTTAGGTTTCACCGGGGTTCAGAGGGCAACCATAATTCTGAATAGAAGATACCTGATGTCTCAGTAGGCAGCACCCAGGAGGAGAGAGGGGCAGGTGATTTTCTTAATTGCTTTCATGAAAATAACTTTGGACCCAAAATTAATAGACTTTCACTGTAGAAAAACTCTGTAGGGCACATAAGCAAAAGAATAAACAAAAATCCCCTATAATCCTACCACCTAGAGATGATAGCTCTTAAAATATGAGACTTTTATTTCCTTTTAAAAAAATAAGATTTTATTTTGCACATCGTAAGCTTTTTTTTTTTTAAACATAGTGATATAGCACAACTCTCTTGGGTTGTTATTACATACATTTCCACATCACTGTGTTCAATATCTATGTGGTAGTGAGTGTTACAGATGCACTAAAATAATTTTTAAATACTATTTAAACCAATTGTCAGGCATTCTTATTACTATAATCAACACTGTTGAACATTTTACTCTGAGTCCTTGTGCTTATCCTTGGCTATTTCATTATTAACCTGTTTTTTTTCCACTTCCTTTAGCTTTCTTGTGTTGGAGCTGGGCATGTGTAGTAGAGAACACCCGGCTGGTCACGCGGGTCACTTAGTCAGCCATGCAAACAGGAACTGGTGGAACAGGTTGTGTTTACTGCTATAAAAACCAGCCAACCCTAGCTTTGACTCTTGAAATTATTCCCATTCTCTGGAGATTATGTCCCCAGCTCAGACATTCTCTGGCATACATAGTGAGGGAACAGGTTTATGCATTATCTCATATTCTTAAGGGAATACACTGTCATATTTGCCTGAGTCAAGAGGAGCCCCTGGCAGCCGGGCTGTGTTACTATTTATACAACATGTTTTATACATGTTAGAGGGTGCCAAATATATTAAGTCGATGAGAGTCACTTGCACACGATGCATATGAGATCAGGATATAAAATGATTTGAAGTCCTTTTTTTTGTTCAATGAATCTTCTTATATTATATAAAATGTACAGATTAGCTTCCAAACAGAATTATTTTTTAATCTGGCAAAAACATTTCCGAAGAACTGTTCCTCTCTTGTTAGATCTTTTCTTATGCTTACCTTTGGCTAAACAGGTCTCAGACAGAGATTAGTGAAGCCCTTAAAGGATTGTGCCACCCCCTTTTCTTGAAATGCTGCAGCTCCTTGATAGCACACAGGATGAAGTCCCCTTAACACATATGGTTCCTTGTCCTGCCAAGCCTGGACTCAAACCTTCCTCTGGAGGTTTATCTCCTGTCTGTCACTCCTTTCTTAGAGTTTCACTGTGGATTACAACTTTTTTTTTATATCATAATTGGTGTAAATATCTGGCTCCACCTCCCTGTAACCTTTCTTTTTAGCCACAAGATCCTGTCCCTCCCTCTGCCTACATCTAAGAATCTAGTACCTCATACAGTAGGCAATCAATGTTTGTGATAAATAATAGCTAGTATATGATAAGAAGTATTATTATGCCCATTTTATAGATAAGGAAACTAAGGCACAGAGATTAAATAACTTGCCCAGCATTACAACAAGCAATACGCGGCAGAACTGGGATTTAAGGCTCCAAAATCCTGGTTCTTAGCCTACAGTGAAATTCATTGTGGAATAACTAGTATTAATTATGTCATTGAGAGAGAGAGACCAAGTGTGTGGAAGTACTTCAATTTTTCTTGATAGGTGCATAGGCTACGTAGGCTGGTTACTACTTCTTTTAAACTCTGTTTTCACCTATGAGTAGCTTTGTGAGTTTGGGCAAGTTATTTAAATAGTATAAACCTCTTTTCTATTATCCACAAAATGTGGATAAAAGTGGGCCCATCTTGATAAGGTTATAGTGAACATTAAGTGTTATAGTCTTTATTAAGTGCCTAGCATATCATAAGAGCTCAATAAATACTGTATACACATAGCTGTTATTACCAGATCATAAAATGTACTTACTACTATTTGCCATCCTGGAGTGAATATTTCAAATGCCTCAGCAAACGGGCCGTTCGTTCCCATCACCCACTCTGAGCATGAGTCTGTGCACTAGTGTGCACTGGTCACACAACATGAATATGAAACGACAAAGTCTCTAATCCACCTCAGAGGCCTCCTACAATGTGTTCTTCACCAGCCACCTGTGTCCCAGTGTCCAGGGCGGCACCAAATGGAACTCTGGTGTCACATTTCACAACAGCTCCTGGGGACCCTCTAGTTCCAACATTTCATAAGTCAAAGATTAAGGCCTCTTGCAGACCTCAGGCAGTCGTGAGAACTCGGGAGTCGAGCAGGGGTTAGAGAGAGCTCCACTCACACCCAGGAAAGAGCTCTCCCCTCAACCTATCCACCAGTAAGACACCAGCACACAGCATCCACCCCACAAGCCTGGGCTCAGAGACTAAATTCTCACTGGGTTCTTTTCCCACCAGGAGGGAGCTGGGTGGGATTTGTCCATAACCTCATATCTCCTCCTGTTTTATTTCTGTAGGTCTAGACAGCTGTGCCCTGAAAATATAGCTCTGACTAAAAGAAATATGATCTCTTTTATTTCATCACCAAATCTCCAAGTTAAAGCCTAAAGTAAGCTGACTTTCTGAAAAGGTAAGGGAGAAAGGAGCCAGCAAGACTCAGAAGGGTGCTGGGAAAATGGGAGAGGCAGGGCAAACAGAGAAGGTTCTCCAAGACAAGGCAGCAGCCTTCCATGGCACTGATGACAGCCGGTAGTCACAGGGCCCCGAGCCTGCACAAGTGGGGGGCTCAGCTCCTCTACCTCCAAACACAGCCTACAGTCAGTCTCGAGTATTAGACTTTATTGGAAGAAAGGATTTCGGGTATATATATTTTAATCTGCCTGGGATCATGGAAGTCAATAGAGGACTGTGGGAGCAGCAGTGTTTCCTAGTCTTTTCAGATGAAGTGGTCCTTGGGAGGGTGCATAGACACACAGAATGGTAAGTGTTGGAAGGAAGCTACGCAGCTGGGCCCAGACATTTTATCTGGGGCAGGAGGTGTGGGAGCGGATACTAAGGGTCAGAGTGAATCCATTTGTCCAAGGTCACAAAGGTAATTTGTGGTAGAACATGACTGCTAGCCCATTGTCCTATTGTGTCTCCCTACAATGACACTTTCTGCCTCCTGCAGCTGACTCTCCCACAGCCCTTCCATTATACCCACTATTTATGTGTGGGTGCAGGCTGCAGGTCGGAGTGCTGCAGAGTAGCAAAGGTGATATATGACAGAGTTTCCTGGGAAATACCATGGTGTCTGCTTTTCTGCTCACTTGCAGAAATCAATTTCGTTTTGGACCCTGTATATGGAGTTAATTTTCCACCCAAAAGAGAGAGAGCACAGAGCTCTGAGACCACAGTGAGAAACTTCCAGAACTACACTGCCCAGGAAGAAATTTCAGGTAATTAAACAAGATACCAAACACTTAATACAGCCATTCTTCTGCTATACATGGCTAATGCTTTTCAACATTTTCTTCTCAAGAAAATAAAGAGAATGGTTGTCAGAATGTTTCTTTTACTGAGTACCTACTGTGTGCAGGTAGTATAATTTAATCCTCAACAACACAATCAGGTAGTTACTCCCATTCCCATTTAAATAAGGGGAAATTGAGGCAAAAAAGGTTAAATAATTTGTCCCAAGTCATGCAAATGGTAAATAGTCTGACTCAGGAAACTGATTCTTCATCATGCTTTTGTTAATTCTCTTGTAAAACTCTGAATATTTCTTGCTACCTGGCATGGTTCAGTCATCCTCATCAAGTTCTGTTCTCTTTATCAAACTGAAATACCTTTCCAGGTATTACTGTATATCAACACTAAAACCAAATCTGTTTGTAACAGTTGCTGGTGTTCAGTTAATTTTCAGTCCTTACAAAATACTGATTTGGTCAGACTTCTTTTCTGCTTGAATGTGCCACATGCTACATAACCAGTGTTGGCATATTGGTTTATTTCTTCCCTGTCAGTTTCCTTTTTATTTAACACGTGTAGAAGAGGGAAGAGTTTCCCTTCTATCCTTTTATATTCTGTGTCTGGAACTCTGCAAATAAAACTGACAAAGGACAGATTAACAGGAGGGAAAAAATGGAGTTTTTTTTATGTGTGCAAAGCTCATACACCTGGAGAACTCAGTAATCAGTAACTCAAGGGAGTGGCTAGGATTGGGGGTTTATATACCATCTTAACAAAGGATGATATATCTGTAGAATGTGCATGACAAAGGGAAATAGGTTTGGGTTCCTAAGTGTGGGAAATTGTGGGAAGGTAAATAAATGGAGTTAGCTAAGGGAACATGGGAGTTATTTCAGGAAGATTTGTTTGTGCAGACCCATCTCGGTGCCAACTTTCTGTCTCCAGGCTGTTCTCCTGGTCCAGGAGACAGGAGGGAGAACATCTTCACAAAGGACAATTTTGTCCTGCTTGTAGGCAGATAGCAGGAAGGCAAAGACCTTTCTGTGTTTTCTGCTTTAATTGCTTTCAGCCCCAGACAGTTTTCATGCCAAAATGACTTATTTTAGGGTGGCATAGTCAGATCCCCTTCACATGATAAAAATTGCAGAAATCATCCAATTTCTTAACTGCATCCTCCCTCCTTGTTACACAATGTATTGTTTTGTGTGGCTTGGTAGTCTTTATAACTACATTTTTCAATGAATAAATAATATTTCATTGAATAGAACTTTCATTATTTGCTCATGATGATAAATAAATAGGACACATAAAGCCCTATTCTGAAATATTTTGGCTGATCTCATATTCCTCATGTTAGCAGTAAACTGCAGTACTTCATCTTTTCTTTACTTACCAGATATATTTTATTCTAGGTTAGCAGAATTTTAACTCTTAAGGAGGCTCAAAGCATGGTTTATATCTTTATAAGTTTAGGAAGGAAGAGTTTAAGGAAATGTCACTGGGCCATGGGCCAGCACAGAAGCCTCACTGAGTTCAGTGAGCAGCAGGAAAAGGCCTGAATAAATCAGTAGCCACAAGAGGAACAAGTTGCCACGCTGACCAAGAGAATATGTATGTACAAGTGATTTAGGAAGGTCAGAAACATCCCTAAGTCTCAGTGTATCAGCTGGAGAGGCAACTCTCATATCCCAGGGAACACTGGCTACTCACCCACACAGGAGCAGTTTTCTGTGCCGACAAGTTCATCATGATTTGCGGATTACTTTGGGGCATTCTCAGTGCTTTGAAAAAAATCAAAATACACAGCATACACACACACACACACACACACACACACACACACACACACACACAATCCAGAAATGACAATTTTCCTGCTCACTGGTGTAGCAGAGGTGGGATACCTGGGAGTTAGGAGGCAGGAAGACCTCAGTTAGGATCTCAGCCTCATTTCTTTTCCCCAATCAGACTGTTACACAACACAACTCTCTCTGTCTTCTCATGTGTGAAATGGGAATCTCATTTAAAGGAATGATTAAATGGATTTTTTTTTAAAAAACCTTAAAAACCACAAAACAGTACATAAATGTTAGCTCTTGTGTATTGTTAAGGCATATTATATATCATTACCCATCTTGGCACCTGAGTTTTTGAAGTGATTAAATACTCATAGTCTGGTATTTTGTAGTCACTTAACAGGGTGGTTTGAGATTTTTAAATGTGAAATATTGATAAAGGCTTTTTTTTTTTTTTTTAAATAATTATTTTTTATTGAAGGGTAGTTGACACACAGTATTACATTACATGAGTTTCAAGTGTACAACACAGTGGTAGAACATTTATATACATAATTCTAGGTTCCAGCTATCACCCTACCAAGCTGTTACAATATCTTGACTATATTCCTTATGCTATACATTACATCCCGGTTACTAATTTATTTTACCATTGGAAGTCTGTCCTTTTTTTTTTTTAAATAATTATTTTTTATTGAAGGGTAGTTGACACACAGTATTACATTACATGAGTTTCAAGTGTACAACACAGTGGTAGAACATTTATATACATAATTCTAGGTTCCAGTTATCACCCTACCAGGCTGTTACAATATCTTGACTATATTCCTTATGCTATTCATTACAACCCGGTTACTAATTTATTTTACCATTGGAAGTCTGTCCTTTTTTTTTTTTTTTTTTGAGGGCATCTCTCATATTTATTGATCAAATGGTTGTTAACGACAATAAAATTCTGTATAGGGGAGTCAATGCTCAATGCACAATCATTAATCCACCCCAAGCCTAATTTTTGTCAGTCTCCAATCTTCTGAGGCATAACAAACAAGTTTTTACATGTAGAACAAATTCTTACATAATGAATAAGTTACATAGTGAACAGTACAAGGGCAGTCATCACAGAAACTTTCGGTTTTGCTCATGCATTATGAACTCTAAACAGTCAGTTCAAATATGAATATTCATTTGGTTTTTATACTTGATTTATATGTGGATACCACATTTCTCTCTTTATTATTATTATTTTTAATAAAATGCTGAAGTGGTAGGTAGATACAAGATAAAGGTATAAAACATAGTTTAGTGTTGTAAGAGAGCACATGTAGATGATCAGTTGTGTGCCTGTAGACTATGTGTTAATCCAAGCTAGACCAGGGCAATAAAACATCCACGTATGCAGAACATTTCTCTCAGAACGGGGGGGTGAGGTTCTAAGCCTCACCTCTGTTGATCCCCAATTTCTCACCTGATGGCCCCCCTGCGACTGTGCCTGTCTTAGGTTGTTCCTCCCTTGAGGAATCTTACCCGTCTCTGGCTAACCAGTCATCTTCCGGGGCCATACAGGGAAATGTGAAGTTGGTAAGTGAGAGAGAAGCCTTATTGTTTGAAAAAGTTAGCTTTTTACTTCTTTGCATATTTATGCCCTGTGGCTTCTATGCCCAGCATTTGTCTTGAGGTATCTTTACCACTTGGAAGAATTATGATACTCGGTAAATTTGATATGAGGCACGAATTCTATTTAAGGGTTGTAATTAGGAAGGAAGAAGAAAAGCTATAGAAGTAGCAGGCGGAAGAAAACATGGGAAGATTGATTATTTCTTTGATATATCTTCTTGTAGAGTAACTTCAGCATGTACAGGTTTTAAGCTACTACTTAGATTGCACACACACATTAACATAATAGGAGTATAGTTACATAACCAAAGCATATCTGTAATTACCAGCCATCTGCAGTGAAACCAAGAAAACCAGTTAGGCACCTTAGGCATTTGTGAAAACTTATCTATGATATGGTGGATATTGTCCAAATGAACTTGAACAGTCTGAGAGAAATCAGACAAATTAAAACAACCCATTCCTGGGGACTGTTCACATGCCATATGTTCTTTTAACAGTAAATAGTTTGTAGTTGTAAGACTTTGGAGCGCTACAATTTGCACTTCTCCAAATTCTTGGTTGAGTTCCAACAGTATAGATCCAGTCAAATTTGTTGTTTTACTGTATGCACAGGCCAGCTTAGATATCTCCTTCCTCTTTCCCATGGCAAGTCCAGGAACTGGTGGGATGAGTGCATCTACAGCTGTAGCAGTGCGTGGATCTTTGTTGGGGTTTTTTGATGATCATCTTCTGGCATGAGTCTTCCAGAGAGTGCAGATGTTGGAAGTTCTTTTTCATATCGTATCTTAGTTCATTTTCAGGGTAGCCCAATTAGGCTTTGATCCTCTGTATAAACACAAACAGACCCTTTGCCTACACTTTTATATGCCCTTTATACCCTTGTGTAGAACTCGTTGGAGGTTACCACACAGAAACTGCCCTTTTTTTTTTTTCTATCACTAATCTACACTTACATGACGAATATTATGTTTACTAGGCTCTCCCCTATAAACCCCTTTACAGTCACTGTCCATCAGCGTAGCAAAATGTTGTAGAATCACTACTTGCCTTCTCTGTGTTGTACAGCCCTCTCTTTTCTCCTACCCCCCATTGATGTTAATCTTAATACCCCCCTACTTCTCCCCCCCTTATCCCTCCCTACCCACCCATCCTCCCCAGTCCCTTTCCCTTTGGTACCTGTTAGTCCATTCTTGAGTTCTGTGATTCTGCTGCTGTTTTGTTCCTTCAGGTTTTCCTTTGTTCTTATATTCCACAGATGAGTGAAATCATTTGGTATTTCTCTTTCTCCGCTTGGCTTGTTTCACTGAGCAAAATACCCTCCAGCTCCATCCATGTTGCTGCAAATGGTTGGATTTGCCCTTTTCTTATGGCTGAGTAGTATTCCATTGTGTATATGTACCACATCTTCTTTATCCATTCATCTATCGATGGACATTTAGGTTGCTTCCAATTCTTGGCTATTGTAAATAGTGCTGCGATAAACATAGGGGTGCACTGATCTTTCTCATACTTGATTGCTGCATTCTTAGGGTAAATTCCTAGGAGTGCAATTCCTGGGTCAAATGGTAAGTCTGTTTTGAGCATTTTGATGTACCTCCATACTGCTTTCCACAATGGTTGAACTAACTTACATTCCCACCAGCAGTGTAGGAGGGTTCCCCTTTCTCCACAGCCTCGCCAACATTTGTTGTTGTTTGTCTTTTGGATGGCAGCCATCCTTACTGGTGTGAGGTGATACCTCATGTAGTTTTAATTTGCATTTCTCTGATAATTAGCGATGTGGAGCATCTTTTCATGTGTCTGTTGGCCATCTGTATTTCTTTTTTGGAGAACTGTCTGTTCAGTTCCTCTGCCCATTTTTTAATTGGGTTATTTGTTTTTTGTTTGTTGAGGCGTGAGAGCTCCTTATATATTCTGGACGTCAAGCCTTTATCGGATGTGTCATTTTCAAATATATTCTCCCATACTGTAGGGATCCTTCTTGTTCTATTGATGGTGTCTTTTGCTGTACAGAAGCTTTTCAGCTTAATATAGTCCCACTTACTCATTTTTGCTATTGTTTTCCTTGCCCGGGGAGATATGTTCAAGAAGAGGTCACTCATGTTTATGTCTAAGAGGTTTGTGCCTATGTTTTCTTCCAAGAGTTTAATGGTTTCATGGCTTACATTCAGGTCTTTGATCCATTTTGAGTTTACTTTTGTATATGGGGTTAGACAATGGTCCAGTTTCATTCTCCTACATGTAGCTGTCCAGTTTTGCCAGCACCACCTGTTGAAGAGACTGTAATTTTGCCATTGTATGTCCATGGCTCCTTTATCAAATATTAATTGACCATATATGTCTGGGTTAATGTCTGGATTCTCTAGTCTGTTCCATTGGTCTGTGGCTCTGCTCTTGTGCCAGTACCAAATTGTCTTGATTACTATGGCTTTATAGTAGAGCTTGAAGTTGGGGAGTGAGATCCCCCCTACTTTATTCTTCTTTCTCAGGATTGCTTTGGCTATTCGGGGTCTTTGGTGTTTCCATATGAATTTTTGAATTATTTGTTCCAGTTCATTGAAGAATGTTGCTGGTAGTTTCATAGAGATTGCATCAAATCTGTATATTGCTTTGGGCAGGATGGCCATTTTAACGATATTAATTCTTCCTAGCCACGAGCATGGGATGAGTTTCCATCTGTTAGTGTCCCCTTTAATTTCTCTTAAGAGTTACTTGTAGTTTTCAGAGTATAAGTCTTTCACTTCTTTGGTTAGGTTTATTCCTAGGTATTTTATTTTTTTGGATGCAATTGTGAATGGAGTTGTTTTCCTGATTTCTCTTTCTGTTGGTTCATTGTTAGTATATAGGAAAGCCACAGATTTCTGTGTGTTGATTTTGTATCCTGCAACTTTGCTGTATTCCGATATCAGTTCTAGTAGTTTTGGGGTGGAGTCTTTAGGGTTTTTTATGTACAGTATCATGTCATCTGCAAATAGTGACAGTTTAACTTCTTCTTTACCAATCTGGATTCCTTGTATTTCTTTATTTTGTCTGATTGCCGTAGCTAGGACCTCCAGTACTATGTTAAATAACAGTGGAGAGAGTGGGCATCCCTGTCTAGTTCCCGATCTCAGCGGAAATGCTTTCAGCTTCTCGCTGTTCAATATAATGTTGGCTGTGGGTTTATCATAGATGTCCTTTATTATGTTGAGGTACTTGCCCTCTATTCCCATTTTGCTGAGAGTTTTTAACATGAATGGATGTTGAACTTTGTCAAATGCTTTTTCAGCATCTATGGAGATGATCATGTGGTTTTTGTCTTTCTTTTTGTTGATGTGGTGGATGATGTTGATGGACTTTCGAATGTTGTACCATCCTTGCATCCCTGGGATGAATCCCACTTGGTCATGGTGTATGATCCTTTTCATGTATTTTTGAATTCGGTTTGCTAATATTTTGTTGAGTATTTTTGCATCTACGTTCATCAGGGATATTGGTCTGTAGTTTTCTTTTTTGGTGGGGTCTTTGCCTGGTTTTGGTATTAGGGTGATGTTAGCTTCATAGAATGAGTTTGGGAGTATCCCCTCCTCCTCTATTTTTTGGAAAACTCTAAGGAGAATGGGTATTATGTCTTCCCTGTATGTCTGATAAAATTCCGAGGTAAATCCATCTGGCCCGGGGGTTTTGTTCTTTGGTAGTTTTTTGATTACCTCTTCAATTTCGTTGCTGGTAATTGGTCTGTTTAGATTTTCTGTTTCTTCCTGGGTCAATCTTGGAAGGTTATATTTTTCTAGGAAGTTGTCCATTTCTCCTAGGTTTCCCAGCTTGTTAGCATATAGGTTTTCATAGTATTCTCCAATAATTCTTTGCATTTCTGTGGGGTCCGTCGTGATTTTTCCTTTCTCGTTTCTGATACTGTTGATTTGTGTTGACTCTCTTTTCTTCTTAATAAGTCTGGCTAGAGGCTTATCTATTTTGTTTATTTTCTCGAAGAACCAGCTCTTGGTTTCATTGATTTTTGCTATTGTTTTATTCTTCTCAATTTTATTTATTTCTTCTCTGATCTTAATTATGTCCCTCCTTCTGCTGACCTTAGGCCTCATCTGTTCTTCTTTTTCCAATTTCGATAATTGTGACATTAGACCATTCATTTGGGATTGCTCTTCCTTTTTTAAATATGCTTGGATTGCTATATACTTTCCTCTTAAGACTGCTTTTGCTGTGTCCCACAGAAGTTGGGGCTTAGTGTTGTTGTTGTCATTTGTTTCCATATATTGCTGGATCTCCATTTTGATTTGGTCATTGATCCATTGATTATTTAGGAGCGTGTTGTTAAGCCTCCATGTGTTTGTGAGCCTCTTTGCTTTCTTTGTACAGTTTATTTCTAGTTTTATGCCTTTGTGGTCTGAAAAGTTGGTTGGTAGGATTTCAATTTTTTGGAATTTTCTGAGGCTCTTTTTGTGGCCTAGTATGTGGTCTATTCTGGAGAATGTTCCATGTGCACTTGAGAAGAATGTATATCCCGCTGCTTTTGGATGTAGAGTTCTATAGATGTCTATTAGGTCCATCTGCTCTACTGTGTTGTTCAGTGCTTCCGTGTCCTTACTTATTTTCTGCCCAGTGGATCTATCCTTTGGGGTGAGTGGTGTGTTGAAGTCTCCTAGAATGAATGCATTGCAGTCTATATCCCCCTTTAGCTCTGTTAGTATTTGTTTCACATATGCTGGTGCTCCTGTGTTGGGTGCATATATATTTAGAATGGTTATATCCTCTTGTTTGACTGAGCCCTTTATCATTATGTAGTGTCCTTCTTTATCTCTTGTTACTTTCTTTGTTTTGAAGTCTATTTTGTCTGATATTAGTACTGCAACCCCTGCTTTCTTCTCACTGTTGTTTGCTTGAAATATGTTTTTCCATCCCTTGACTTTTAGTCTGTACATGTCTTTGGGTTTGAGGTGAGTTTCTTGTAAGCAGCATATAGATGGGTCTTGCTTTTTTATCCATTCTGTTACTCTGTGTCTTTTGATTGGTGCATTCAACCCATTAATATTTAGGGTGACTATTGAAAGATATGTACTTATTGCCATTGCAGGCTTTAAATTCGTGGTTACCAAAGGTTCAAGGTTAGCCTCTTTAGTACCTTACTGCCTAACTTAGCTCGCTTATTGAGCTGTTATATACACTGTCTGGAGATTCTTTTCTTCTCTCCCTTCTTGTTCCTCCTCCTCGATTCTTCATATGTTGGGTGTTTTGTGCTGTGCTCCTTCTAGGAGTGCTCCCATCTAGAGCAGTCCCTGTAAGATGTTCTGTAGAGGTGGTTTGTGGAAAGCAAATTCCCTCAGCTTTTGTTTGTCTGGGAATTGTTTAATCCCACCGTCATATTTGAATGATAGTCGTGCTGGATACAGTATCCTTGGTTCAAGGCCCTTCTGTTTCATTGTATTAAATATATCATGCCATTCTCTTCTGGCCTGTAGGGTTTCTGTTGAGAAATCTGACGTTAGCCTGATGGGTTTCCCTTTATAGGTGACCTTTTTCTCTCTAGCTGCCTTTAACACTCTTTCCTTGTCCTTGATCTTTGCCATTTTAATTATTATGTGTCTTGGTGTTGCCCTTCTTGGATCCTTTCTGTTGGGGGTTCTGTGTATTTCCGTGGTCTGTTTGATTACTTCCTCCCCCAGTGTGGGGAAGTTTTCAGCAATTATTTCTTCTAAGATACTTTCCATCTCTTTTCCTCTCTCTTCTTCTTCTGGGACCCCTATAATACGGATATTGTTCCTTTTAGACTGGTCACACAGTTCTCTTAATATTGTTTCATTCCTGGAGATCCTTTTGTCTCTCTCTATGTCAGCTTCTATGCGTTCCTGTTCTCTGATTTCAATTCCATCAATGGCCTCTTGCATTCTATCCATTCTGCTTATAAACCCTTCCAGAGTTTGTTTCATTTCTGCGATCTCCTTTCTGGCATCTGTGATCTCTTTCCGGACTTCATCCCATTTTTCTTGCGTATTTCTCTGCATCTCTGTCAGCATGTTTATGATTCTTATTTTGAATTCTTTGTCAGGAAGACTGGTTAGGTCTGTCTCCTTCTCTGGTGTTGTCTCTGTGATCTTTGTCTGCCTGTAGCTTTTCCTTTTCATGGTGATAGGAATTGTCTGCAGAACTGGGACGAGTGACGGCTGGAAGGACTTCCTTTCTTGTTGGTTTGTGGCCCTCCTCTCCTGGGAGAAAAGCGGCCTCTAGTGGCTTGTGCTGCACAGCTGCGCGCAGACAGGGTTTCTGCTTCCTGCCCGGCTGCTATGGAGTTAATCTCCGCTGTTGCTGTGGGCGTGGCCTGGCTCGGGCAGCTACTCCAAAATGGTGAAGTCGCGTTGGAGCAGGAGCTACTGGGAGGCTATTTATCTCCGTAAGGGGCCTCCCTGCTCCCTGCAGCCCAGGGGTTAGAGTGCCCAGAGATCCCGGATTCCCTACCTCTGGATTAAGTGACCCGCCCTGCCCCTTTAAGACTTCCAAAAAGCACCCGCCAAAACAAAACAACGACCACAAAAAAAAACAAGAAAAAAAATTTTTTTAATTAAAAAAAAAAAAAAAATTTTTTAATTAAAAAAAAAAAGGTGGTCGTTCGTTTTTCTTTATTCTCCGGTGCCAGCCTCAGGCCTCTGCTCACCGGTCTTTCTGCCCTGTTTCCCTAGTATTGGGGTCCCTGTCCCTTTAAGACTTCCAAAAAGCACTCGCCAAAACAAAGCAGCAAAAAAGCAAAAAAAAAAAAAAAAAAAAATGGTCGCGCGCTTTTCTTATGCCCTCTGTCGCCCAGCCTCCAGTGCCTGCTCACTGTTCTTGCTGCCCTGTTTTCCCAGTATCGAGGGCCCTGCACTCTGGCCCGGATGGCTGGGGCTGGGTGTTCGGCAGTCCTGGGCTCCGTCTCCCTCCCGCTCGGCCTGCTCTTCTCCCGCCGGGAGCTGGGGGGAGGGGCGCTCGGCTCCCGCGGGGCCGGGGCTTGTATCTTACCCCCTTCGCGAGGCGCTGGGTTCTCTCAGGTGTGGATGTGGTCTGGATATTGTCCTGTGTCCTCTGATCTTTATTCTAGGAAGGGTTGTCTTTGTTATATTTTCATAGATATATGTTGTTTTGGGAGGAGATTTCCGCTGCTCTACTCACGCCGCCATCTTCCGCCCCTCTCTGATAAAGGCTTTAATATCTCCTGCTGTAGGGAGATTCAGAAGCAGTGGGATTTCCCTTGACCTGTCCCAGGGTGGTTGTAATCGGAACTGCACGCCTTCCGGGGTCTGAGCAGCTTTCGTGCTGATAGGAACCCAGAAGATCCCCACCCTTGCCCTTTAGCTGGGGACGTGGGAGCCTATTTTGCTCAGTTGCTTACCTGCTGGACCCCTTGGATACATGTAGACATGTGAACTTGTGAACTGCTCTGGGAAGTCGTGATCAAACCTCAGCAATCTCTCTCACTGCCTTGCCCACTCACACAGTGAACTTAGCTGCCAAATTCTTTGGTTCTGTTCTTTCAGTTGAATGTCTCCTCTCTGGTCCTGCTGTTGCCTTAAATTGTATTCACATTGTGTGATGCTTTTCCCGTTATAATCACCTATTTGGCCTCCCTGTTTCTAGTTTTTCCTCATTTCAATCCATCCTACAATTCAATCCAGTGCAAGAGATTGATTATATGCCTAGAATAATGTCACATTTTGCCTCAAAATAACCTGCTGTCTCCAAATTGCTTCATGAATTAGGTACAGACTCTTCTAACATGATATTCAAGGCTCTCTACCAAATGTTCATGTAGCAGAGACAGCCAATTTGTCCTCTTCTTCCTTCCTAATAAAAGGCACTCTTTCCCTACTGAATGTTAACCAGGCCTACGGTTGCTCTGAATAAGGACTGCATTTCTCAGCCTCTTTTTTAGTTAAGTGTGGCCATATGACTTAATGCCGCCAATGAGATCTAAGAATTAACCACGCACCTTCTGGAAAATACCTTAGGAGGAAGACCCATGCCTTTTGCCCTCCCTCTCCTCCTTCCTGCCGGCTGGGATGTAGAAGTGCTGGCTGAAACTCAAGCAGCCATCTCGAGTTTAGATGGAAGCCACATGCCGAGGATGACAGACACTGGTTCCCTGACTCTGGGAAGCACCACATCAGTGCTCCACTGAATGAACTATCTCAGAGCTTCTTTTATACAGGAAAGATATAAACTTCTATCTTAATTGTTTTGTTGTGTTGAGGTATAATCGATATACAAAAAACCGGCACACATTTAATGTTGTGTAATTTGGTGAGTTTGGGCAAATGCTTACATTCATGAAACCCTCACTGCAGTCACAGTAATAGACATGTCCATCATCTCCAGAAGTTTCTTTGTACTTTTTTGTTGTGTGTTGTAAGAACACTTAACATGAGATCTAGCCCCAACAAATTTTTAAGTGCACAATGAAGTATTGTTAACTAGGCACAATGGCCTACAGCAGATCTCTATAACTTATTTGTCTCTCATAACTGAAACTTTATACCAGTTGAACAACTCCCCATTTTCCTCTCTTCCCAACCCGTGGAAACCACCATTCTATTCTCTGCTTCTGAATTTGATCACTTTAGATACCTCAAATATGTGGAATTATGCAGTATGTGTCTTTCTAGCCTACATCATTGAACATAACATCCTCCAGGTTCATCTATTATTGTCAGGTATGCCAAAATTTCGTTCTTTTATAAAGCTGAATAATATTCCACTGTATGAATACACCATATTTTCCACTGTATGAATACACCATATTTTCTTTCTCCATTCATTTGTTGATGGGAATTTGGGTTGTTGCCAATGTATTGGCTATTGTGAAGAGTGCTGCAGTGAACATGGGAGTAGATATCTCTTCAAGATCCTAATTTCAATTCTTTTGGGTAAATACCCAGAGGTGGGAATTGCTGTCTAAATATGCATTTTTAATAACATATTTATTGAGATAGAATTCACATACTATAAATTTCACCCTTTAAAAGTGACATCTCATAGATACATTCTCTATCCTTTGGATCTGTAATATTGTTGTTTACTTATTATTACAGATGGCCTTGTTTTATAATTATGTACCTGTCATATCTCCTTTACTCAGATCCTATAGTACCTGGCACTTTTAGGAGCTCAGTTTATCTGTTAACTTAAGACTTTGTGCTGCTTATATTTGTGAACATATGAAAATATTGGTTAAATTCAAATTCCAAGATGAGCAAAAATCAAATATATTTGAGAAAACTGTATATATTTTGACTTATTCCTAGAAAATGGGTGTATTATTCAAAGCATCACATTAAATTTAAAGTATTTTTGCACCATTAACAATAGTTGCAGAACTGGACCTTAATTAATAAATTTGTTAATTTTTCATTATGCAGATTTTAGCCAGGGTCCTGACACAGAAAAAAAATGGGGTATTTCTTAGGCTTAATAAATCTTAACAACCCCATTTTGCAACTGAGGAGACTAAAACCCAGAATAAAAAAATATTAATTCAGGAAACGTTAACCTCATTACTAGATTTTACCTAAAGATTTTAACCATTACCAGTTTCTGGCAGCTATGAGGATCTTCCTTCTCCTGCATCAACCATCACTCCTCAAAATGTGGTCTGTAGACTACAGATACTCGATTAACATATGGATTCTGGGACCCCCTCAATGCCTGTGATTTAGAGTCTCTGGGAATGGGGCTCTGGAATCTGCATTTTTAATAAGCTTCTCATAATATTTTTATGCACATTGGAGTTTGAGAACCTCAACTCTCTATAATTAAAAACACATTAAACCAGAGAATCTCAGCCCTGGCTGAGCATCAAAAGTTCCAGTGGAACTTGAATTAGTCTATTCCCACTACCAGAGCTCCTGAGGCAGCCAGTTTTGAACACTATTCCATTCTATTCTAACTCAACTAAGGCTCAGCTGTACAGAGGTTTCGAGTAATTATTTAGTGGATTATGCATTTGGGTGAAAGATCAATAATCTGAAAGATCACCTAAGGCACCGAATTAATATCTGAAAATAGATAGGATTCCTTTATGTTCTTTTTTTTTTCATTTTATTATAATTAATCTACAATTACATGAAGAACATTATGGTTACTTGAATCCCCCCTTCACCAAGTCCCTCCCCACAAACCCCATTACAGTCACTGTCCATCTGCATAGTAAGATGCTATAGACTCACTACTTGTCTTCTCTGTGTTGCACATCCCTCCCTATGCCCCCCCACATTATACATGCTAATCATAAGGCCCCCTTTCTTTTTCCATACCCTTATCCCTCCCTTCCCACCCCTCCTGCCCAGTCCCTTTCCATTTGGTACCATTAGTCCATTCTTGGGTTCTGTGAGTCTGCTGCTGTTTTGTTCCTTCAGTTTTTCTTTGTTCTTATACTCCACATATGAGTGAAATCGTTTGGTGCTTGTCTTTCTCCGCCTGGCTTATTTCACTGAGTGTAATTCCCTCTAGCTCCATCCGTGTTGTTGCAAATGGTAGGATTTGTTTTCTTCTTATGGCTGAATAATATTCCATTGTGTATATGTACCACATCTTTATCCATTCATCTACTGATGGACACTTAGGTTCCTTCCATTTCTTGGCTATTGTAAATAGTGCTGCGATAAACATAGGGGTGCATCTGTCTTTTTCAAACTGGAGTGCTGCATTCTTAGGGTAAATTCCTAGAAGTGGAATTCCTGGGTCAAATGGTATTTCTATTTTGAGCTTTTGGGGGAACCTCCATACTGCTTTCCATAATGGTTGAACTAATTTGCATTCTCACTAGCAGTGTAGGAGGGTTCCCCTTTCTCCACAACCTCGCCAACGTTTGTTGTTGTTTGTCTTTTGGATGGTGGTGATCCTTACTGGTGTGAGGTGATATCTCATTGTGGTTTTAATTTGCATTTCTCTGATGACAAGTGATGTGGAGCATCTTTTCATGTGTCTGTTGGCCATCTGAATTTCTTCTTTGGAGAACTGTCTGTTCAGTTCCTCTGCCCATTTTTTAATTGGATTATTTGGTTTTTGTTTGTTGAGGTACGTGAGCTCTTTATATATTTTGGATGTCAACCCTTGAGCGGATCTGTCATTTATGAATATATTCTCCCATACTGTAGGGTACCTTTGTGTTTTATTGATGGTGCCCTTTGCTGTACAGAGGCTTTTCAGCTTGATATAGTCCCACTTGTTCATTTTTGCTTTTGTTTCCCTTGCCCAGGGAGATATATTCATGAAGAAGTCGCTCATGTTTATGTCCAAGAGATTTTTGCCTATGTTTTTTTCTAAGAGTTTTATGGTTTCATGACTGACATTCAGGTCTTTGATCCATTTCGAATTTACTTTTGTGTATGGGGTTAGACAGTGATCCAGTTTCATTCTCTTACATGTCCAGTTTTACATGTTCAGTTTTGCCAGCACCATCTGTTGAAGAGACTGTCATTTCCCCATTGAATGTCCGTGGCTCCTTTATCATATATTAATTGACTATATATGTTCGGGTTAATATCTGGGGTCTCTATTCTGTTCCACTGGCCTGTGGCTCTGTTCTTGTGCCAGTACCAAACTGTCTTGATTTGCAGTCGAGCTTGAAGTTGGGGAGCAAGATTCCCCCCACTTTATTCTTCCTTCTCAGGATTGCTTTGGCTATTCAGGGTCTTTGGTGTTTCCATATGAATTTTTGAACTATTCTAGTTCATTGAAGAATGTTGTTGGTAATTTGATAGGGATTACATCACATCTGTATATTGCTTTGGGCAGAATGACCATTTTGACGATATTAATTCTTCCTAGCCATGAGCATGAGATGAGTTTCCATTTGTTAGTGTCCTCTTTAATTTCTCTTAAGAGTGTCTTATAGTTTTCAGGGTATAGGTCTTTCACTTCCTTGGCAAGATTTATTCCTAAGTATTTTATTCTTTTTGATGCAATTGAATTGAATTGTTTTCCTGATTTCTCTTTCTATTAGTTCATTGTTAGTGTATAGGAAAGCCACAGATTTCTGTGTGCTAATTTTGTATCCTGCAACTTTGTTGTATTCCAATATCAGTTCTAGTAGTTTTGGAGTGGAGTCTTTAGGGATTTTTATGTACAATATCATGTCATCTGCAAATAGTGACAGTTTAACTTCTTCTTTACCAATTTGGATTCCATGTATTTCTTTGTTTTGTTGACTTGCCATGGCTAGGACCTCCAGTACTATATTGAATAACAGTGGGGAGAGTGGGCATCCCTGTCTTGTTCCCGATCTCAAAGGAAAAGCTTTCAGCTTTTCACTGTTCAGTATGATGTTGGCTGTGGGTTTATCATGTATGACCTTTATTATGTTGAGGTACCTGCCCTCTATGTCCATTTTGTTGAGAGTTTTTATCATGAATGGATGTTGAATTTTGTCAAATGCTTTTTCAGCATCTATGGAGATGATCATGTGGTTTTTGTCCTTCTTTTTGTTTATGTGGTGGATGATGTTGATGGGTTTTCAGATGTTGTACCATCCTTGCATCCCTGGGATGAATCCCACTTGGTCATGGTGTATGATCCTCTTGATGTATTTTTGAATTCGGTTTGCTAATATTTTGTTGAGTATTTTTGCATCTACATTCATCAGGGATATTGGTCTGTAGTTTTCTTTTTTGGTGGGGTCTTTGCATGGTTTTGGTATTAGGGTGATGTTGGCATCATAGAATAAGTTTGGGAGTATTCCCTCCTCTTCTAATTTTTGGAAAACTTTAAGGAGAATGGGTATTATGTCTTCTCTGTATGTCTGATAAAATTCCAAGGTAAATCCATCTGGCCCGCGGTTTTGTTCTTGGGTAGTTTTTTGATTACTGCTTCAATTTCTTTGCTGGTAATTGGTTTGTTTAGATTTTGTGTTTCTTCCTTGGTCAGTCTTGGAGGGTTGTATTTTTCTAGGAAGTCCATTTCTTCTAGGTTTTCAAGCTTGTTAGCATATAGGTTTTCATAGTATTCTCTAATAAGTCTTTATATATCTGTTGGGTCCATTGTGATGTTTCCATCCTCATTTCTCATCCTGTTGATGTGTGTTGACTCTCTTTTTCTCTTAATAAGTCTTTAGGACTCATTTGTTCTTCTTTTTCCAATTTTGATAATTGTGACATTAGACTATTCATTTGGGTTTGTTCTTCCTTCTTTAAATATGCCTGGATTGCTGTATACTTTCCTCTTAAGACTGCTTTCACTGCATCCCACAGAAGTTGGGGCTTTGTGTTGTTGTTGTCATTTATTTCCATATATTGCTGGATCTCCATTTTAATTTGGTCATTGATCCATTGACTATTTAGGAGTGTGTTGTTAAGCCTTCATGTGTTTGTGAGCCTTTTTGCTTTCTTTATACAATTTATTTCTAGTTTTATACCTTTGTGGTCTGAAAAGTTGGTTGGTAGAATATCAATCTTTTTGAATTTACTGAGGGTCTTTTTGTGGCCTAGTATGTGGTCTATTCTGGAGAATGTTCCATGTGCACTTGAGAAGACTGTGTATCCTGTTGCTTTTGGGTGTAGAGTTCTATAGATGTCTATTAGGTCCATCTGTTCTAGGGTGTTGTTCAGTGCCTCTGTGTCCTTACTTATTTTCTGTCTGGTGAATCGGTCCTTTGGAGTGAATGGTGTGTTGAAGTCTCCTAAAATGAATGCATTGCATTCTATTTCCTCCTTTAGTTCTGTTAGTATTTGTTTCACATATTCTGGTGCTCCTGTGTTGGGTGCATATATATCCTTTATGTTCTTCATGCTAAGCCATCTCTGCTATGGAAGAAAGTTGGAATTCTGTATTTTGGAAAGATTTTCAACATGATTATGTTGACTTCCCAAAAGACCACCAGAAAAAAATTGTTAATCAGGAAAAACTAGACTTCTTAGCCTTATTGTAGTAAGAGCAAATGGTACTGCTACAGGTTAGTTTGTGTCTCAGAAGGGGAGAGTCAGGCAAGGAAGTTATAGGATTTTAGGGCCTGGTATGGAAGACTTTAAGGCAAAGCTTAGAAAGCAGGAAACTCTTTGGGATTGGGAAGTTCACACACAACAGTTTTGGGTTGTGGGGCATGTGAAGAGGAAGGCCTTGAAGTGAGCCTGGATGAGCAACCTATTACTCTTGGTGTCTTGCCAGTGGGTTTCAGGCCCAGGCAAGCTCTCACTGGATTCAGTGGGACTGCAAAATGACAGCAGAGCTTGGGGGTAAAGTGTTTACAACCCAGCTATATTCTTGTGGTGACAGGTCAAGTGCTAGAATCCCGTCTGCCTCAGGGCAAGCTGCTTGTAGCAAGCCAGTCCCTGCTGCTGGGCCTCTCCGCCTCTGCAGCGGTCTCAGTCTCTGTCCTTGGCACTGCCACCACTCCAGCCTCTGCTCTCCTGCAGCTGTGCAGCCCCGAGCACTGGGCAGAGCTCTTTATATAGAGTCAATAATAACATATTGCCCACGCATGTGCAGTGGACATGCTGACCAGGGCCAGGTGAGAGTCCTGGCCATAGAAAGTTTCCTTTTCCCTACACTTGGTAAGTTATTTTAACTGGTTCTCCATCTTATCCTCCAAATGTAAGTATATCCTGGAGTAAGTAGGTAAATTATCTGGTCTGGCCCCACTATTCTTGAACACAGAAGGAAAGTATGTTTGTTTCCACTCTAATTGAAATAAAAATACTTGCACAGAAGCCTCAATTATGCCAAAAAATCCACTTTTTAGGATTTTACATTCTGTAAGCACTCTGGTAGAATTTATTATTAACATTTGTGTATTGTTTAATAGTTTACCAAAAGCATTCACACACATTGTGTCTTTTAATACAGCTTGTGAACTAGTTAAGTCAGGTGATTTAGTATTCCCATTTTACCAATGAGGAAGTGAAAACTCAGGTTAAGTTATGTAATTTGCCCTAAAAGTAAAGTTCTTCAGCAAAGAACTGAGCCCTTGTATTCAGACTCCAAAATCCATACTCATAAACAGCATCACAAACAGGTTTTGAAAAAAGTGTTGAGGAATCTGGGGTTAGCCCTTAAAGTTTGTTTAATGCAATTTGTGATAGGAATACTGGAAGGACCTCATTATAACTTGGCCGCAGCTACAAACTTCCAGAACCACGGACCCTGGAGAAAGAACTATATTGCTGGTCAACAGAACGGTAACTAGCGAAATATAAATTAACTTGAGAAGTAAGACATAAACGAGGACTTCCAGAGTGCAAAAGTCACGGCATAAAACTTGTCCTCATTGCCATTAGCTCCTTAAAGCAGACAACCTAGAAGCAAGTTCAATGGGTCCCAAATTATAAATTCTTACAGAGTGAAGTGTGTTTTTCAAGTACAAAGCCCTCAAACCCGACCAGGAAGTTATACAGCTTTTCAAGTGGAAACTTATTGGTGGGGCTTAATGAGCTGTGTCACTCCGTTAATGAAATGAAATATACCACATTTCCAAATGTCCCTTTAAATTGCAAATTCGTCTAAACAGATCTTTGCAGACAAACAAATGCCACAGTTCCTTCTGGATTAGAGAAGCATACTGTAATGATCTGGGGTGGGAGGAACCCATTAAGCCAAATAAGGGACTATATCACAGATACTGTGGATGTAACATATCATGAACTATCTCTTGGAAACTGAAGATCCAAATACATTATGTAAATATGCACTGCTGCTTGAAGAAATCAATTGTCCTAGGTGTTTTTCTCAAGTGGGGCCCACACTCTAAATCAGAGGCTCTCAGCCCTCACTGTACATTACAGTCACCTGGGGAGCTTTGCCAATTCTTGATGTTCAAGCCTCACCCCAGACCCCGTGGGTTTTTAAATTCCCCAGTGTGCTGCCAGAATTTAGAAACAGTGACTCTCAAGATGTGGTCCACAGACCAGCAGCATCACCGTCATCTGGGAACTTGTTAGACATGCAAATTCCCCGACACTATGCCAGCCTCTCTGAATCAGGGATTGCAGGGGAGGACCTCACAACCTGCTTTCCACAAGCCCTGCAGGTGATTCTGGTATATGCTGTAACACCATTGAGAAGCACTGCTCCAAAAAAAAGGCCTCATCCTTCCACCTGCAGCTTGAGGGAACACAAGTCTGACATGCCCCAAACACTGCTTGAAACATGTGGTTTTTGTCTGAAGACAGAAACCACTATTGACACAACACTCAGGCTTCTGGCTTTAAGGTGAACTACAAAGTACTGCATAAGTATGAACTGTGGGGCTTTAAGGTAGAAGGGAACAACAGAAGTCCCCAACTCCAACTCCAGGCCTGGTCCCATGAGGCAGGTCAGTCCCATACAGAGCATCCACTGGGGACTACTGTCAATGACCCATGGCCAACATTTGGGGCCTTCTTCCAGCATTCATTACTCCTTTGTCTTGCCTGAGGGTTTCAGCCCTGGGCAAGTTTGCTATGGATTTGGTGAGACCAAGAAACGACAGTGGAACTTTCTTGGGGTAAAAGGGCTTATGCCCAGCTTTGTTCTCAGGGTAGTAGGTCGAGTACTAGAATCACGACTGCATCCAGCAGTCTGCAGATCTGTAATCCACCTCTGTCTCTGCCTCCGCCAGCACTGGGCAGAACTTTTTATATAGTGATTCAGTCAATAATAGCTTATTACCTACAGGTGTGGAAGCAGTAGCCTGGCAGTAGGTCAATTACATCATCAAGCAGTTTAGGCTCAGGTGAGGATCCTGGCCATAGAAACTTCCATTTTCCCCACATCCTTCTTCTGACTATTGGTTGACATTTTTGTTTTGGGATCTGTGGGCACTATTCTATTCCTACCCTTCTTGCTCATTCTTCCCTCAAGAGTTGTATACATTTCCTCTCTCAATTGGTTCATCATTGTTCCTCAGCCCTTTCTGAGCTGGTTTCTGTCCCCACCACACTGATGTCTCCCATGAGTTCCCTTTGGTTAGTGGTTGGTTAAATTCAGCATATGCTCTTTAGTCCTCACTGTCATTGACTTCTCAGAAGCATTTGACACACCTGACCACTCCCTTCCTTACCTTCTTCCTTATGATCTCTTGTTAATTCCCACTAAGAAGATAAACTTCATGGAAACAAAGGCCTTATTCAACTCATAATGGCTTCATCTGTATCTTAGAATAGATCTAGCACATATCAGGTGAACACTATTTATTCAATGAACAAATAAGTCAATTACATTAATATACATCTCAAGTACATGATGGAAAGTACAATATGGAAAAGAACATATGATGGGGACTGAACATCATGTAAGGAGTGGCACGTGAACCAGGAGGGCTTCTGATTTCCATTAGGCCACACTGTCACACTCTCCAACTTTTCTTTCCACCTTTCTGACCTCTCCTTTCTAATCTCCCTTCTCTCACCCTGAGGTTCTGTCACTCCTTAGAAATTACTCCTCTTCCCTTCTCACATTACATTCCCTTCCTAGGAAACTTCAGCGCTACCATGTATCATCTATGTAAGCACCCCAGCCTTGTCCTCCAGTCTATCTCCAGACCCATGTATCCAACACATCTCTGCCTGCTCGACATCTTCCCCTGCATGTCTCATAAACACCTCATTTGTAACATGCTCAAAATTAAACTAGTGCTTCCTCAACCTTCATATTGGTTTATTTTCCATTGCTCCCTGTCTCAGCAAGTGATCCCAGCTTCTGTTTACTTGTTCAGGCTTTCTTCTCCCCAACTCTTCTGCCTGGAATCAAGGATAATGATATTAAATGTCTGTTGTAATAAGTGGGTTTCTGTCCCTCTTAGGTCCCTCATTCTTTTTTCCCTGTCTACTCAATATGGTGTAGGTAAATCCCAATTATAGAACCCAAATTTGCTTTATCTGGAGTTATTAGCTACCTCTGTTGTTGCTGCACTGGCCAGGTTTTCCCATACCTCAAACAGCTCTTTTACGAAACATTTCACAATTTTGTCGAGCCTGTTTGTTCTATAGTCTACTGAATCCATTTTTCTCCCAGAAATATTTCTTTTAAAGTCTTCTCTTTTCTGCTGGACGCCCTTGTTTCCTGAATCCTAGGTCTTCTGTTCTTGGTTTAGTCTCTCATTTTAATGAAACATTTCCTCCAATACCTTCTGAGCAGCATCAGAAGTAAAGTTTTGAGACAACATGTCTGAAATATCTTTATCCTCATATTAAAATACTAATTTCTCTGAGTATAGAATTCCAGGTTGAAAGCAATTTTCCATCAAAGTTTTGAGCTTATTTTACTGTCTTTGTTTTTAAGTGTTGTGCTTGAGAAGCCTGATGCCATTCTGATGGCCAGTTCTTGTATGTGACATGTTTTCTCTCTGTTTAACATTGGAGATATTAAATGTTGTGATGTGCCTAGATGCATATCTCTTTTTCATTCATTCCTTTAAACCTGAAAACTCATATCCTTCATTTCTGAAATTTTTTTCTTATATCATTATTAGTTTTTCTTATATAATTTCTTTCCCACTATTTTTTTTTTTCTATTCTTGCTTCTGGATCCAAAGTTTTACTTTGTTTTACTTTCTTTTTCCTCTAAGTTTTGGCTTCCTAGTTAATTTTGATCTCTTCCCTTCACACCAGAGGCTGTTCTTAAAAGGCTGATCATCCTTGGATTTCATAACTTAGCTACACTGTGTGTTTGGATGGAGTCTTTTGGTTGCTGGGCTTTACTATAGGTGATTGCATTTCTCTAGAGAAGATGCTCTGATCTTTGCTTGGGAATTTTATAAGTTTCCTTTGACTTTAGGGGGTTGGAACTTTCTGCAGTCTCACTTTTCAGCTTGCAGACTTGCATTTAGTCCCTCATTTTTCCTGATTCTGTGCTTTGGTTCCTGAATACACCCCTCTGTTTCAGTTTCTTTGTGGTGTTTATCTCCTGTCTCTCTGAGGTTTACTTTCATGTATTTTGTTAAGCCTCTTCCCATCTCTTCATCTGCATTTCATCTTTTCTTTTCCAGTTTTATTTACATATATAGATCTTCCTCAACTTACAGTGGGGTTACATCCCAGTATACCCATCTTAAATTGGAAACATGTTGAAAATGCATGTAATACACCTATCCTACCTAACGTCACAGCTTAGCCTTGCCTACCTTAAACATGTACAGAGCACTTACATTAGCCTACAGCTGGGCAAAACAATCTACTACAAAGCCTATTTTATAATAAAGTATTGCGTATCTCATGTAATTTATTGAATACTCTCCTGAAGGCGAAAACCAGAATGGTTGTGTGGGTCCAGAATGGTTGCAGGCATATAGGTTGTTCAGCCTCATAGATCACTTGGCTGCCTGGGAGCTGCGGCTCGCTGCCCCTGCCCGGCATCACCCGAGGCTGCCATACCGAGGAGATAGCAGCCCTGGAAAAGATCAAAATTCAAAACTGAAAGTAAAGTTTCTGTTGAATGCATATTGCTTTTGCACCTCACAAGTTGAAAAATCACCAAGTTGAACCATGGTAAGTTGGAAACCATCTGTAACTGACATATAACATATTAGTCCAAAGTATACAATACAGTTATTTGATACGTGTGTATGGTGTAACATGGCCACCATTACAGATTTAGTTAACACCATTCACCTCACATAGTTACAAATTTTCTTTCCTTATAATGGGATCTTTTAAGATATACTCTTTTCTCAATTTTCAAATATACAATAATGTTAACTATAGAATGCTTTCTATCTTTACACTTGATGGTTCCAGATCACCAAGGTCATCTCTTGTCACTAGAGGTGAAGGTTTGTATTTCTTTTTTATCACTGTTGTTCTTCACTAATAATTTTAGGGGAGATTTATTAGGAAAGAAAGGGGCAGTAAGGGCTGTAATTTATGAAGCATTCTTGAAGCCTGAAGTCCTTACTTCTCCATTTTTGACTTCAGCAACTAGTCACAAACTAGGAAGATGTACATGACACTTATCAAAATGAAGAAAGCTAGGAGTGAAAGAGGTTTGGGAAGAACACTATGATTCTGTTTTGTGTTTGGTTTTGGTTTTGTTAATTCTGAAACACCTGTTATACATTTTAATTGGAGATATTGAATGAACAGATACATGATTTGGAGATTTTAAGAAGAAAGGATATTTATTTAGAGCCATCGAATCATATGTGATTATCCAAACAGCATGTGCAGTGACGGGAAGAGAGCCAGTGCAAGACCAACTTAAATGTCAGGCAGGAAAGGAGAACCCAGCAGAAGAGGACTGAGAAGGAGCTGTTAGCGAGAGAGGCAGAAAAACGGCCAAGTGCGGTGTCAGGGAGGCCTGGAGAGAAAAGGGCTTCAAGGAGGAGTTCGCCTGTGCTGTGAGAGGTGAAGCAGGACATAAACAGAAAGGTGGCTGTTGCATCTGCTGGCACGGGGACAGTTAGTGACCTTGAGCAGAGCAACCTCAGTGGAGCCACAGAGACACTTGAGAGGAGGGCCTTGCGGTGACAGTGGGAGGGAGCAAGCAGCACGGAGGTGGCTGATGACACCCTCACCGTGCCCTTTCCTGGGCATCTTCTGCATCACTGTATCTTTAGCAAAACTCACAGTCATACATGAAATATGTGTCAATTGGGTGAATGAATGAATCTGGTCCAAACGCTCCCACAGTCCTGGGATCTTCCTAACATGTGTTCTTCCGTGGCCTTCCACCCTGTGCTGAGACAGACACGCCACTGTCCTTATCCTCGCTGTCATGCAGTCTTTCCCAACCTAATTTTTTTTCTTCTTTCCATTAAAACCTGATCTCAGAAAGTAAGCAATCAGGAGATCTAACTGTAGAACAAAAACTTGCACATCATCTATGATTATAACTAGGTAACTTATTAATCTGTTTGGCGAAAGAAACAGAAATTAGTTAAGGGTAGTAGTATTATTTTTAAATGTTAACTTAATGTTTTGATTATAAACATCAGTCAAATAATAGTGAAAAATGGAGGGAACAACTTTGATAGCAAGAAAGGAAGAAAGGACCCAATATTGGTCATTTACATTTTAGTGTATCTGAGCATAAGGAATGATGCTAATGTTGAAGAATATTAACAAACTAAAGCTTCAGAATCAGTGGCAGGCAAACTTAGTACTAATCATAATCATATCCAATATGCAGAGAGCACTGAAATGAATTATTCTGGACAGAAATTTAGAATCTGACCTTTCTTAGGAGCTGACAGTCTCCTTACAGAAGGCTGTGAGTGGCTAGACGCTGGCTTGATGGATTTTACATCCTTTCTATTTCCTTCAGGCTTAGTGACTTTAGTAATTCCTGTGTTCCTTTTGCCTACAGTATATTATGTCTGATGGGAATTCAGCCCCACAGGTATGTAAAATTTAGGTAACCTGACTCTTAAACAATGATTTGTTTGTGTCAGGCCTGTGAGGTGGGTTCAGATAAAACTCCTTTTTGTGTACTGTTGGGGTGATGAAAGGTGGGGAAAAATGGGAAGAAGTTGGAGAAGAAAATGTAATGTGTGAAAAACATCTTTGTGAGACTGTGCCTTTGACCAGTGTTTCTTGTCTGGCTCCCCTGGTGCAAAGCTACTGGGCAGTCATTGTTCGTTTAAAATTATTGGGTGTTGAAAGTTGTCTCTAATTGTGGCAAAAAAAACACCTTGATGTCTCCACTAAATGGACATCAGAATTAGACCAAATGAATATTTTTTAAGGGGTGTGGGAAAGTGAGCTGGGGACATTTCATAGTTGCATGAAACCACTAACACAGTGTATTGCCATAAATACACATCAGAAATACACATTCTAGTAGCCTCATTAAAAATGGATGAAAAGAAACAGGTGACATAGGTTTTAATAATATACTTTAAATAATATACTTTATTTAAATCAATACATCCAAAGCATTATCATGTCAAAATGTAATTAATATAAAAGCTCATTGAGATAGTTGACATTTTTGCTTATGTGCTAAGTCTTTGAAACACAGTGTGTACTGTATTCTAGTACATGCCAAGTAGGACTAGTCACATTTCAAGTGTTGAATGTTACCAGCAGCTCCTATATTGGACAGCACAGTTCTTAAATCATTTATTACCAAAGCGAAGTAAAGGGTTGTGACTAGAATGTGTAATCTTCAGGTCAAACATTGGTTTATTGGAAACATTCTAAGGTAATGCAGGTTTATTTTCCAACAAGAATTGTGCTGTTGAGCTGAGAAACTCTGGTGGACCTTGGAGGCCACTGAAACAGGCTTTCTGCCTGAAGGACCAGCCCCGCCGGCTATAAAATCTTGGGTATTTTCCTTTCCCGAGGCATCCAGTGTTTTTCCTCACTTCACAAATTAAGACTTTTATTTTCTCAATTTCCAACGTGTCCTGCGTAGCAACTAAGATGTCTGAATCTCTTGGAAATCTCTGGAATTTCAATGGAATTTCATTGATGGTGTGTTGATAAGCAAAGCAGAACAGATTTCATCTGCTCTCTGGGGTGCATGAGACTGAACCCAGTTACAACTAATTTATGCATTAATGGAACAAGCATGAATTCAAATAACGTGTTCCTTTGCTCCCCAATACATTAGGCTTCTTGGGATCCCAAATGCATTGTCAAGATGACCAATTCATTCTCAGTCTGCAGACTGGTTGTTTCGGTTGGTAAACGCCTATTTTTCTCTGAGTCTGTCTCATTCCATAAGGCAGCTTTTTGCTCCTAAGAGACATGGCAGGGGACAGGAGGGTAGGGGCTGCTTCCACTCTAGACCAGCTGGCTTCTCCTGTTCTGTGACTGTCTTTGCAGCCTGTGTTGTGCCTTCTTCCATGATATTCACAAATAGGACCAAGAGGCATTTGCGAAGACTGAAATGCACACAGAAACCCCATCATGGACTTTCTTTCAGAGGATCAGTGATGGCATTTTTTTGTTCTGATCAAGGATGGCACCTGGAGATTTTCCAAGCTGAGCCTACTCTGCAGACAAACATCCTGCTCATTGTCAAATCCCCAGCTCAGGCCGTGGAGACCACCACATCTCGTTCGCCTGCCTCCCAGCAGTCCTCTCCAGCAAGCCTCTCACACTTCTGAAAAGGTGACATTTTAGCAGTCTGTTTATAAAACTGCCAAAGGAACATTTATCATGAGGTGTAAACAAAAGAGGCCCTGGAGAGGAATGTTTCTCACCAGGTTTTTCAGACCCTGAAACATGCCTCCCAGACCCCTTGGACACCTCTTGTTATCCCGCACAGCTCTGCAAATATCAGAGGAGCACATTTCAGGAGAACAGGGGCTCTGGAAGGCAGACACATGCCGAGTGAAGTCGGGCTGGGGAGTTTAGTGTGGTTAGGCGTGTTGGAGGCCCCCACAACTGTGTCCAAGGGGTTATTAAAAGAACATGCTGAGGGGAAACTTTTCTGATTACAGCAGGAGACAGGAGTTCAAGAGGTCAAGGAATTGCTGAGTTACCATGCCCCTGGCTGACTGTAGTTGCCCCTGGCATTATATTACATTTTGACAGTCTGCCCATGACTGAAAAACAGACACTACCTTCAACAAGAAGGTGATAAATCACTTGTCCAGGAGCAGCGGCCGCTGTAGCAAAGACTTAGGAGCATTGTGCAGTTTTTCTCTAGTGACTTATCCAGCTTGCTCTCTGCCAACTTGTTTGAACCTCTTTGGGGAAATACCAGAATCAGAAGTTAATGTCCTTAATAGAAGCTACCATCAGAACATTACTCATTAATGGAGAAAACCTGGAAATAATCAGCAAGATATGGCTGCAGCCACTGAAGCCAGACAAATATGGAGCCTGTGGTCTCATTCCCCCAGAGGGCACAGGCCATCCATGACACCGTTAGGAAACCAGGGAAATAAACTCTGATGGACCCACCAGTCTTGTGGTATACTGTTCAAACTCAGAAGGGTGCAGAGTTACAAGGTGTTCTGAGCACCACAGGAGGTGCCAACGCTATTTCAGTCAAGTGTTTGTGGCCAAGGTACCGACCTGACCCAGCCTAGATCTAAGCATCTCTGGATCACCACTGAGCCAGATGCCATTCCGTCTCCCTCTATCCTGCCCCCATTCCCTCCCTCCTTCCCTCTCTCCTCTCTTTTTCCTCTCTCTTTCTTCTCTCTGTTCTTGCTCTTTCTCTTTCTCTCAACCAGCAAATGGAAATGGAGGTTGACAAGCTAGAGGGAGTAAGACAAATTCCATGGCGTCCTGGGGAAGGAGAGAGACAGACATCTTGGTCCCTGTGGAAATTAAAAGCTGTTCGGAGGCACAGCTGGGGCAGGAGGTGGGTAAAGGACTGAGGTAAGTCCCACATGGACCTATTTATTTATGCAACTGCTTCCTTCCTAGACTGAGGGCATCTTGAAGGCAAAACCTATGTGTTGGGTCTCCTTTTAAAGTAGTATGTATTTTTTGTCCTGCTTGTGACAGCAATACATGCTGATCTTAGAAAAATTGGAAAATATAAAATCATGTAGCTTTTATAATAGCATTTGGAACACCATGGCATGCAATAATATTGTATGTGTTGGAGAGAGAGGAAGGAAGGAAAGGAGAAGTCAAGGATACAGATAACTGTGACATCAATCTGCTTGTTAGAATGTGCATAATTCAGCAGTGCCACGTGGGGCCATGAGTCAGGAGGTGCTAAAGCTGCATCGCTCAGAGAGCGGGGCTCAGGCTCAGAGGCTGCCTGCAGCTCTGGCTGCCACCCTGCCTTTCATCTCAGGAGTTTATCAGGCGGTGTAAAGGGAAGCAAGGGACTGGGATAACTTAACTTGGAGAAAAGAAGCCTTGAGAACAACTTAAAAATTACTACAGGACTATTATTTCCACTGTAAAAAGTAATATATGTTTATTAGAGACAAATAGGAAAAGATAAATGAACCCCCTGGAGTTCCAACCCTGCTGACACTTTGGCACATTTCCCCCAGGTGTGTTTTATTGTGCATTTTTGTGTTTTGTTCTTTTCCATCATTGGGATTGTGCTTAATGCGGGAAGCATCATGATTCATCAGTGATGATGAAACCTATGCAGTATTGAAAACAAACTAGCATTGCGAAAGACAGAATGGAAGAACATATAAATGCCAAAAAACATTGCACCCAGGGTAGGCAGGTATTGTTTTATGCAACCTTTGTGGCAGCAGTAAAAATGTGTATGGGTGTCCTGGGTCAAGATGCAAAGTGAACTGTTTAATGAACTGGTTTCTGTGGGTTGTGGTCAGAAGGTTTGGCAAACACTGTACAATACTCCTTTCTGCTTGTTTCACTGGCTGATTTAATAGAAAAATGGTTATACGTGATTGTATATCCATGGTAATGTTGTAATTACTAGTCTAATATGCCATTAAGTAGATGTACTATGATTCACCTAATTTTTCTCCTTTTGCTGGACAATTAGGTCACTTCACTATTAGAAATAATATGGAAATAAAACATTTTCTACATAGTTTTCTTCTTTAAAGATTAGATTCCCCATGTTTATGTGTATCAGACATGCAATTTAATAGACGACATAACTCAGAAATACAATCTGTAAATTTCTTTACCTTTTATAACTGAACTTAACTAGCTCCCGGTTCCCTGTTTCTCCTCCTAAGTAGAAAACTTAATCACATCCTTTCAAGGCAAATTAATTCCTCTAGTTTAAAATTCCATTTGTTCTTAGTAACCATTCCATTAATTCAGGATTCTTGTTCCTTCCAGTGGCTCCCACTGAGTTGCCGCTAAGCCCAGGTGCAGGCTCCAGGAACGTGTCTGTCTGGTCCAGTCATCACCTGGCCTTGCTGACCTGCGCTGACCTGTGACTGGTCCCACCAGCTGTTGAGCATCATTCTGTCTGCTGCATCTACTTCCGTGGCTTCAGGCAATTGGTCCCCACACTGCCTTCTCCTGGCCCAAGCAGGAAGTCTCTCCCAGTCTTTATTCCTTACTGGCACTGCTGCCCCCTCCCAGGATCTCAGAACTGCTCAGCTGTTTCCCCTGAACCAGCCAGGTTATGCGGGAGGCTGTGAAGCTGCCGGCAGGTTCCTCGGCAACACCTCCCCGGCCTTTGCCATGTGAACGTGCGAGTGCCTATTGTCAGCAAGGCCTCTCCCGGGAAGCCAGGCAGTGGTATAGCTTCTGCTCTGGGATTCTTCTAAACTCATCAGAAAGGTTCCCATTTTTCCAGTTCGTCCACTCATGGAGCTGTGCAGTTTGGATCTCCCTTCAAGGAAAAGACTTGCTATTGAGATGCTAGAATGCTTTTAGCTAATTTTCCCCCCTTGAGGCTCTTTCTCTGCTTTTGAACTGAGGCGGTGCTTTCCCTAGGTAGGGCCCAGGCAGTAACTGAGCACAGCGGGTCACTCAGGCCTTGCCATGTCTGCCCAACGTGGAACTCCTCTAAGGGACAACTTCTGTTCCCGAGATGCCCTCGGGCTTCCAGAGACTTTATCAGATTTGCACTGCAGTCTGAGCCCCTCCCTGCCCTATCTCCCAGCCCCACCATCTAGCAGGTGCTGCTTCCTCCCCAGTCCCTTTCCCCATGCACTCCTAACACCTTCCAGAATGGCCCCTCCATCTTTTCCAGGAGCCATCAGCATTTAAAGCTTATACACATTCCTCTAATTCTCCTTTTTTTAACCTGGTCATATTTCCCTTGCTGACAAAATGGATTTAGTATCATCTTCCCTTGCTATGCTGTACATTCCCTGCTTCTTCTACTCCAGGGCCTCCCCCTTGGGGAGCATCACCGCACGCTGGACCTGTTTGGTACGTCCCCTGTCAGCACACATGGAATCCTTAGAATCACCATCTCTACTTTACAGATGCAGAAGGTCAGATTCAAGTCACTGAGATGCTATGTAAAGCATTCCTGAAGAGCAAGTGCAAAATGAAGAACAGAGGATCCAGCTAGCAGGCAGGGGCTCTGATTTTCTTTCTGTTTTAAAAAATTTTTCTGCATTGACTGAACCTTTAGCTGGCCATTAGCATGTAACTTACATGACTGTTGACAGTTATATTAAGAGAAAATTAATTTCTGAAACTTCATAGATGTAGGAGGGCTCTTGATTGAATATTCCTTCAGGACAGCTCAGAATTCACTGATGAAGAAATGCCTCAGGGAACTGCTAATCATCATAATAACTTTGATTTAAAAATTAGGGAAATGTAGTTTACAAATGACACAAAGAAGGGGCCTAATTGGTGTTTGAGTTAATGAATGAATTGATATCTAGGATAGAGGCAATCCAATAGCAAAGAAAAAATACCTTGAAGGTGTCCATCTGGCCCAGTATCTATGACCTCTACAACCATAAGGTGAGCGTGCCGTAGTGGACTGAGATACGCTGGTATCAAATGAAGCCCCAAGGAATTGACGGAAACGGGTTCTTTTGTACAGATGACCTATCAGTTGTTGGGGAAAGTGAAGGGAAACAAAGAAGACAGTCATGGGCTGGAAGTGTGTGGAGCTGGTATTCCACAGGCAGAAGTAGATCTCCGAGTCCAGGATCTGCACACATCAGCTCTTTATTGTTTGAGCACTAGTAAGCTGGAGACATGCTTCTAGGACAGTACTTCTCAAAATTTAATGTGCATATAAATCAAAGGGCATCTTTTATACAGATTCTGATTCCGTAGTTCTGAGTGAGAGCTAAGACTCTACATTTTTAATAGCTCCTAGGTGACTCCGTGGATGCTGCTAGTCCAGGGACCATGCTTTGAGTCCCAATAACTCAGGAAATGCTCAGCGTGCTCCATTCATAATGCCAGAGGCAAAGACACTATTTTGATAGTTTATTTTCCTTCCTTCCCATCCACAGCCCACATTTTAAAAGATTCTGTGAGAGTTCAAGAGCAGGTGGCAATGTGCACCTTGGATTTTCTTGTTGAGAAAAATTAACATGCAGTAAATAGAAGCCAATCATAGCCTGCTGCAGCTTTGTTTGTGTGAAGATATCGCTTCTCCATACCTAGACAAATATTTACCAAGTGAGGGTTGTGTGCCACGAAGATAATTTTATTTGATGGGTGGACATGGCATTAAATGACCTTGAATCATAAGGCTATTATTCTCTTTCCAGTTCTCTTTGAATCCTGATTCCATCAAGGAGAGCCTCTCTATTGGGTGCCAGTATGTCTTTGAACACTTGCTTCTTTCCTTGTATTAGGATGTGATTGGTTGTTAACAACAGAAAAACCATCTTAAAATGTTCTCTGTAACTAAAAGAACTTAGAGGATGGGAGGCAAGAGCTCTCCGTGGTCTGCTTGGCTAGCTCTGGAGCCCTAGAGTGCCGGCCTCACTCTTGGCTGGCAACGCTCTGGATGGCTGGGGCTCCAGGCCTTGCAGTTTGTACGGAACATTGGCCCCAGTCAGTATCCAAAAGGAAAGATGCATTCTCTTTCAGAGGCTCCCAAAAGGAGAAAACCTTTTTTTCCCAAAATCTCTGGGAAATTTCATGAGCAAAAATTGGCTCACATGGCCTTTTCTGAACAATCTCAAGGGTCAAGTGTAGCCCTAAGTGTTAGGCCTGGGTCCTTGGCAAGGAGGCTGCCTGCTGAGTGGTTAAAATAAGATTCTTCCCATTCTCTTGTTTACAAAATGAGTGTAAGCCTCTGGCTGGATGCTTTTGGGCAAGCAACAGCGTCTGGCTTGATTTGAAAAATGTGGGGTATGTTTGGTTTTGATTTTTTTTTTCAGTTGCCTTCTCTTGATGCAAATGGTACTGATTTCCTATTCACACTTGCAGTAAGACATTTTGAGTTTTATTATATTTCAGTTTTAAAATGTAATTTAGAGAAAAAACTTAATTAAAAAGTAGAACATGATATATGAGTGTGGCAAAAAATTATGAAGGTGATAAGAAAATGAGAAGTTTGAGAAACATCATTAAGTTCTTACTTCCAGCTAACAGATATTTAGACCTTCTAAGAAAGGTAAGTCTCAGGGACACCATGTAGTCTGGCGGGATTGCAACCCAAGCCGGATGTCTTAGTCTATTTGGGATGCTATAGCAAAATAGCACATATTGGGTGGTTTGTAAACAACAGAAATTTATTTCCCACAACTCTGGAGGCTGGAAGTCCAACATCAGGATGCCAGCACATCAGGGTGAGGACTCTCTTCTAGTCACTGACTTGTCTGTTTTATCTTCACATGGTGGAAGGCAAGGGAGTTCTCTTGGGCCTCTTTTGTAAGGGCATTAATCTCATTCATAAGAGCTCTGCCCTCATGAACTATTCACCTCCCAAAGGCCCTAGCTCCTAATGCCATCACATGGGGGTTAGGATTTCAGCATATGAATTTGAGAGGATGCAAACATTCAGACCATAGCACTAGATTAGAATCACATAGGAGTTTTGATAAAATAAATGTCTGAGCCCCAGCCTCCAAAGATTACAAATGGTCTCCCATGGGGTCTGGGTATATGTATTTTTTAAACTTCACAGACTATTCTAATATATAGCCAAAGTGAGAACAATTGCTGAGAACTTCAGAGAATCCTTTCAAAAATGCAAGTGTAGGAGCATCATAAGTTTGGTTGGGCTCATTGCTAAGTTGTCTCCATCCCAGAAATACCTTGTCTTCTGTTTGTATCTACTATCAATCCAGCCAAAAAGAACATAAAAGTGTACCCTGTTGGCCAGAAAGCAAAGTGGGCAAGAGTTTTACAAGAGATGAATATAGTACATTTTGAAAATACTGCTTCACAAGTAGTGGTCTCACAATAATTTCCAAGGATTGTTATAAATGCAAGATGTTAATTTTGGATTGTGATGTCTGTAATGAATGATTTGGGGAAAAAAGTGTACATTAGTTCTTGGAATATTTGAAAACTATTTTAAAAATCCATGGCCATATTGTGATTATTTCTTGGTGATATAAAATATTTAATCTAAGGGTATACAGCTTCAAACTTCAGACGTGCATCTGCTCCAGATTTTAGCTAGGTGTTTGAAAATGAGTATAGTCAATGAGAGACCAGTTATTATGGTTCCAACATGTAATCACTGTCAAATGCATTTGAAAGGTCATATATTTATACATGAGTGCTTTTCTGCTGCTTATGGCATTTACAAAATTAGGTACCTCACTCTTCACCAGCCAACAGTAAGACCAATGTAATTTAGGAGGTTGCTAACCTTCCCTTTCCACATTTCCTCCTCATGAAATTCAACCTGTATGTTTGGTCCTCCTTCTATGTCACAGCAGTTGACATGGTTAATCTAACTACCTGGTAGCATCAACGAATGTTAACAAAGGTGCTTTGAGCTCCTGTGTAAGAGCTGAAGGTGAAATGACAATGAAGGTCCACAGCATTAGAAGGAAGCTGGGCTGGGTGAGGCCTGACACAATCTTTAATGTATCTTCTGTAACTCTGAAAGGTGCCTGCTTTGCTAAGGAGGTTCCTGTACTGGCCCTCGTGCAGGATCAGGAGTGAATGATGGACCATCAGCCAGAAGAGAATCTATCAGACCATTTACCCCACTTCCCATTCTGCTCATGGTTGTTTACATCCAACATTTATTTATTCAACAAATATTTATCAAGGACCTGCATGTGCCAGCCTCAGACACTGAGAGACCAGTGACTACAGAGATCCCCTTGGAGGTCCAAGTCAGGCCAGAAGGTAAGCCCTGGGTCTCTAACCTGAGAGCTCTTAGGAGAATGACACTGATGTTCAGTTTCAGAAGGACTAAACTTCTATTGAGGTCACAACAAGCAAGTAAACCTTCAATAAGGCTAAAAGTCTTTCAGATGATGTCAGAGTAATTTTTCTCTGGAGTTCTGTCCTATGACCAGATTGTTCTTCACTAGGTGCCTCACTGACTCATGTTCTGCTTCCTCTCTTTGCCCTCGGCCCCCACAGCGATCTGCCCAACCTTCACCAGCCTCACTAAACCGTTACTGGCACCTGACAGTCTGCTCAGCCTGGTCCCCTTTTCTAGGAGCCCATGTCTGGGGGGTGGTTCTCATCTTTGTTACAAGTCATTACCATTGAAACTTATTTACTATTCCTGCATAGTATCTGAATTTCACTTTTTCCACTTAGACATTCCACACTGAAAAAGAAAAGGGCTCACCTGAAATTTTTGCTTTAAGAATTAAAACAATAGAATGATAATTGAAAACCTAAATCATTTGTGTTCCTTGATGCAACAGTAAGTCTACATGTGGCCTTATACCATGACACACAGATACCCTTGGACATTGAAACTAACAAATAATATGGCTGTAGAGCATCAATAATGTTCCTACTATAGTGGTACCAAGAGGATGTATTATATAAGTTATTTCAAGTTGTAAGGCAAGCCTCTGAGCCTGGCTTCATTTGAAGTGTGATAACACATAAACATAATACTTAATTCCAGAGAAAACCCATACACTGGCACCTGCCAACTAACTAGCCAAGTTGCATTGTGTGTGTGTGTTTCATAGAATGTTACCTTCATCCCAGTCTTGTTGTTGACCAGTGTCCATTTAAATGCCTGTTTTAACTAGATTTTTAAAATAAAATATTTATTTGCTATTCACCAAAGACAAATATCCCTTGAAAGCCAGAACAGAAAGTGACAGCTCAGAGGGGCTGAAGAGTGAGGCCTGACACAATCTCCCTTTAATTTATTTGTACTGATGATGTTGATGCCGGGGTTTGCGTAGTCGAAGAATAAACTTAGCAAACACCCAAGGTAGGAGAGCCAGCGAGAGGCTTTTATTGAGAGATACAGTGAGAGGACAAAGCTCCGGGTTCAGGGGACAAGGGAGCCCATAGTTATGTGTTGTCTAGGGGTTTTATAGGCAATTGAGGATTTTTGGGAACTGGAGAAAGGGCTTAGGGGTGTGGACTTGTTAAGTGGTTCCTGAATATTTAGAATTAACTTAAACTTCCTGCTCTGATTTCTCCCTGAGATACCAGTGTTTTGGTCAGGGAGCATACCAAACAAGGCCACCTGCTCAGCCCCCAAGGTGTGCTGAGTTATTGTCTGTTGGCTAAAGAGTAAGCTAAGAATCTTACTTCTTAACTTCCTGGGTTTTTAAAATGCAATTTTATCTTTAAGGTGGAGTCCTTCCTGCTTTTTACTATGTTGTTTATGGCTGTGCTTACTTGCCATTATTAATTGTCCAGATTGCGAATCATCTCATCAGTTCTGAAGAAGGAAAGACAGCACATAGGCCTGGGCCTTTAGCATGCTAAAGTGAATCTTACACATGATTACAAATGATTAGCATAATAAAAACATGGGCTACTTTCCTTTATCTGGGGAACATTAACTGATCTCACTGAAAAATGACTCTAGAGTTTAATGTTTAACACAGAGTTTTGGAAGGGGGTTTCCTTGCATGTAGTTACATTGCTCTGACTGTAAATATCCTGCTTTGCTTTTTCCAGAGGCCCTCACCCTACTTTGACTACACCCACCATCCCTGTCTCAATTTCATGGTTACACTTGTGTGCAGAGGCAGAAAAGGAAGAAGTCATGCAAAATAAACTATTACCTCTCAAGTTATTTTTCTCTTTTCATTTTAATTTAACATTAGAGATTATAACCCAAACAAAATAGGTTTTTTTTTCCTTTGTACTTAAAAGCACTCCATCCTAATTGACGCTTAAAGCTTACAATGACCACAGGGATGCATTTTGTTTGCATCTATGTAAGCTGCCTTCATTTAAAGAGTTCAATGTTATAGTCCTGGAGGGCAATTAATTTATTTAGTTGCCTTTCGGCAAAATGGTTCTTGAGTACTTTAGAAGAATATTGATCATTCAGCCCACTAAACTATTTGCAGAAAGGCAGATGAAACCACTTCATGCCTTTCATAAAAATCCTTTCAATTACAGTTGAAAGAGTTTTATTTATACCTGCCCATACTGCCTTTTATGTCTATGTTTTACTCTCTGCAGAGTTTCTCTTCACTCCATTATATCTTTAAATAGCATAGGTCACAGTGATTTTGGTAAAACTCATGAGGAGTTATAGTACTCCCATGGGGGACAGTTTCCGTTCCTTTTTGAGATAGTCATTAGCGCTGTTCCCAACAGCTGCAGCTCTCCCTCCTTCCAGATTCATAGTCAGATTGCACTTCCTGTCCCCCAGGAGGTTGGGAGTGGTCATGATGCTTGCTGTCATGGGAAGATGGATGTGGAAGTGGTGTGTGTCCCTTCCAGCCAGAAGGTTTAGGGGCCAGTGTGTGCTTTACCACATTCTCTTTTCCCACCACCATGATGACTGGCCATGATCCAGAGAGTGGGCTCTTCAGCCTTGGTGCCAGAGAGAGGAGTATAAAGAGATGGAACAAAGCGCCTGATGACAGTTGATGGACATGTGCATAATTATAAACCTTTGCTCTTTTAAACCATTGAGATTTGGGAACTGTTTATTATTGCAGCATAACCCACACTCTCCTATTGCACCTGTCTTTTTAATTCCATCTTATAAGTGATAATTAAAAGGGAATTTAGAAGTCACAATAATCAAATGAAAGCATTATCTCTTATCTAAATGGAGCCAATTAATTAAAGTTCTATATTTATATAATGATTGACTCAGTCACTTCTCACTCTCAGCAATATTTTCATTCTTAAATAGCAGGAGAAATCATGGGAGTTTTGGGTGACAAATTGCCATTGCCACTTGCATTTTGAGATTTGGGTTTAATGCTAGTCTTATTGCTAGAGAACACGTGGCCCTGAGCAAGTTATCACTTTTTTAGGCCTCTGTTTCCCTACTGTGGAGACAGCAGATATCAGAGTGGATGAACTGGCTGAGCCTATGGTCTCTTCCCACAATAACATTCTGTGCTTAGGGCATAGTTCACATAAATCAATAGGGCAGTTAGGTAGGACCCAGAACTTGAGTCTTTTAGCACTTCTACTTTTTCTGAAAAGTGTTACTAAAGCCTAAAGCAATGTGTTGTGAGGCTGTATCTTCTTATGAGAGAGATCTAACACAAAAGAAAGAGGCTTTTCATAAGAAATAAGAGTGTTGAATTGGGGGTTAAGGGGGTTGTTTTATCTATCTCTCTGTTTATTTTTAGTGAATGTTTGATTGAAGTATAATCTACATATGGACAAATGCACAAGTCATAGGTAAAGAGCTTGTTGAATTTTTACAAAGGGAACGCGCTCTCATAACCATCACCCACACACTCTCCTTGTCACTAGCCCCTGACACAGTGTTACCACCATCCTGACTTCCAGTAGGTGACTTCTAAAACCAGAGATTAGTTTTGCTGTTTCTAAACTCCATTTAAGAATACCAACTGTACCCTTTTGTGTCTTCCTTCCTTCACTTAATGTTTTATTCATCTGTGTTTTTGCATGAAGATGTATTTTTCTCATTGCCATGTATTTACCACATTGCCAAGGATTGACCACAATCCTTCCATTCCACAGTGATGGGCACTTGGGATGTTTCCAGGTTTGGGCTATTATTAATAATGGGCATTTTAATGCATGTCTTTGGGTTGATATTATTTCCTTGTATTCTCAGGTTTAGGGTTCAGGAGGTAGACATTCTTAGACCTCAGAAAATCTAACTGGCAAAAGATAGTGTTTTGGAGCATCTCCCAAGGGCTGGAGGAAAGAAGGCAGTTCTGTGGAGCAGGAAGAAGGGAGAGAAGGAGGAAGAGAGGGAGGGAGGGAAGTGGGGAGGGAGAGAGGGGCAAAGGGAAGGGGGGAGGCTCTGTGGAGCTGGAGGAGTGAGTGTTGCTGAGCACTTCTGCTCCTAGCAGGAATGCCTTTGGCCTTGCAGCTTAATGTTCTGAGCCCGCAGGCAATGACACACATTTTCTGGAGTAGCATTATGTCAAAGTAGGGAGTCAGCAAAAATGGTAGATCCTTAAGAGAAAATATTCTGCCTAGACTTGCTATTCAAAATTGAAGGAATCTCGTAAAAAACATGTCAAATACTAAATGAAAATTGCATTAAAATTCATAAGGGAGAGGAGAGTGTGAGCAATTGCCAATTCAACTGATTCCATTTTTGATAGATCTGCACCCCCACTCACTCCACTCCAATTTGGGGTGTGTATTCATGTTAAAAAATGGTAGCTGATCCTGAAGCATGACATTTTCTTATTTCTTTTCTCCATAAAAGCATGAAATAAGGAGATAATAAATAAGAGGCAGCATGCCCGTCAGTTCAAAAGTCATACTTGTTTACATTGCTAAAATCTGGCGCTTTTCTTTGGCTTCCTGGAGTGCAAAAACCTTCTGTTGTCAAACCCATCCCATTTCACCCTCCATTTCCAGCTCCTCTCTTTAGTCCTGTATTTCTTTACACTTGCTTTGATGAGTTAATCCACTAGTTTTTGACCAAAAGAAAGTAATTGTTTAATTAAATGAATGTAATTTATTGAGTACTCCCTTCTATGTGCATTCTCTCTTATCTTCTTTATAGTTTTTAGTAGTATTATACCTGTTTTGTAGATGAGAAAACCGAGGCTCAGTGAGGTCAAGACCTGTGGCTTTAAAGATGTAAAGTCAATATGTAGACATAAGTCTGCTCTTTCTTCCATCTTTCCCCCTGAGTTATGTCTGTTCTGAGACTTATGCTGCAGAGATTTAACAAGTGGTACCTGGTTTCCTTAGAGAGCAGGTTCTTACCAGAAGGTTTCTGGAAGGCTATTTTGCATCCCAGGGAACATTTGGCAGTGTCTGCAGACAACTGGAGGGAGGAATACACCAGCAAAACTTAGGGTGTAGAGGCCAGGGGTACTGCTAAACCTCTTCCAACAAACAGGACAGCCCCACAGCAAAGAATTACCCCACGTAAGTGTCACGGTACTGAGGCTGAGAAGCCTGCCTTACCGAGTGTTTGCACATCATAATGGTGTTCATTAAGTTCCAAAGAGTGACAAACTTCATTTGAAAAGGGCAAGGAAAGATAGTTGAAAGTACATCAAGAGTCAGAAGATGATCCATTTTCTAGTCCCAGGTCTGTTGTTAGCTAGCCTTACAGCTTTATGAAAGTTGACTCTCTAATCCTCAGTTGCCATGTGAGTAAATAGGTGATCATTGTATCTGTCTATTCGTTTATTATTTATTAACTCATCAAATTTTTATTTATTACCCACTACATGCCAGGCACCGTGTTAGATACTGGTTATGCAACAATAGACATAGTCCCTGCCTTCAAATAACTTGGTGGGAAACAGAGATAAGTAGAACTATAAGGTACTCTGGGAATGTAGAGAAGGGAAACCTAATCTAGTTGTGGGTACTCAAAGAAGCAGCATGTGAGCTGACAACCGGAGAACAAGAAGTTAGGTTGGCAAGGGAGAAGGGAATAAAGTAGAGGGTACAGTATTTGAAAAAGGTTGGAAGTGATAAAAAGCATGGAACTGAAAAATCAAGGAACTGCGGAATGTGCAGTATGACCTGAGTGTTAAATGAGAAGGGAGGAAAGAGGTGTGCCTGGGAAAAGGAGCCAAAGTCAGCTCTTGGAGGGTTTTGTGGGCCAGGGTAAGGAATAGATAGAAACTTTAGCGAGCAGCAAAGGGAAGAAAATGAAAAGTTTTAAAAGCAAGGGGGTGACATGATCGGATTTGAGTTTTGGGAAGATCATTCAGGCTACAGAGTGAAAAATGGATTCTAATCACTCCAGGGACTGGGAGGCCAGGTTGGAGATCACTGATGCTGCCCCAGTAAGAGGTTATGGTGGGCTCACTTGTGGCAGAGGCAATGGGACAGACAGAAGTGAGTGCATTTAAGAGAAGATCAATTGATTCCTGCTACTGAAGGGTTGACAAGATATCCCTGTTTTAGGGCAGCGGAGTTCCCAGAATGAGGCATGACTGCCGCTGCTATGTCTTGAAGCTGGAAGTATCTGCAGACATCTCACCAGACTGGATTCTGTGGAGGACCTGTGTCTTGGTCTCGTTAGTGTGGCATCTTTGTGGTGTCCGACTGGCAAGGCCCAGGTCACGTGTCTGTACTCAAACTGCAAGGGATGTTGGGAAAGTGAGTATCTGGCTACTCCCTGGAAAGAACACCTTAAACTTAAGAAGGATATTTAAGAAAGAAAGACAAATATGCCCTACAGTGGAAAGTGTTTTGTTTGGAAAGATTTGTCAAAGCTTATTTAGAAAGCAAACCTAAAAATACTTTTAAAATTAAAAATATTCTTTCTCTTAAAATCCTCCACTTCTCAGAATCCATTCCATAGAAGTAAAATTATCCATATATAAGAGCATATATGCATAGGGATATTACAGTTGCATTTTTCTTTGGGGCAAAAATTTGGTTATGCATTCCTGCCCTTAAATATGCTGTCAATAAAGTACTGAGTTAGAGCCAAACCAATTGGGACTGGTATTCTATGAAAGGCTGCAAGGGACATGCTGGGCACCTCAGATAGTAATCTCTTCATATTTAGCACAGATCTGGATTCCTACCATCTTCCAGGAAATGAGAAGGGTAGAAGTTTCCCCACTGGTTTGCTCATCCTTCTTATTTAACACCCCTATCCAGATCCAGTTCCTGCATATTTAGTTCAAAACCACCTCTTCACTCCAGAATGAAGTAGCCACTAATAACCAGGAAGGTATCAATCAGCCTTTGGGTTACCCAGCTTCCTACAGAAGTCTGAATCCTGGTCTTAGACTCAACCCTACATCACCTTTGGGCCAAGTAGGCTCTGTGACTCAACCCCATCCTGCAGGAAGCAAGGTCCTCACAGAGAAAAACCTGAAATAAGTCTCTGGGTCTGAGCAGAGACTCTTTTACTTACAATTCCCTGACTCCATGGGTAACAGCTTGGCTGGAACAGCTTGGTGGTCTGTCTTAGGTTCCTTGGGCTGCTGTAACAAAATACCAAAGACAGGCTGGCTGAAACTATGGTAATTTATTTTCTCACAGTCTGGGGGCTGGGAAGTCCAAGACTGATGCGCCAGCAGATGTGGGTCCTCATGAGGGCTCCCCTCCTGGCTTGCAGACAGCAGCCTTCTCCCTGTATCCTCACACTGTAGAGGGAGGAAGCTCTGGTGTCTTTTCCTCCTCATGTAAGGGTAGTAATTCCATTATGCTGGTTCCACCCTGATGGGCTCATCTAAGCCAAATTAACTCCCAGAGGTCTCACCTTCAAACATTGCATGTGAGGGCTTCAGCATATCAATTTGGGAGGACACAAAAAGTCAGTCCATAGCAGCTCTCTGAGGCATTATGCTATGGCTGCCAAGGACATAGGCTCTGGGGCCGGATGAAATCCTGGTTATTCCACGTGTCAGCCATGTGACCTTCAGCAAGTTACTGAGCCCTTCTGTGTCCCAGTCTCCCCCCCATCATAGGGAAGAAAAGTGTCTATTTCATAAGGTTGTTATAAGAATAAATTAGTTAATACATGGAATATGGCTATAATATAGTAGTGTCTTCAACATTCAAAGCACTTAATGTATATGATTATCATCATTGCCTTTTGGATCCAAGTATGTCTTAAACAAGTCCCTTCCCAAAATTCTTAACTTGGTCAAAGTACCCCAGCAGCTTTCCTTTATCCCAGCCTTTGGGTGAAACTCCCAGTTTAAAAACAAGAGAAAGCTGTATTTGTTACACAATCAGTATTACAGTAGTGGGAAATCCCAAAGGACATGGCTGGAATTCCTGGAGAAAGAGAGAGAAATTTCAGAAGCTCTCTTTAGCCATCCCAGTTGGGGGATCATATGGAGGGTGCTTTACCCCAGTACTGTTCTGTACTTGCTATGATGCTATTTTCCATTTTAAAAAGGTCTGTTTAACCATTGTGATTTGTGGCTTCTTCAAAGCTAAGTATAGACCAAAACACAATAATGCAAACTGGCTCGTGCTGAGCAGAAATGAGTAGTGTTCTCAACAAATTCTCTTGTGAGCTTTAATAACTTCTTTAAGTTCTCTCATATTTTCTAATATTGTATACCTTTTCCAGAAGTATTCATTTTGTCCTTCTTAAGCTGGCTTTCCTCTGCTGGGAAAATGACCAAATTACTCTGTTATTGTCCTCCTGCCACACCTCTGTTTTTTTATTTTCAGCTCCCATTCTGGGTTTGTAACCAATTTAACAGTTGTTGAACATGGTGAGAGGCTACAACTGGGTCAGTACTGGAGATGGAATGACTTGTCAGAACATTCTATTAGAGGAAAACTATGTCCAAGACATAGGGAGAGAGAATGAGCAGGATAGTATATTCACGCTGTACTTGCTTGGGAACTAATAGAATGGATTCCAAAGTAGAGTTATCTTGGGTCATTTTCTTCAACTGCATGACACATTATTCCTATCTTGTTATGTTTTGTTTCTAAGCTTCAGATTGGCCTTTTACAGAAAACAAGGAAGTTCCCTGTCTGGGTTGAAGTACGGACACTGTGTTTAGACTGTAAACTCTCAAAAAGAGCAAAATATTAATGCTCAGCATGTCATGGGAACTCAGAAACATGAATTAAATCTAGAGGCAGACAGAAAGAGGTATGCTTGAAAAAGACAGGTATGCTTGAAAAGGGGTTACCATATAGCTGCTTTTATAGATTACGTGTAGCCATGTCTGTTTCTGTATTTGGATCTTCCTACCAATAGGAGACGGTTTAGACACGTCAAAGTACCAATATAAGAAGGGTGAGTAATGGGAGCTGAAGCTTAGGATGAAAGGGAAAGGAAAGACCTGCTTCCTTGCTGGGATGTGAGGGGCACTGGGGTGCCTTCTAGGAAAATCTGAGATGCCCCTCTACCCATATTCTCTCCAAACCCAAGTCCCTACAGTCCCTTGAGCGATCTGTGTTCTTAGGAGCTCTGTGCCTTTGTTTTCTCTTCCTGAAGCATCTCTTCCTAGTGGGCCCTCACAGTGCCCATCCAGACCCCTTTCACATGATGCCAATGATGCCAGGGTTCTTGTTTGCAGAGCTAAAGAATGAACTTAACAAACACTCAAGGTAGGAGAGCAAGGGAGAGGCTTTTATTCAAAGATAAAGTGAGAAGACAGAGCTCCTGGCTCATGCCAGGAGGGGACAAGAGAGCCTGTGTGGTGTGGTGCATTTATAGGCAGTTGAGGATTTTCAGGATGTGATAAAGGGCTTAGGGGTGTGGACTTATTAAGCGGTCCCTGAGTATTTTTAATTAACTTAACACAAGAACTTTACTTCTCTGATTTCTCCCTGAGATACCAGTGTTTTGGTCAGGGAGCATACCAAACAAGACCAACTGACCAGCCCCCAAGGTGGGCTGAGCTATTGTCTGTTTGCTAAAGAGGAAGTTAAGAATTTTGCTTCTTAACTTCCTGGGTTTTTAAAATGCAATTTGTTTTTTAAGATGGAATCCTTCCTGCCTTTCTCTATGCTGTTTATGGCTGTGCTTACTTGCCATTATTAATTGTCCAGATTGCGAATCATCTCATCAGGTCTGAAGAAGGAAAGACAACACATAGGCCTGGGCCTTCAGCATGCTAAAGTGAATCTTACACATGATTACAAATGATTAGCATAATAAAACCATGGGCTACTTTCCTTTATCTGGGGAATATTAACTGATTTCACTGAAGAATGACTCTAGAGCTTAATGTTTAGCATGGAGTTTTGGAAGGGGGTTTCCTTGCATGTCGTTACACTACTCTGACTGTAATTATCTTGCCTTGCTTTTTCCAGAGGCCCTCATCTTACTCTGACTACACCCACTGTCCCTGTCTCACCAAATCTTCTCTCAAGTAGAATTAATCCCCTCTTCTTTTGCATTCTCCTAGCACTCTGTCCATGCCCCCATCCAACATCACTTACTTGCCACACTCCAGCATCCACACTTCCTCTAAAATCCTACCCTGAATAAGGGATTTGGGAGAATTTATTTGGGAAGAGATCTCCAGAAGCACTGGGAGGGAATAGAAAGTGAGACAAGAAAGGAGAAAGCTATTCAAATGTGTTTCAATGAACAGGTTACACTGTGAATGACTGCAGCTCAACCTCTTCGGAGATACTCTGGGAATCTGGGTGGCTAAGAAATTCCTACTGAAGGGCAAGAAATGCCTTCATTGATTGTGAGTTGTTCTGGAAATGTCTGTTCTCTGACATTTCTGGTCTGCCTTTAGGTGCTGGTGTGCTCTAAGGCTAAAGAATGCCTTTTATGGAGAGATACAGAAGGCTATAGTCTCTATGGGAACTATCCAAAGTGGGAGGAGTGGATATAAACTTGACAAGGACAGCCTGCTACAATGATTGACAGTTGTATAAGCTCTCTGAAGTCAGGGAATGAACTTTATTCATCTTTATACACCCAAAATACCCAACATTCAGCCTTATGCCTAGTAGGTGTTTAAACACTGTTAAGTAAATAAGGTTGATGAATAGTTAATATATCTGATGAACCAATAATACATTCAGCAAATACATATATCGAAATACCTACTCTGTGACAGACAGTAATCAAGTGGGCCTTGTCCCTACCCTTGGAAGCTGACAGTATCACAGAAAAGATAAGCAATGAACAAATAATTGCAATGTGAATGGTGAGAATATTGATTGACGTCATCAGTGCACTTATCACCCATTGGTACAAAAGCTGTCATTTGATTCTCAGCACATTAGACTTATTTTCTAAGAAGGGGGAGTTTATTTCTCCTATAGAGAGTAGAGACAGAAATAACTGATGAATTTTTTTCTGGTGTGATTTCATATTCTAGGTTGATGGACCCTGGATTTGAAGACATAAAAGGAAATGCTAAGAAACTGTTGCAATACAACTAGCTGATTCCTTTCCACTTTTTACTTGAAAAATTATCTGTTAAAATAGCTAAGTAAATTCTTGATTCAAAAAAATATATTTCTTGCCTTGCCTGATTCAGTAAATGGTAAAAAGCAGCTCAGAAAAGGAAAGAAAAAATGCTCCCCAAAAGTGGCCTTGTCTGTACCAATTCAATTTGAGTTGAAGAGAGAGCAATATAACTGTGGGTAAAATTTCAAGGTTTCCAGTATCTCTTGCCTGGCATTAGTGCATCTCCATATCAATAGGTGTTTCCAAGGGGTGGAGAGAGTAGTTCATTCCATATCCATAGGTAATTACAAGGGGAAGCACGGTATGTCTGGACCAGAGAGGTTGGGTGGGGCCTCTTTTTGTACCCAGGTCACCAGAAACACCCGCAAGCAGAAGTGGAACACAGTTTGTAAGCAATAAACGGGTTTCTCCCACTTTTTTTCTCCTTTTGACTGATTTTGGTTTCATAGGTCATTTGCCCTGGGCTGGGAGACACATTTTGCGCCCTCCGCATGCCACCGCCCCCACCTCAGAGTTACAATAACCAGCAGAACTTTTGACCACAGCACTTTAGTTTTCTAGATCTTTAAAAAGAATGCCTTTGAGGACTTCTGGATTCTGGCCTGGCACTTACGGAGCTTGGCATTTACTGAAATGAACTGAAAAATTATGTCCACACAAAACAATCTTAAACTGCACACAAATATTTATAACAGCTTTATTCATGACTGCTAAATCTTGGAAGCAACCAATATGTCCTTTGATAGGTGAGTGGATAATAAACTGTAGTACATCCAGATGACAAAATATTATTTGATGTTAAAATGAAATGAGTTATCAAAGCATGAAATGACATGGAGATAACTTAAATACATATTACTAAGTGAAAGAAGCTGACCTGAAAAGGTTACCTACTGTCAAATTCCAACTCTATGACATTCTGGAAAGGCAAAATTGTGGAGACAGTAAAAAGACCAATGGTTGCCAAGGTTTGTGGAGAGAGTGATGAGTAGGTGGAGCACAGAAGGTTTTTAGGGCAGTGAAACTATTCTGAATGATATTGCAGTGATAGGTGTAGGCATATGTCAATATGTGTTTGTCAAAACCCATGGAAAATGCTACAGCAAAAGTGAGCCCTAATGTAAATTGGGAACTTAGGTGATAATGATGTGGCTGTGTAGGTTCACTGATGATAACAAATGTCCTACTGTGGTGCAGGATGCTGATAGTGGGGGAGGTCGTGCATGTGTGGTGACAGGGAGTATATGAGATCTCTCTGTTCCTTCTGCTCAATATTGCTGCGGACCTAAAAGTGCTCTGAAAAGTAAATTTTATTAATTAAAAATGGATTGCATTGTTAGAAACATAAACCAGTATTTGCCAAATTAAAAAAGATTCCCTTTTTTGAATCGTGGTACAACTAATTAACTTTTGGGGGACATAATTTGACATGAGAATTCATGGTGCCTTTTTACATTTATATTTAAACTAAATATAATTCAATAAAGTACTTATTATGGATTCTACTGCCACTCACTTTGACAAGTACTATTGAGAAATATTAATCTTAAAATACATAGTTCAGAGATGCTAGATCATCTTTATTCATGAAATTATGTTCCCAGACACAGTCTAGATTTCATTTACACAATTTGTGCTTCCCTGCATCTCATTCCCACATTTGTATTCTCTGCCTCCCTTCCTAAGCATTCTAAGGCCCCCACACAATGGTACATAATTTGCAATATACTGATACAGAACAGTCCTAAATTGCTTTGGAGTTAAAGCTCAGAGTATATATTGCTGGGAAATTGTTAAACTATTTATACATTATTCTAAATACAGATAATAACTGTTTTACCAGTCTTATCTATCAACAAAAGAAATTTTATCCATAGGGAGATTAAGCAACTGAATGATTATCTTGTGCCAGACTCTGAAAGAATATGAGAATGTAGCAAATTTGAGGGCCCACTCTCACCTAACTTCTTCCATTCAGAGAACATTTCATTGACACTGATGGCTTCTCCTGCAATAACACACAATTATAAAAAAAAAACCTCAATCACACACATTTCTTGGAAAAGTTGGATTACCAAGACTTTTGCGCTGTTTATCTTTTTTCTCCTTACTTTGTCTTTCATGAGCATGCATTATGGATGTAATAAAAGCCTTTTTTAAGGGCAGAATTTTTGTGTGTTTGAAAAGGCTCTGGGTACTCAGGGATTCTTAACCACTTGTGCTCTGTGGTTGCCTCTGGCAGTCTGGGAAGCCCATGGGCCTCTTCCAGGAGTAAATCTGCTCTAGAAGAAATGGCTGCTGATCTGAATAGCGTGCAAGCCTGAAGTCACACCCTGAACTGATATAGAGCAATGAATGAATGAGTGAATGAATGAGTACACCACAAAGGAAAGGAAGCTGGAAAAGGATTTTCATGAAGCTTAGGAAAAGCTTCTGATGGAATGTCTGCTGCTTTAGTACAACAAATGTCCTTTTTGGTGGTTAAGTCCATCTTTTGCATCAAATGAGTATTCCAAATGAGCATTCCAATCAGGACATTTAAATATATATCCCCACTTTCCACAAGGCTGGTTTAATCTGCAGACATTCATAGAAGAGAGGTTAGACCCTGAAAAATGACATCACTCCAAGTGTGTCCCTCCCACTTGGGGCTCTGCAACACTCCCAGCCCACCACATCAAAGGCCCTGCTAGGGGATGATGGCTTCAGTGTATCAGTATGACCTGGCCCTGGCATTTGGCAGAACCCCAGATCATCTGGGGGTAAGACAGAAATTCACAATGAGAAAGTTACTTGTGGCTTGAATTAGAGATCCTCCCAAGTAAAGCTTTTAACAGTTTTTTTTGGTATCATTAATCTACAATTACATGAGGAACATTATATTTACTAGACTCCCCGCATTACCAAGTCCCCTCCACAAACCCCATTACAGTCACTGTCCATCAGTGTAGTAAGATGCTGTAGAATCACTACTTATCTTCTCTGTGTTGCACAGCCCTCCCCGTGCCCCCCCTACATTATACATGCTAATCGTAATGCTCCCTTTCTTTTTTCCCCTCTTTGAACATTTTTTACAAGCAACTGCCAGGGACTCAGTCATTCTTATCACCAGCTTTAATGGATGGCAGGCTAACACAGCAGATGACTGACCCAGCTCACTGCAAACACTAGCAAAAATCAGATACTCTTCCTTCTCTAAAATGCTCCCTCTGCTCTTGACAGGGACTGGATCAAAAAACTTTAAAGAAGTGTTTTTATTGAAATAAATGTATAAATGCTGTTTTTAGCAGAACTTACTCATTGCTTGTTTTTGCCTTTGTGTCGCTAAAGATGAAGAGAACCACATCCTGGAGTCTCATCATAAGCTGGGCAGCAAGAGCAGAAATGGCTCTGATTAAAATCTCTTTTTACTATGTGACTCGAAGCAAACCATGTAACCTCTCTGACCCCATCCCTTATCTCTGCAATGGGGGTTTAACACCCAGCACAGAGGTTTCATCCTGATTCAAAGGAGGGACCTACTCAGTACCTGAGTATTATTGCTACTATTCATAGGTCTAATTACAAGGGGCTGTATGTATGCATGTAAGTTATGTATTTATGTACCTATAAATTTATACATATCATGCATATATATATGAGCCAACATTTAAGAACTGAAAAATTGCATATAAAAATTTTGGATTTCCTGTGTATTTTGAAAGTAAAATCAGAAGATCTGGCAACATTGAACTGAGTCTGAGAGACAGCTGCCTGTTCACTCACGGCCAGTGCATGCAACCCCACAATTTCCTGGACCACTTCATTCATTCTATGACCAGCGATGGTGCCATTTTATATCCGTACCTCTCCACCCACCCTGTACCACAGGTCTTGTGGAAAGAACTCTTTGGAAAGGAAGAAGCAAATTCCAGTTTTAATAGACTGGAGTGGGTAGGTGGATAATTACTTTCACTGAGAGTCTCTCAACTTGTTGAGTACTTAAACTTGGAAGAGAGGGATTCAGAGAAAATGAATTAAATTGAAATCTTTAAACTAAAAATTGTTTTTGGCCTAAGCCTGTTCAAGAAGACCCTTTGCCCTTCTCCATAGTTGCCTGGCTGAGCAGATGGTGGTGTTGGAAGGTAGGATGGAGCTGTGACAGTGCTTCTCCACCAGGGCAACTCCATCCTTAGAGAGGGTGTTGGTAACTCATGAGACATTTTTTTTGATTCCCACAATGATTAGAGGGACCACCTGCATATAATGGGTAGGACTAGGGTGGTAGATCCCAGAAAATGTACAGGGAAATCCCCCACAGTAAAGGATTTCCCATACCTCCCATAACTTTCAAATGTCCTACTGGATGTTCATGTAGGTGAAAAATGTATTAATAACGAACTGGACCTAGAACCTGACTCCATTATACACACAAATATAAAGTGTTCTCAGACACTTTTAATTAGCACTGAATTTTCCAGGAAATCACATACTGTGCAAATCTAGGGAAGGGTCTACTTCCTTTGCTCAGAAATGTACCAAGAGTTGGTCTCTGTTTCAGGAACTACCTGAAGGCATCATTGGTCCATGTCCATGACGGTTCAACCGCATTAGCGTGCTGTGTAGATGCCTCATTCAGGGTGTTTTTACCTATAGTGGCAAATATTTGATTCCTTCATTAAGGATCGTGTAGGGAAATTTGTACTTTGTTGGGAAACTGTGCACTCTTTACAACCCACTGGGGTATCTGATTTTCATTCCAACAGGAGCTCTTCTTCAGCTTTGTGAAACAATGTAAAATAATTTCTGCCTGTAGCCACACATATTCTCCTGTCTGGTAAAGGCTGAATTGACCTCTCTTCCCCACTGTTGAAGAAACTAGTTTTGCCTCCATTTGTACATTCATGCAAATATTCCTGATTTATAAATGTGTCCGTTCTTTGGTTTTTCTCTTGAATCCAATTATAATATTTGCCTGGTTTATCAGTATGGGTGAAGTAAAACACATACATATGCTTATTTTTATATCTGGATATGAGTCATGATTTTACCTGTTCACTTGTTTTTTAAATGATCTTTCAAGTAGTCTTTTCTGGGTATCTGCAAACTGAAATACATATCTTATTGAAAATTACTTTCCTTTTAGTTCTTCTTGTATAACAGGGTGTTATATTTATTTTTAATGTGTCACATCCACATTTCATTTCAGGATAATAGAAAGGGTGGTCACAAATTTGTTATAAAAGGGAGCATGGGGCCTAAAAGAGTTGGAATCACAGATCCCATCAGAAATTCTCTGAGTAAGCCCACATATGTAACTGATCAGCTTGAGTCATTATTTTTCCCAGCCAGACTGAAAGTTCTAGAGCTCCAAGCCATTTAAAGCAGCTGCTAGCCTTCAAACCATTTTGGAAACCACCGTCCTTCCCCCCAACTCTAGCTGGGTTTGGATAGTACTGTCACAAAGCAGGCATTTATGAGTGCCACTGACCCAAATTCCTGTTACAGTATCTTCCTGCAGATCATCAGAAGCCAAGAATATTGCAGACAGACTGCATTGGCTAGCCATGATAGGTGATATCAGAAAAGATTAAATGAAAGTAAGTTCTCCTGTTCACCTTTCTTGATTCATATGCTTTTATCCCAAGATGAGAATACCCCACAGACTTCTCATTGCCTAGGTCACCTCCAGGGGTTTCTGATCCTGACTTGCAGCCCTGCAGTAAGTCTCAGGCCCAACTATTGCAATACATTCATCTGATGTCACATTTTGGAATCCAAAAAGGGTAGGATTTCAGGCTGAAATTGCTTTAAGATCCAGAAGAAACAGTGAAGTGGCTTACCCATCTCGATGCCATAAATTTCACCCCTACCTGCTGGCTGAGAATGTCTTCAGCTGACAGTGATGAATGAAAGAGAAAAAAGATCCACTCCTGGTTGTTTACTACTTAAATATCCTTATTTCAAGATATTGCTCTTCTTTTTATTAAATAAACATATTTATCCCCAAGAAAGTACAGAAGAGCTTGGCAAACAAAAATAAACTTTAGAAAATTTATAAGCCTGGCTTATATATTGCTTTATTTAGAGGATAATTCTCACATATTTTTTTCTTCCACCTACCAAAAAGAACATGCATAATAAATTAAACTAAGCTTGGCAGAAAATCCATCAATAAGGTTAAAGTGTAGGCAGGATAGCTAATCTCCATATGGATATCAAGGAGTTTGCTCTTGTTTCAAAACCAGTTGACTTCCAGATATCTGAATATGCCTCTGTGAAGAGGAAAACAGAAGGAAATCCCAGCAACTTAAACATGCGCATCCCCATCCTGAAGATATGTCCTCTGGGTACTCATGTTTAGGATCACTTAAAATATAGGAGTAAAGCTAAGGCTAGGTAGGGGTCCAAGCTGGTGAGCAAGTCCTGTGGGAACCACAGTTCTGTGCTGCCTGAATCCTAACTCTGGCACCATCCCTCACAAACTCTACGACTTTGGGTGAGTGTCAGGAGGCAGTCCGAACCGCCAGCCTGATGACACACTCTGGGCAGTCGGATGGAAGGGACTGCAGAGTGGCCTTCCCAGAGGAGCAACCCCGATATCTCTCCTGCTCAAAATGTCTCTCCTAATAAATTTGCTTATTACTGTTTCAGTTCAAACTGCCCCTTCAGGGAAGAGGCCATACCTAATTCTCCCTGAAAATTTTAGGTACTGGCCCTAAAGGAAACAGGAAAAAACCACTACTGCCCTTGTGACTACTCCCAATGATGGGAAAATGAGACCCCATGAGAACTGAACCCAAGTTGATGGGAAAAAGATGGGAAATTTACCTGGGTCAAGGTTCCTTCCCCCGCCCCTACCTGGCCTCCAAATAGCATATTCAATGATTAATGGCAACAGGTGCATACAGAAAACAAATGCTATTCTGTGATTATCCAGCCAGAGAACAGCCTGGAAAACTATAAAACAAGTGAGAACAGGGCACTACCTAACTCCAGATCAGAAAAATCTTCATTGTAAGTCTTATTAAAAATGGGTCCGAGGCCCTAATACCAAAACCAGGCAAAGACTCCACCAAAAAAGAAAATTACAGACCAATATCCCTGATGAACATAGATGCAAAAATACTCAATAAAATATAAGCAAACCGAATTAAAAAATATACCAAAAGGATCATACACCATGACCAAGTGGGATTCAACCCAGGGATGCAAGGATGGTACAACATTCAAAAGTCCATCAACATCATCCACCACATAAACAAAAAGAAGGACAAAAACCACATGATCATCTCCACAGATGCTGAAAAAGCATTTGACAAAATTCAACATCCATTCATGATAAAAACTCTCAGCAAAATGGGCATAGAGGGCAAGTTCCTCAACATAATAAAGGCCATATATGATAAACCCACAGCTAACATCATACTGAACAGCGAGAAGCTGAAAGCCTTCCCTCTGAGACTGGGAACAAGACAGGGATGCCCACTCTCCCCACTGTTATTTAACATAGTACTGGAGGTCCTAGCCATGGCAATTAGACAAAACAAAGAAATACAAGGAATCCAGATTGGTAAAGAAGAAGTTAAACTGTCACTATTTGCAGATGACATGATATTGTTCATAAAAAATCCTAAAGACTCCACTCCAAAACTACTAGAACTGATATCGGAATACAGCAAAGTTGCAGGATACAAAATCAACACACAGAAATCTGTGGCTTTCCTATACACTAACAATGAACTAATAGAAAGAGAAATCAGGAAAACAATTCCATTCACAATTGCATCAAAAAGAATAAAATACCTAGGAATAAACCTAACCAAAGAAGTGAAAGACCTATACCCTGAAAACTATAAGACACTCTTAAGAGAAATTAAAGAGGACACTAACAAACGGGAACTCATCCCATGCTCGTGGCTAGGAAGAATTAATATCGTCAAAATGGCCATCCTGCCCAAAGCAATATACAGATTTGATGCAATCCCTATCAAATTACCAGCAACATTCTTCAACGAACTGGAACAAATAATTCAAAAATTCATATGGAAACACCAAAGACCCCGAATAGCCAAAGCAATCCTGAGAAAGAAGAATAAAGTAGGGGGGATCTCACTCCCCAAATTCAAGCTCTACTACAAAGCCATAGTAATCAAGACAATTTGGTACTGGCACAAGAACAGAGCCACAGACCAGTGGAACAGATTAGAGACTCCAGACATTAACCCAAACATATATCGTCAATTAATATTCGATAAAGGAGCCATGGACATACAATGGGAAAATGACAGTCTCTTCAACAGATGATGCTGGCAAAACTGGACAGCTACATGTAAGAGAGAATGAAACTGGACCAATATCTATCCCCATACACAAAAGTAAATTCGAAATGGATCAAAGACCTGAATGTAAGTCATGAAACCATAAAACTCTTAGAAAAAAAACAGGCAAAAATCTCTTGGACATAAACATTAGCAACTTCTTCATGAACATATCTCCCCGGGCAAGGGAAACAAAAGCAAAAATGAACAAGTGGGACTATATCAAGCTGAAAAGCTTTTGTACAGCAAAGGACACCATCAATAGAACAAAAAAGGTTCCCTACAGTATGGGAGAATATATTCATAAATGACAGATCCAATAAAGGGTTGACATCCAAAATATATAAAGAGCTCACACACCTCAACAAACAAAAAGCAAATAATCCAATTAAAAAATGGGCAGAGGAACTGAACAGACAGTTCTCCAAAAAAGAAATTCAAATGGCCAACAGACACATGAAAAGATGCTCTACATCATTAGTTATCAGAGAAATGCAAATTAAAACCACAACGAGATATCACCTCACACCAGTAAGGATGGCTACCATCCAAAAGACAAACAACAACAAATGTTGGTGAGGCTGTGGAGAAAGGGGAACCCTCCTACACTGCTGGTGGGAATGTAAATTAGTTCAACCATTGTGGAAAGCAGTATGGAGGTTCCTCAAAATGCTCAAAACAAACTTACCATTTGACCCAGGAATTCCACTTCTATGAATTTACCCTAAGAATGCAGCACTCCAGTTTGAAAAAGACAGATGCACCCCTATGTTTATTGCTGCACTATTTACAATAGCCAAGATATGGAAGCAACCTAAGTGTCCATCAGTAGATGAATGGATAAAGAAGATGTGGTACATATACACAATGGAATATTATTCAGCCATAAAAAGAAAACAAATCCTACCATTTGCAACAACATGGATGGAGCTAGAGGGTATTATGCTCAGTGAAATAAGTCAAGCGGAGAAAGACAAATACCAAATGATTTCACTCATCTGTGGAGTATAAGAACAAAGGAAAACTGAATGAACAAAACAGCAGCAGAATCACAGAACAAGAATGGACTAATAGTTACCAAAGGGAAAGAGACTGGGGAGAATGCGAGGGTAGAGAGGGATAAGGGCAGGGAAGAAGAAAGGGGGTATTATGATTAGCATGTATAATGTGGGGGTGGGGGAAAGGGGAGGGCTGTGCAACACAGAGAAGACAAGTAGTGATTCTACAACATTTTGCTATGCTGATGGACAGTGACTGTAATGGGGTTTGTTGGGAGGACTTGGTGTAGGGGAGAGCCTAGTAAACATAATATTCTTCATGTAATTGTAGATTAATGATAACAAAAAAAGGGGGGGATTACTCCCTGATAGGATAAAACTAACTGCAAATCAACGATTAATGCATGCTTTACACATCCTTAATTTTGATCTTTTAAAGGGTGTCAGATGATCAGCTATGGAAGTACATTTTTCTGATAATATTTCTTTCTCTTAAAAAAAAAAAAAGCAGTTCCTGTGTGATGGTCTCCAATAGGTTCTTCACAATGGTATAAAGGTCATATCAAAGTGTGGGCAAAGGGTTTGTTTGTGTTTATACAGAGGATCAAAGCCTAATTTGGCTACACAGAAAACGAATTAAGATATGATATGAAGAAGAACATCCAACATCAACATCCTCTGGAAGAGTCACTCCAGAAGATGATCATCAAAAAACTTCAACAAAGATCCTGGCGCCGTTGCAGTTGTAGCTGCATTCATCCCGCCGGTTCCTGGACTTGCCATTGGAATGAAGAAGGAGATATCTAAGCTGGCCTGTGCATACAGTAAAACAACAAATTTGACTGGATCTATACAGTTGGAACTCAACCAAGAATTAGGAGAAGTGCAAGTTGCAGTGCTCCAAAATCGTGCAACTATAAACTATCTACTGTTAAAAGAACATATGGGATGTGAACAGTTCCCAGGAATGTGTCATTTTAATTTGTCTGATTTTTCTCAAACTATTCAAATTCAGTTAGACAATATCCATCATATTATTGATAAGTTTTCACAAATGCCTAGGGTACTTAACTGGTTTTCTTGGTTTCACTGGATATGGCTGGTAATTGTAGGTCTGCTTTGGTTATGTAACTATACTCCTATTACGTTAATGCGTGTGCGCAATTTAATTAGTAGTTTAAAACCTATACATGCTTATGTCACTCTACAAGAAGATATGTCAAAGAAATAATCAATCTTCCCATGTTTTCTTCTGTCTGCTACTTCTATAGCTTTTCTTCTTCCTTCCTAATTATAACCCTTAAATAGAATTCGTGCCTCATATCGAATTTGCCGAGTATCATAATTCTTCCAAGTGGTAAAGATACCTCAAGACAAATGCTGGGCATAGAAGCCACAGGGCATAAATATGCAAAGAAGTTAAAAGCTAACCTTTTCAAACAATAAGGCTTCTCTCTCACTTACCAACTTTACATTTCCCTGTATGGCCCCGGAAGATGACTGGTTAGCCAGAGATGGGTAAGATTCCTCAAGGGAGGAACAACCTAAGACAGGCACAGTCGCAGGGGGGCCATCAGGTGAGAAATTGGGGATCAACAGAGGTGAGGCTTAGAACCTCACCCCCCCTGTTTTAAGAGAAATCTTCTGCATTCGTGGAAGTTTTATTGCCCTTGTCTAGCTTGGATTAATACTTAGTCTATAGGCACAGACCTGATCATCTACACTTGCCCTCTTACAGCACTAAATTATATTTTCTACCTTTATCTTGCATCTACCTACCACTTCAGCATTTCATTAAAAAGAAAAATAAGGGAGAAATGTGGTATCCACATATAAATCAAGTATAAAAATCAAATGAATAATCATATCTGCCTTGATTGATTATAGTTCATGATGTATGATCAAAACCGAAAGTTTCTGTGATGACTGCCCTTGCACTGTTCACCATGTAACTTATTCACTATGTAAGAACTTGTTCACCATGTAAGAACTTGTTCGTTATGCTTCAGAAGATTGGAGACTGTTGAGAATTAGGCTTAGGATTGATTAATGATAGTGCATTGAGTCCCCTATACAGAATTTTATTGTTGTTAACAACCATTTGATCAATAAATATGAGAGATGCCCTCTCAAAAAAAAAAGAAAGAAAATGGGTCCGAGGCACAGTCCGTAAAATTTGTCCCTGCCTGCCAAAAAGTCATCGTGTCCTTTAAGAGAGAGCCTCCTTCTTTCCTACTGGAGATTAGGAATGGGAGTATAACTATGAAAGAATGAGGGCCCTACATAAAAATAATAGAAGAGTGAACTTTAGACAGTCATCTGTAAAAAACCAAGAGTCTGGCACCTACCTAACCTTTGTGAGATTTTCTAGCCTCAGTAACTAAAAACCAGGCTTACTTAGAAACAAGTTAATTGCTAAGACCTGCCAAATGATGTCATCTCATTCTCCAAACTCATGTAACCATGCTATGTGTCAATTATATGATTAATATCTGTACTTTACTTTATGTAATCATAGAGTATATAATCAAACTGCTACTTTTCATTAAAGGCCAGGCTCAGCTTTTGCTAGTGTCTGTGTCCTCATTCAAAAGCGCCGACGCCGTCCATCCTTCAGGGACTCCTGGACTCGCTGGAGCTGGACTCCGTCAGGTGAGATGCAAAACTTTCCTAAGCCTCTGTTCCTTCACCTGTAAAATAACGACAGCACGAACTGCTATATAACATTACATATTGTAAACATGGTTGAGATGACTATATTTGATAATCCATAAAAAATTCCCATATTGTGTCTGGCATTATTATAATTATAAAACATTTAAGACTCAAGTTTTTAAAGTACCATAAATTGACAGGGGTGGGTGAAGGAGTGCAGATAAAAGGGAGAATATCATTTCAGAGATCAATGATTTTAAAAGAGCAGCTCCTCCAAAGAAGAGATAAGAATATAAGATAAGGCCTCTGAAAGAGATAGAAATTTTTGTTTTCCAGCATGTATGAACTTGGTTTTCCCCAGGGCTTTACTATTTTCTTGGTATAAGTTCTCTACCAAAGACTGTACTGGGGAGGACTCTGAACTACATTGGGGAACAAATAGCTTTTCTGTTGATTCCATTGGGATTAATTAAAAATAGAATTACCATATGATCTAGCAATTCTGCTTCTGAGTATATATCCAAAAGAATTGAAAGCAGAGTCTTAAAGAGATATTTGTACACTTTCTTTCATAGCAGCATTGCTCACAATTGCCAAGAGATAGGAGCAACTCAAAGGTCCATCACAGATAAGTGCATAAACAAAATGTGATATGTACATACAATGGAATATTATTCAGTCTTAAAAAGGAAGTAAATCCTGTCACATGCTACAAAATGGATGAAGCTTGAGGACATAATGCTAAGTGAAGTAAGCCAGTCACAAAAAGGCAAATACCGTATGATTACACTTACATGATATAGCTAAAGTTATCAAATTCATAGAGACAGAAAGTAGTATGGGTGTTACCTGGGTCTGGAGGAAGGGAAAAGGGGGAGTTGTTGTTTAATAGGTACAGAGTTTCAGTTTTGCAAGATGAAAATTTCTGAAGATTGTTTCACAACAATGCAAATATATTTAACACTACTGACCTGTACACTCTAAAATGGTTAAGATGGTACATCTTTCTTTTAACACAATAAGAAAATGAAGAAAGTTAAATGAGAAGCATGTGAGGGATTTGGGAAAGTGCTTAGCATGAAACAAATGTACGTTAAATACTGCTATTAGCTATTAACGGGGTTATCAAATGCTAGTCCTCCAAGTGGTTCTTTCCCTACCACCCCCTCCGCAGCCTTCTCCCCATAGTCACAATATATTCCTTCTCAATCTGAGCTTGCATTCTGTCATGTTTCATGGCTAAGCATGCACCTTTATGTGTCCAAAGGCAGAAGCAGTGAATTGCTAAATATTGTGTTTTCTGCTAACTTCTACCCAGTACCATGCATACAATATGGGAGCACTTTTGTAAAAGTTAAGGGTTTTTCCTTTCTGTTATGAGTATAGAATATCACTGATACAGAAAATTTACACAATAATAAAGCAGGAAGCAGGAAAGAAAAATCATCCGAAGTCCCACCACTTAAAAGCAATCTCAGTTAATATTTGTTGTTTTTTTTTAGTAACTATTTCCTGAATTAGAGTGAAAATAAAATGCTAACTGCTTTAAAAAGAAGGTAAGAAATGAATGTTCAAGTAAATTTGGGAATTGTTTTCCTTGAGAATATTTCAGGGTAGTTTCAGGAATCTGGTAGCAAAGAGCTTGATGGGGAAGTTGGAATAAAAGAGGTAGTGTAGCTATGATAATACAAAGATAGCTCTTTTGGTGAATATTAGTTTAGTTGTAGTCAGCTCTGGCAACTTAAGCAGAAAGATGAATTAATTGGTGTCAAAGTATAATTTTCAAAAAGCTGAAACATGACTTTCCTATCCAATGATATGGTGTATATGTGTCAAAAATTTATTTAACTAATTAATGGGGAATCATTAGGATGGAAAAACTGGTTCAAAGGAAGATATATAAGATTGATGTATACATGGCCAGTAAAAGACAGGATGCTGGAATTAAATTTCTAAATTAGACATAAAAAAGCCAAAGCAATACAACTGCAGACTCTATGGATACCCATTCCCCTAAACAAAAATGATTTGCATTTCTATGAGACAAAAATCATATGCAACTTAATTAGTTAATACCAAATTTTTAAGAAATGGGGCCCTAATCAATAGTCCACTGTAGGCCAAAGTTCCTTCTCTATGTGTCACCTGACCCTTGGGCAGGCCTGTCGGACAGTTCTCAAATACAGCATCGAAAGGCAGGCAGTCATCCATCCTCTTGCTTTATTTCCAAAGGTTTGATAATTTCTCTAAACTGGGAGGTTCAAGTCACTGGGTACTCATTACTGACAAGTACGGGATATGTACCAAGAGTCAGGCCTGTGCTAAATGCTTTCTATGCAATGTCTCATTGGATTCTCACAATAACCCTGCGAGTACAGACACTCATTCTTGCAAATCACAGGTGAGCATTCTAAGGTGCAGGAAGTTGCATAATTTCACCCAAGGGGATATGGCTGACAAAGGGGCAAGACTCTGATGGGCTCAGCTCTTTCTGACCAGCCCATATTCCAAACAGGGGTCTCCCAATGGGATGTGGGCTCTGCAGAAGGTAACTGAGATAAGGAATTGGGTGCAGAGAAAAAAGAACAGAATTTTTGTTGAGGATGACTTAAGTGCTCCTTCTCTACCACTCTTGTCATATGTATGCTTTATGGTGTATATGAGCATAGTAGTACACATAAAGTTTCTGAATGGATAAACACACATGCTTTAGTGGGACACAATCAAAAAGGTTTGGAGCCTTCAGCTACAATGCCTTTCAGGTCATTGGGACTGCGATGTCCATGCATTTTCACCTTGGCTACAGGCTGTTGCTCTAATCTGACTCACTTCTCTAATCTGAATCAGCTTGTTTTCTCAAAGATTTTGGTGTCCAGCTGGGTGCAGGGAGAGCCTCCCACCTCGCAGCTTGAGGGGTGCAGCATTTTCATCTCTAGAGAGATTAGGAGATGCTTGCAGGCAGCGTTGTTTTCCTTCAGTGTGCTTGCTGGGAAGTCCTGGAGAAGGTAAAATCTACCTATTCCTCCCCTTTGTCGTTGGCTCTGGGCTCTCTGAGAGTGGAGGGAAGGGAAGGTTGCCATGAAGTGGAGAGTGATTCATACATGATTCTTGGTTTCCTACTCAGGGCTTTAGAAATCACATTGGTGGGTGACTAAAGTGCTCTGAAGATGAAAGAAGTAAACCACCAAGTCCAAGCTTTCAACTAAAAACCAAAGGGCAGTACAGGCTGGAAACAGAGTCCACAAGAATTAAGGAGATTTACTTCTGGAGCAAAGTGCCAGCATTACTCCCAAAGCCAAACTGAGGAAATGCTTGGAGCTTTTGGGGCAAAGCACTCCAAGTGTGCTATAACATAAGTATTATTGGGCATTTTCTGAAATTACTAGTTACACTCAGTTGAATAAATGCTCCTAAATGCAATTAAGAATGTATTATATGTTGACTTCATGGATGAGCTAAGAAAAATACTCATTATCTTGTCTCTCTGAGAGATACTACACACATTTAGAAGCTTTGTGTTCTTGCCACAGTGGTAGGGGACAAACAAGGAGGGGAGAATCACAGCCCCCCAGCCGGCAGGCGTGCCTCTTCACCCACCACCTGCATGTAGACTGCGCACCCCTGCTGCTCTCCCCAGTGGGGAAGCCTTCGCTGAGAACGCTGTGTGGTGAGGCTGGGAAACACTTCCTGCAACGTCCCAAATGCACCCCCCAAAACAGATGGCCTTAGGGATCCTCAGGCAATGGCTCCACTGGGAGAATGTGGTCCCAGGAAAAAGGAAGAGGCCTCAAAAAGGGGGAAAGAAAGTGGGGTGTTTTTATGTTTGTTGGCTCCTGGCTTCCCAGTGGAGCCCCTCAAACCAATCCTCACTCTTTTCCTAGTGAATGAGGCAAGCCCGTCTGCTGACTTCCACTGCCACTTCAGGTTTGTCTCCATATGAGCTCTGGGTTTCAGCTTTGATGGCCAGCTATGAGGCAGCGGTATTCACAAGTGAAAATTCTATCTGCAGACCAGAAGAGAACCAAGTCCATATCACAACTACAGACGTGCAGGAGGGCCAGTTTGACTTGGATGCCAACTCTGATGTTTTATAAACATTTCGGATGTGGTTCACTTTGGAAGCTGTTGACTACTGCCACAAAATCCATCTTTCTTAGCAAGAAATAGACACGGAAACTTCATTTCTGACACTTCCAGGAATTTTCTTGCCATTCTGCCAAGTAGTAGCACTCATTTTGAAAAGAAAACCACTCCCATCCTTTTCTGCTATAAGTGACCCATTGCCATGTGAGGAAGCACAGGTATACACTGTCCAACCCTGCAGGGCCCTGCCACCGAGCCCACGGCAGGCCCAACCTCAGCCCAAGAGGAGGTGAGTCAGAAATAATGTAGGGCACTCAGACTTCACCTCTCCTTCCTGGTAACCCTGTCATGGCTTGTCCTGAGTCCCTGAGGCCTTCCCTTGTCTCCTTCCCTTGGCCTAATATCCTCTTCTGACTCCCTCCATCCAGGATCCTTCCAGGATGTGGTGCAAAGCAGTGAAAAGAGCATCAGCTTCACAGTCAGATGTGCCTAGGTTAGTTTTCCATGCTAGGATGCACCACACTGGTCTGTGACCTTGGAGATGTTTCTTTACCCTCTGATCCTTGATTTCCTCACCTGTGAAACAGGGATAAAAGATCTAATATGAAAAGTTGTGAGAACTAAAGGAGAAGATATTTGTCTAACACCTAACACAACACTTGGCCTATACTAAATGCCCATAAATCAGAGTTCTCACTTCAAGCTGTACCTTAGAATCACCTGGGGCACTTTTCAAAGATACCCATGCTCAAGACCCATGACCCAGGGATTTAACTTAATTATTAATTTTTGAAGGTTTAAATGTGAATCTCATATATAGCCAGGGTCCCACACCCACTGTCATAAATGTTTCTTCCTCTCTACCTTGCTTTGGCCAGTCCTCATAGGAACTGAGTTCTGCTCCCAAACTGACTCCATGCCCACGTGACTCAGGACATGCCACTCCAGGTCCAGAAGCTCTGTAATATATTCGTGTTATCCTCTGGTACATGTTTACTGTTCCTGCCACCTACTGAGTTCCTTCCATTAAGCCAGGACTTTTAAAATATTTTTTCTCAATTAATCTTAATTTATCCCTATGAGACAAATTATATTATTGTTCCCATTTTAGAGAATAAGAAGCTGAGACTCATAAATGTACATTCATTCTTTCAACAAATATTTATTGCATGGCAACAATGTGCCTGACACTGCTCTAGGCGATACATCAAAGTGATACTTTTAGGTGAATGAGCTTGACAAAGTCACAAAATTTTAAGTAGGAAAGGGAGCCTGGACTCAACCTCAGACTGTTTGACTCAAGGTGTACTTTCTCCCACAGCTCATTGCCACACAGCAGAACTGTTTGGCCCAGTATTCAGCACCAGGAGAAAGCGTTCATGTTTAATCATTCATTCAGCCCTCACAGAGTTCTGCGAGCCAGCAGCCATGCCATTTCTATCACTGCCATTGTACAGATGGGGAAACCAAGGCGCGAAGCCAGCGGTAGTGTCACAGAGCCGATTAGTGCTGCCGGAGCCTCAGGCTGTTTCACCAGCTTCCAAAAGACAAGGGACCCATCTTCTGTTTAGGCCACTGCCTTAAAGGCAGTAGGTGTGTGAACCACGTTAGACAATGGCTGAGCAAAGCCTGGCAGGGCCCTCTGGAGGGAGCAGTGCCCTGAGAGACCAGAACAAACAAGTCTCCTGGTTGCGGGTTCCAAGCAGGTGCCAACCCTAAGCACATGGCGACAGTGCGTCTTCATGATTATATTTAGCTTGTATTGCATCACATACTCAACCAAACATTAAAACACAGTGTCTGCATGCAAAGAACTAAATATACACAAAAAAACAGAGAGAAAGGGGGATGTGTCAGGATGAGGAGAGTGAGCCTCTTCTTTCCATGCTGTTTTGAGGTTCTGGTCTGCACTGAGAGCTAACGTCAGATGATCAGCACTTACTGCTTTTCGTTTTTCTTACCAGTAGGTACAGTAGAGGGGCATGGACATGAAAGCCTGATAACGTTCTCTGTCCACCTGTTCTTCAGGTATACGGACGTGTGAGCAGCAAAAGTAGCCTTGGTCAAGAGGGACTCCAGCCTGATTCAGGTAGTCTGAAACTCTGGTTCTTGAATTTTAGTGTACATCAGATGGTTCAGAGAGCTTGTTAAGACACAAAGTGATGGGCCTCATTCACAGCTTCTAGCTTATTTGCATTTCTAGTGAGCTCCCAGGTGAGGTTGGTACTTTTTGTCTACAAGCCTCACTTCTGGTCTCCAGCAAGACAGCTCCGTGGATGCCAGCAGGGGCCAAACTGCAAACATACTGTTAAGTGACTAAAAAGCAGGGGTGGGTGGGGAATGGTGGGAAGTGAAGGAAGAGTTCACTACTATTTGTGTAGAAAATGGGTAGACATATACACTTGCAACTTACATATGCCTAGACTGTTTTTGGATAGTTAAAAAGAAAATGCTAATAATTGTTTCCCCAGGGAGCTGAGGGTCAGAAGTTTTATGTCAATTGTTCTCCGGGTCCCTCCCTGACCCAAACACCATCCCAGATTATTTTCTTTTCTCTATGCCGCTCCATTCAGAATCTGCCCCCCACAGCCTCCAACACCCTGTTTTCCTTGATGGTTGATGTCCTCTTGATCTTGGCGAATGGAAGGCACCAGCAGAAAATTTGAAGGTAGCATCTTGCCTGAGGGTTTCAGTCTCAGGAAAGTTAACTATGAATTCCATGAGACCGAGAAATGACAATGGAATGTTCTTGGGGTAAAAGGGTTTATTACCCAGCTTTATTCTCCCAGCGATAGGTGGAGCACTAGAAGCACATCTGCATCCAGCAGCCTGCAGTCTGCAATCCACCTCTGTCTCTGGGCAGAGCTCTTTATGTAGTGACTTAGTCAGTAATAGCTATTGTCTACAGGTATGGAAGCAGTAGCCTAGCAGTAGGCCATTTACATCAACTAACTTAGGGTCAGATGAGCACCCTGACCATAGAAACTTCCATTTCCCCACAGTAGAAAGAGAGAAAGATGGAGAGATTTCATCATGCGTCCTCCCTACTCTGGTGTCGTATCTGGAATACCTGCATTTGTCCACAACTAGCTCCAGCTCTCCCTGGGCTCCAGTAGAACCATTTCCCTCTTCAGCTGAAGCTAGTCTTTGGGCCTCCAAAAGAGGTCCAAACAAGGTTTCTTGTTTAACCCATTACCCATCTCTGGAATGGCCCCGATAAAGGTAATAACAGCCTATCCCATCACAGGGTGGATATACATGGCTGGACCCAAAAGCCATGGAGTAGTGTGGCACAGACACCTACACTGGCCTGGCCAAGTGGGGTGTATACCTACAGCAGTGTAACACCCTCTCTAGTAGTCCCTTGAGTGAAGAACTCCAGTGCTTATTGGGGCCAGTGACATATACTAGTGAAAGGCAGAAAGACTTTACTCTAGAACTATTAGTAGCAGAGAGTCCTTATCAGGAGGGAAGAGCCCCTATACCGGAAGATGCATGGTACACAGACAGCTCCAGCCATGGGCAGCCCCCAAAATGGAGGGCCATAACTTTCCATCCTAAGACTGAGACCTTATGGATAGAAGATGGTGGGGGGAATAGCAGTCAATGGGCAGAGTTGCAGGCAGTGTGGCTTGTGATCAACCAGGAGCCCTTCCCAGCAGTTGTCTGCACTGAGAGCTGGGCTGTCCATCGAGGCTTGACCCTGTGGCTACTGACATGGTACCATGCCAACTGGCTGGTTGGTCACTGACCCCTTTGGGGGCAAGAGTTGTGGCAAGATTTATGGGCCTCTGGTCAGACTAAGACAGTTACCTTATATCACGTGACAGGTAATTTGCCACTGGCATACCCAGGAAACACATAGCTGATGAACTGGCCCAGGTACATTGTCTAGAAGGAATGCCTGACTCTGATGTGGCCCAATGGTTACATCATTTTTTTTTACATGCCAGGCAAAAGACAATTGGTTTGTAGCCTGTTGGTGGGGCTTTCCTTTGACCTTTGAAGAAGTCAGCAGAGCCCAGCAGGAGTGCATCATATGCTCTAAGAGGGATCTCCACAGAGTTCCACAGCAACATGGGACAATAGCTAAGGGGCCAATATACCCCTCATCAGGTGGCAGATAGACTATTTTGGGTCTCTGCTCATGTCAGAAGGGTACCAATATGCCATGACTTGTGTAGACATAGCTACTGGATTTCTGGGTGCTTTTCCTACATGCTGTGCAGACCAACAGACAACTAAAAGAGGTATGGAGTATCTCTTTGCAGCCTGTTGCCAACCACAGGTAATTGAGAGTGATTAAGGCACCACTTTACTGGACATACACTACAAGAATGGGTACAACAATTAGGAATCAAATGGAAGTTTCATGTGCCATACAATCCTACTGTGGCAGGCATGATAGAGAGGTACAATGGTATGTTGAAATCTGGACTGAAGTCAGACACCAGTAATCTATGGGGATGGTCAGTCCACTTATGGACAGTGTTATGGCATTTGAACCAGAAACTCCAAAAGGGAGCCCTGAGCACCATAGACATGCTAATTCATTTTGCTGCTTCCCCTGTACAATTACAAGTACAAACCAAGGAGGAATCGTTGAAGCCAAGATTTGGCCACCAGAATAATATCTTGCCATCAGCACCAACTGCACTAAACCCTGGAGACTCCATTAAGTGGATTTGGACTTGGACATTTTGACACATGGACCCTGATGGCTGGCCCTTCTGGCACCTTATGGACAAGGCCTGGAAGCTGGCTTCCTGTGTATTCGTGGAGTAACAGTAGAGTGGCCCCCAAAGATCATGGTAGTATATCCTAAATGGCTGGAAGGTAAGAACATCTCACTGGGGAGTTTTGTTTTATCATTATGGCCAGTGCATGCTCTATACATAGACTCCTCAGTAACCCCCAGAGGGAAAGGGATAAAGGTATGGTATGCTAGACCTGGAAGGTACACCCTTCCTGCCACTGTCCTATCACAGGACCACTCTCTTATGTGCATCCTACCTGATGGACAAGATTTGCCTATGTTGGTATCATTAAACATGTGTCTTGTCACCTTTAAGGTCTTTGTGGATTGGGCACACACCCTAGCAAAACAAACTGCTATGCATTGGGGTGCATGGAGCTCCCTATCTGTAGGACTACTAAGTGCAAGTTATGAACTCATCTGATTAGAACTGGTTTTGAATATAGCTGGAATAACCTCCTCAGGCTTAAGGATTATTATAATTTTTGTTACTTGTATCAAAATTTTGTTGTGTAATAATTTTTGTTATTATCTGTATATTGATGTTATCCTCCATTGCTGTTGTGGAATCTGGTTACAATGCTCCTGCTTTCTCACACAGGGACCATTGCAGAAGATTGTGAGGTGAGAATCCTGGAGGGGTGGAGTGTGGGGAAAATGAAAGTTCCCATGGCCAGAATCTTTATCTCCTTCCCCTTGGCCTAATATCCTCTTCTGACTCCCTCCATCCAGGATCCTTCCAGGATGTGGTGCAAAGCAGTGAAAAGAGCATCAGCTTCACAGTCAGATGTGCCTAGGTTAGTTTTCCATGCTAGGATGCACCACACTGGTCTGTGACCTTGGAGATGTTTCTTTACCCTCTGATCCTTGATTTCCTCACCTGTGAAACAGGGATAAAAGATCTAATATGAAAAGTTGTGAGAACTAAAGGAGAAGATATTTGTCTAACACCTAACACAACACTTGGCCTATACTAAGTGCCCATAAATCAGAGTTCTCACTTCAAGCTGTACCTTAGAATCACCTGGGGCACTTTTCAAAGATACCCATGCTCAAGACCCATGACCCAGGGATTTAACTTAATTATTAATTTTTGAAGGTTTAAATGTGAATCTCATATATAGCCAGGGTCCCACACCCACTGTCATAAATGTTTCTTCCTCTCTACCTTGCTTTGGCCAGTCCTCATAGGAACTGAGTTCTGCTCCCAAACTGACTCCATGCCCACGTGACTCAGGACATGCCACTCCAGGTCCAGAAGCTCTGTAATATATTCGTGTTATCCTCTGGTACATGTTTACTGTTCCTGCCACCTACTGAGTTCCTTCCATTAAGCCAGGACTTTTAAAATATTTTTCTCAATTAATCTTAATTTATCCCTATGAGACAAATTATATTATTGTTCCCATTTTACAGAATAAGAGTTGAGACTCATAAATGTACATTCATTCTTTCAACAAATATTTATTGCATGGCAGCAATGTGCCTGACACTGCTCTCACCGGGGAGTTGCAAAGTGATATATACCAAAGTGATACTTTCAGGTGAATGAGCTTGACAAGGGAAGGCCCCAGGAACTTGGGACAAGCCATGACAGCATTACCAGGAAGGGGAGGTGAAGTCCTGAGTGCCCTACATTATTTCCGACTCGCCTCCTCTTGGTCTGAGACTGGGCCTGCCGTGGGCTCGATGGCAGGGCCCAGCAGGTTTGGACAGTGTATGCCTGTGCTTCCTCACGTGGCATGAACTTGCCCAGGGCTCAAACCCACTAGCAAGACAACATGGTTCTGGGTAGTGTGGGTACAATAGGGTGGTAAGAGGTTTTTATCTTTAGAGTCACACACAATAAATTAAAATCACGTCTATGTGACTTTGCTGGCTTTGATTTCCACAAGTCTCCTGTCCCTCTTGGGTCATTTAAGGTGACTCATCACATCACACTAAGGGTTTATACTGTTTGGACATGGCCTCTTGGATGCTGTGAACATTAATACTTCTACATTCTTTCAGGAGCTTAACAAGTAAACCATTAAACTCTCAGGTTTTGTCATTCCATTATATGTGCACAGTGTTCCCTCACCTCACGCCTGAGCCACACCCTGCCCCTTGTTGGAGGAAGGGTGGCCTAGGGGTCAAACATGGGAAAGGGCTTAGACCTAAAGCACTGAGATTTAAAGGATACAAAATTTGTAAATAATGTTTTGAAAGCTTAACATCTATTTAGCAAGAGTAATGGTTTAAAGTGGGAAGCCGCCAGATGGTGTGCACTGTTAATAATGCCCGTCTGTGAGCCATGTCATGAATTATGAAATTGATGTGGAGAACATCTCCTGCTGTTTGCTCCAGGTGCCACAATGTCTCCTTACAGTCTGGGGTCAGATATGGGGTGCAGGCTGAGGAGCAAGTTGCTTTAAAATAATACTATATAATATTTTTGCATAAAAATGTAAAAACACTGAATGCTATTTTTTTAAAGGTTACAAAATATTCGTGGCATCTGGAGGGCCATGTCAGAACTTCCTGCATCAAATAAAAGCCCACCTTTAGGAGCATGGAGAAGCCTGGCTGCAGGCAGTGCTGCTGTCTCCACTGTGGTGTCTAGTCAACTTTTGACCTCTGCCCTGGTTCTGGTGGCCCTACTTTCTGAGCTTCTCAACCCTTAACCTGGCTCCTCACGGGGACCTCAGTTGCTCTCGCATTAAAGACATTTGCTCCTGCTTCTCAAGGCACCTTGACCCTGCACACTGCCCTCACCTGACATCACAGCTGCAGATGACAGGTGTTCCCACCTTCCTCCACAGTCCCTCAGGACCAGATCATCTGGGTGCCTAGCCTAAATTCTCTGACAGAAGAGGGAACTAGACACTGAGAAGATTCCTGAAATCAGTGAGACCCTGTTCCTTCATCTATAATGATACCTCATTGAGGAGTTATATCAAGATTCACGTCAAGGACTTGGTAGAGGGTGGTAAAGGGGGCAGAGCAGACCACCCCTCAACCACAGAGCTGGACAGTCTGTTCACTATTCCCCATATCCCCAAGCACACTCCTACGCTTGGTCTTTGTCTCACCTGCAGGGAATGCCCTCCCCCTGCTCCCCTAAAAGCCCTAACTCAACACTTGCCCTGTGAAGCCTCTTTGCTTTCACACCCACAATGGTCTTCCCTTCTCAGAATCCCTATAGGTATAGCATGAACCTGATTGTGTTTTGCCTTACACTGCTCTTGGTTATCTTCACATGTGCTTATCTAGGCTCTCAAATAAGTTAGAAAATCCCCTGCAAGCCCTCTACATCTTTGCACTTTGTCCCATGGTGTGTCTGAACCAGAGTTAGGAAGACGGAGGAAACATAATTATTCCTATTCACTATGTACTGCATCTCTTCCTAGTTTATCAGTGGTCCCTAGCCCTCACAGTGTAGCAGAATCACCTGGGGAACTTTGAAATATGCAGATTCTCAGGCTCTACTTCCAGAGATTCTGTTTCAATTGGTCTGGAGTGCAGCCTACCTTTGGGAATTTGTTTAAAAGTTCCCCCAGTGATTCTAATGTGTAGCTGAGAGCAAACATCAGTGCACTGCATGAACCAGGATGACGCTGTCTTCAGCTGTGCCTAATTCTTCATGCCTCTTCAATTTGTCTTCTGGCTGCACTTTCTCCATATTTCAAATTGTATCTTACATGTTAAATTGCAACCCTCAGCTCCTTTCTGGTATAACTTGTCTTTAGGCAAGTGAAAACTTTCCACATTACCTCACTGGGCATAGAGTCAAGCTGTAAAAAACCAGCCAACTAATTCCCTTCAAAGTGAGACTCTCATTAATCAAGGACCTGTCCTCCACACACCTGCATGAAACCAGGTAGTCACCAGTTGTGACATTCTACTCCCTTCCCCCAAATAAATCAGACAGGAGAGTGAGCAAACAATTAAGACCAAAGGCACTTTTAGGGATTGGGGTTATCAGTAAGTAATGATAAGAGAACAGGAAATGGGGAAAAAACAAGGATGGTGAATTAATAAGGCTATTATGATAAAATGATTTAAGGGCAAATACATGAAAGTGAATTAATGAGGCTTTGATGGCATTTACAAATTTCATTTGTTATGAGTATTGTGGTGAATTCAATATCTCCTGGAAAACTTTTTTGTTTTTAATTAAGGTATCATTCTCCTGGAAAACTTCTAAGAATATTCTATTTTGAAGACTTTCTGCTAACAAGACAAGAAAAACAGGTCTGAAGAATATTTTTCTCATTTGCCTCTTTTTGGTTTACTGCAGTTTTAATTACTGGTGAAGTGAAACCATGAGTTGAAAAGGAAAAAGCCAACAGCCCACAGAACTCTTAAGCATCCAAGGTGCTTTTTAGTGTAAAATTTTTGCAAGATGGTTAAAACAAAGAACGCAAGGAAATTGTGAGGAAGTGTACGCTATATGAATGGAATTATGTCTAAATTATGTTTTACAAAATTTTCTGTCAGGTACCAGTGAGTTTTTAACTTTTGTGTCAGATTGATTTTCTTGACAACTGCTTTAAGGGAGCTCTGTTGACTTAATCAGAACCAAGAGAGCTATTGTAATTTGTTATAAACTGTGGAGCTGCTTCACCGACGATCTATTACTGTACTTCAACTTTTTATCTGCAATGTACAGTTAAACTGATGCTAGAATTTAATAATTGTCTTCTGCATCTACGCATTCATTTCATGAGCAAAATTTTCTTTATTCATGAATATTTGACATTGAATGGGTTACTATTTTCTTGGAAATCATTGGAAGATGTTGCTTTTATTAAAATTTGCCATTTTCTTCTACAGAAAAGCCCACTAGGTGACATACAGTGCTCATACACCCGGAGCTTTCACACATTTTAATTCCTTTTCCTAAAATAAACAGAGGCCAAGGATCCTCAACATTGACAAAAATCTTCCATTATGAAAGAATAGGACCCCAACACAAATATACAGACTAAAGGAATGTAGATCAATGAGAAATAATGAAGAGAGCAGAAGAAAACATTAAAACACTTAGAATTCATACCTCTGGGAGGAAAAAGAAGCTATTGCATCCATTAAATCAAACCTGAAGAAAAGAATACAACCAACTAGCAAGGAAGAGCTCATGGAAATTAAAATACAATAGCCAAAATGAAAAGTTCAGTGAAGAATGGAGTGATAAAGCCAAGAAAATCTACTACAAAGTGAACCCAAAAATGTCAAATGAAAATAGAAGAAAAGATAAAAAGGAACCCAGGAGGTGCAACAACCACCACTACTACAGGAAAAGAGAAAACAAGGGGTGTATGGTAAGGAAGGAGGAAATTATACAAAATTTTCCAGAACTGAAGGATGTGAGTTTTAGTTGGAAAGGGATAGACCCCAGGAAGTCAACCACAGTGAGGACAGAGGGTGTGTGTGCTGGAGAGGTGGGGCAGGGTGGGGGAGGAGACACCCAAACTAAGATAAATCATTCAAAAATTCCATAACACCAGGGATAAGAAAAGATCTTAAAGGATCTGGTGATTATTTCTTTCAAGTTCACATTTAGTGGAACAGGGAATCAAAATGGCTTTAGTTTTATCAGCAGCAACACTAGATACTAGTAGACAATGGAGAAATGCCACCAAAATTCTAAGAGGACTCAAAAATTTAACTCTTATTCACCCTTTCTTAGGAAACCATAAAAAATATATATACACCAGCAAAAACAGGAAATAAACTAAGAAATAAAAAATCACTGAATTGTAGAAACAAGAGACCATCATAAGAGAATGGTGATGGGAAGTCCCAGAAAGAGAGGAAAGAAAGGTCCAAGGCCAACATCTGTGGCTACATTGGCCAGATTGGAGCAGGTCAGAAATCTTTGTAAGTTCTTCAGGAATAATATATAAATATAATATAATATAAAATATGTATATCAATTTCCAAAATGGAGCTTCCAACTGACATTCCTTTTAGTAATGATTGAGAGTTCCAGTTGCTCCATGTCCTTGCTAACACTTGATATTATCAGTTTTGTTTTGTTTTAATTTTAGCCTTCCCTAGATATGTACCAGTATCTCATTACCATTTTTATTTGCATTTCTGTAATGACTAATGGATAACTTTGATTTGTTTATTGACCATTTGGAATCTTCTTTTTGTCTCTTCAAACCTTTTGCTGATCATTTAAATGGTGTTATCTTTTTAATTATTAATCTGTAGAAATTATTTTATAGGCATACTGAATGTGAATCCTCTGACACATTTGCCTTTATACTCTGTTAAAGGTATCTTTTGATGAATGGGAGCTATTTATAAAGTGCAACTTCTCACTTTTCCTTTATGATTTGTACTTTTTAATATCCTGTTAATGTTGAAGTTTTCATTCCCAAATCGGGATTATTCTGTACATACTTTTAACAACATTTTAAAAACTTACCGGCATATTGCAAAGCATTTGACATCATAATACTTCTTCAAGAATCCTTTTTAAACTAGCTACCTAGTATCCCATTGTATGAATGTGCATTCCTTATGTAACTCAACACTTACTCTTGTATATGCAGATTGTTTTATTTAAATAAAACCACTAAATCAATGAGTGCATTTCAAATCAGAAATCCAAGGTTTTTAAATCCCAATTCGACTAATTCCAATCTTCATTACTCAAGGAGTATACATAGAGCACCTAATATTTCCTTAGCATTGTATTGAATATGCTGGAGGTTACAAGAGAAAACCTCAGATGAGATTCGTCCCTAAGAAGCTTACAATATATGTGGTGACCCCTAACTTTACCCGTTTAGCAATACGTAATAATTCATAGTTCAGTTGCTAGTAACTATACATGGAATAGGAAAAATGTCAGGGGAAAGCAACATGGAAGGAGGCTAAATAGTTGGCTTCAAGAAAGAAACAGGTCTTGAAGCTTCATCACATGTTGGGGGCAAGCGTTCCACAGTGCAGGGACTATAGTCAATGGCTCGGAAGCAGGAATAAGCTGCGTGTGTCTGGAAGACAGAGGAGTCACTCTAGATCTAAAGTAAGGATAAATGTTAATGAGTTAGATGTAGGAAGTATGAATGGATAATAAAGATGAAGCCACAATGAGGGCTTTGCCATGAGTATCTGGATTTGATTTTAAAGGCTATAGGTCCACTGTGGTTGGAAGGAGGAGTGGGGGTGGATGTAAGGCTGGGAGCCGGGCTGTCAAATTGCAATTTCAGTAAACTCCTTCAGGTTCAGGATGGGGCGGGAAGAGCGAAGTCAGGATGAATGACAGCTGAACATTTATAGGAGTAATCCAAGGGCCAGGTGATGTTCTAACATTTACAGCTGATACAATTTTAAAAAGAAACAGAAAATGGATATTTGCCACCATGGCCTCTTTCTGATTCGAATAACCTAGACATTTCAAAAAGAAATGAAAAATCTTAATAATAATTATTGCGAGCTCTCTGATGAATGTTTTCTCTAAAGAACTTCTCTATACACAGGAAGAGTTATGATTCTTGGAAATCTGTCACTTCTTGGGAATAAGAGAAAAATAAAATGCATTGAACAGTGCTTTTCCTTACATAAGTCATGTGTCTTACCTACACAGAGAAGTATTAGAGCATAGCAGTCTGGTTCAAATTCTAGCTATGCCATGCTAAACAAGTCACTTAACTTCTTTAAGCTTCAGTTTCCTCATTTGTAAAATGGAGAGAAGAATAATTAGAAGAATCACTATCACATAATAAATGCTGGTTATTATTATCCTAGCCTATGAAGTGGATGTTATTATTTTTCTAGATTCATTAATTAAAATATTGGCTGCATAGAGCTAATTTATATTGGAAAAAGTACTGTCATTTATTATAGTGGCAAATAAAGAGTTAATGGATGTTAAAACAACTAATGAGCAAAGAGAACTTTGATCAAAGGCACTGTCTAAGGACAGAGCCCCATTCCTTGGCTTTGTGTCTATTATAACCACAGCATTATTAATAGTAATAAAGTGCTTGGTTTCTATAGAGCTAGGACTTGGAAACAAAGCCAAGTGACATATGTATATATTTATTTAATGGTGGGAGACCTGGCACATTTGGCGACAGGCGCAGTGTTCCACTCAGTGGGATGAAATGCGTGCCTCATGCCAGCTTCTTTAGAAGGACTGTTATTCGTCACAGCTGTAATGTTCCCTTCAGAGAGCTCCGACCGGAATGGAAAAGGCGCACTGACAATTTATATACAAAAGCCAACCCACGTTTGGCTTTGAAAATTCACTGGGAAAACTGTATGCAGTCTGTTAGTTATTCATGGACATGCTCTGGCCTCTGATGGAAGTGCTATGGTTTCGTTTGTTATCATCACAGTAAAATTAGAAAGCAGCAAAGAAAAATTAAAGGACAGCCATGTAGACACCCTCTAGCCGACAATCATTATGCATGTAAGGTTTCATGGTTCAGTTGTCACTTAAAAATAGTCGTAATTCACACAGCCCTGTGTTTGGAGTGTACAAACTGGCCTTCCCCCGAACTGTCCAGCCCTGCCCCCACCTTCCTTTGGTGAAATTATGTAGTCACCCTTGACCCTAGGAAAACTCAGCACACCCTGCCAAGATACTGTGGCCTAGGACGCACTGGCACCCTGTGTCCTCAAGCAGTACCATTTATATGAACTGAACTGGAACATCTCTTAACATCTAACGAAATGCTGTAACTGAAAATATAAATGTGCAAATTACTTTACAGTGGGATCTTGATTCAAAAGGAATATTGTCTCCAGTTAACCTTGCAGCCAGTATGGCTTTTTACCCCTTGCTGGATAGGTGCCTAAAACTGAAAACTGGGATTTCCCAAAAAACATATCATCTCACATCTGCAGATGGATGGTGTGCTGTTCTAAAAGCACATTCACATACACCCTCACATCTAATCTTCACAAGAAATGAGAGAGGGAGACAAGGCAATCATCACAGTTCCTATTTTACAGATGCAGGCACCAAAGTCCAGAAAGATGAGCTAGTTTATGCCATATCTCACAACTAGGAGGAGCAGAAGTGAGGCTCAAATCCAGTGCCCAGTAAAGAATACTACCCAGTACTTACACCACTTACTGAAATGCATTCTGCAAGGAAAATAGGGCGCTTTTTTTGCCTTTAATGATAAGTTAAATCTTTCAGTAATAAAGAATACAAATAAGTAGTTTCTTTTAGTCCTAGCCAGAAAAGCAAACATGATACTGGATTTCTTAAATATGAAATATATAAGAAGTGTGATGCTGTCATTTTGTTGGTTGATTTTTCCCCATAGAATCAGATTTGTACTCAGATTGTACAACCAACCTTGAACTGAGCAGCCACTACAGCAAGCAATGTGGTAGACATTGAAGATACACAGAGTCAATGTCCAACACTTGTCCTAACAGTCCTTTGTGGAGACAAGCAAGCAAATAGCTAATAGCTCATGATATTCCAAATGCTGTGGTAGAGAAACACACACAGGATGCTAGGGAAGCCTGGAGAAGTTGGGTATGTCAGTTAAGAAAGATTTTCTGCAGAAGGAAGCATCTAAGATTAATTTTGAAGGATGAATAGGAGTTCTCCAAGAAAAGAATAGGAGAAAGGAATTCTAGTAACGTTCAGAGACACAGGGATAGAAGAGAACAGGAATTAATAGTTTCCTGAGAGACAGAGGAAAGAGGGAGGAGATCATTTTAAAAAGGAATGGAATGGAATCATAACAATGCCTAATGTTCACAGAGAGCTTCCCATGTGCAGGTGCTGTTCTAAGCACTTCACATATACAGATACATTTAATGCTCACAACTACCCGGGGAGGTAGGAGCAATTATCAGCTCCAATTTTTGCAAATAGACATTGGAGGCAGAAAAATATTAAGCCATGTGGCCAGTATGCCATGTTTCATGGAATTTCCAGTGGCTTTCAACACTTTGCTATACCGCCTTTCAAAAAACGTGTGCTGGGGAAATGGGGAGAGGGAGATGGAGAACATACCACCTTTCCAAAGACAGAAACAGAGATGAGCAAAGTTAGGAAACCCTGTAGACTTTGGAAAAAGACTAAACCAATTGAGGGACTTTATATTTCAGAGAAGTGGGCTGAGAAGGTGGTATGGTCAGTTAGCCTTCAAGCCAGCTGTGCTCCTCAGGAATGTTCTGACTAGTCAGAATCTTGCCAGGTTATTAAGGAAGCACATGAGGAAGGCACATGAGTGTGTTGGAATGCATAAACCCTTTGACTGCAGATGTTCAATAAATATTGACTGATAACAAATCATATTTAGTGCTATAACTAAGATTAATAAAATTAACTGGAAACATATTTAATGTTAGCATAGTTATGATTCACGGCTAACAGGCAAAAATTCAATGGTAAAGTTTTATACATTTTCTCTTCTCTTTTGTAAGGACTTCAGTGTAGATGAAGCTACTAAGAAGTTTCAGGACAAATTTGCAGTCCACTTCTGACAAGGAGAAACAACTCTGTGATATTTTAATTGCTATTAAATATTACATTTAACATTTAAATTGTTATTATATATTAAAATTGTGGTATTTTAATGGTTAATCTTGCTCTCATTTTATTGTATTTTTCAGTGCTAATTTCCTCTTCATATCCACAGTTCCTTTTTAAAAATGTTATTGCACTATATGTATCTTTGAAAATGACCACAGATTCTTTTGCAATGAGGTAAAGTATAATTAAATACATACATGAACCAGATGTTACTTGAAAATGCCTTGGAGATTTAGTTAAAAATAGTTTACCCCCAACCCAAAGACCTCAAATTATCCCCATGATTTCCACTCTCCTATGGGCCATGCCAGTTCAGGCCCATTTATTCATTATTTTACTCAAGTCTTCAAGTATTTATTGACCACCTACTACATCCCAGGCATTGTTAAAGGCAGTAGCAACACAATGGTGAAAATCACAGGTGGAATTTACATTCTAGTAGGTGGGAAGCAGGTAAACAAGCAAACACAAGTAAAGGAAGAAAGTGCATGAAAGAGTTTTATAGCTAAAAGTTCAATGGAGAAAATGAAACAGGGTAGTGTGAGGTCCCATAATGTACAGGGACAGGTAATCAGTTTTCCCTGAGGAGTCTGGAAAGTCCTCCCTGAAAGGTGCCCACTGACTGGGACCTGAATGTCCTGCTTAGTGGCCTGCAGGTCTGAGGGAGGAGTAGAGGCACAGGGAACCAGTAGGGCCTGGGCTTTGAGGCCCAGCTGAGCTTGACACGCTGAAGATGCAGGGAGGCCTGTGTGGCTGAGGTTAGCTGCACTCGGGAGAGAAGGGCTGAGAGAGGGATGAGCAGTGGGCAGGGGTCAGATCACAAAGGGCTTTGTAAAAACCAAAGAAAGAGATGGGAGTTTATCCTTAGTGGGGGTCTGAGGGAATCTGCTTTATGATTTTTAAAGACAACTTTTTCTGTTTTGGGGAGAGAAGATTGTACAGAAGCAGAAGATCTTTAGAAGGTTCTTGCAGTTGTCCAAGGGACAAATAGTGGCTGCTGGACCTCCAGCAAGGTGTTAGGTGGACATGGATAGAAGGAGATAGAGGTGGGTTTGGTTTTAGATATGCTGTGAGAGATCAAACTTCCATCCTCAATCCCCACCTCTCCCCTCACTGACTTCTGTAAGAAGTTCAATTGCACCAAGGTTATACATTTTATAATTTTACTTAAGATTTGTAGGGCTTGAGGGAGGAGCTCACTTTGGGGAACATGTGGGCATATTCCATGGGGCCCTTTTATCTCATTTTGCCCCTTTTAAGGGCCCATGTGATCTTCCTGTCTATTCAATTGCCCCAATATGTAATCCTGTCCCCATTGCCAGCTCCTCAGAGGCAGCAAGCCCCTTTGCCCCAGGACCAGTTTAAGATCATTGTAAAAATATTAAATCATATGGCAACCCATCCACATTCCACATCCAATATTATTTACATGTAGATTGACTTATGACTGACTAGGTGATATGCTGTTATGGTTTGCAGGATTTTAATTAGACATTTATTTTATGACTTACTTTTCTGTTGCCTAATCAAGTTTTTTTTTTTCAGGCCTCAAACATTGTACAGGCAATTGCAAAACCTGCCTCCTCTGTGCCTGTGGAGCTTCATGATTCAAACAGCGGTGACCAGGCCTATCTGTGTGGCCCAGGCTCGCTGGTGTTCTGATGAGTGACATCGTCTCCATGCCACCGCACATGCACACAGAAGTGGTGTCAGCTGCTACAGTGTCCGCAGGTTTCCATGACACCACCTACGATGTGTACACCTCCCTCCCCAACACTCCCCTTCTTGCAAGGCTCCAGGGCCCGCAGGGCTTCGGGGGCTGCCTGCCTTCCTCATACGTGCAGGTTCCTCATCACTCCCACACTCCATTCCCAGGAACTTGGGCCTGGAAGGGTCAACCCAGAGCTTAGGACAGCAGAAATCCTGGGCCCTGGGTTTTGCACGGCTGACCCAGGGCCATGACATGGCCTCCACTGAGGACCCTGAGACCCGAGACCGGAGCTGAAGGTGGGTTGCAGGCCAGGCCAGCAAGAAAGCACCGTAAAAAAGGCTTCAGAACCCCCACTGGCGGGACTCCTGGGGAAACGAGATGGGGACAAAGCTGGAAACGAGAGGGAGAACACGGAGGGAGCAGGAGTACAGAGAAGGGCCACGGCAGGGACGCTGCTTGGAAGGCGGGCCTGAGCCTGGTGGGTCCCACCAGGGCAGCCTCACTGGTGGACTGCGGCCCCAGCAGCTGCTGCGGTTTGCACAGAGGAGCTGCCTAGGCCACCCCACCCCTGACATGCTCCCATACCTGTCCTCCCCATCTTTCTCCTCCTCGCAGAGGCAAGGGGTCCTCCCCATGGGTGCAGACCTCTGAAACCGAGACAGCAGATGGGGTTTGAACATGCTAGCTCTGGAACCAGACTGCAGGGGCTCAAATCCCAGTTCTGTGCTTAATCATCCGTGGGCCCTGGGCATATTTCGTAACACACCTGTGCCTCAGTTTCCTCAGTTGTAAATGGGATGAAAGTACTTTCCTGCAAAGTACTTAGCCTATGATTAAGACTCCATAAAGGCTTAGATACTATTATTTTTTAAAATTGTCAAAATGGGATCATAAAATTGTGGTTTATTTTAATGTTTACATTAAGAAATTATAATTGTAATTCAAAAAACACAGTGGTGTATAACTGTGTTATTCTCAGGTAATTACAAGAGTTTTCTTTCTTTAATCCATTTGTAGCACCTAAGAGGTAGTATGGTGCAATCATGGGAATGTGATTGGATCACCCATGGACCCTGGGCATATTTCTTAACATATCTGTGCCTCAGTTTCTTCAGCTCTAAAATGGGCTGGAAGTTTCTGCTTCACCAGGTTGTTGTGAAATTTCCTGCAAAATGCCTAGTACACAGTAAAGACTCCATAAATTCTTATTTATTATCATTTTAAAGAAGTTTAGAGTTAAGTGAAGCATCTATATCCATGACTATGTTTGTAAGCTCATTTATAAACAATGTCAAAATTCTGAATTTGAGGTTCTTTGCGAATATTTGTCTCCAGGCCAAATGCTTTTCCTGGCCCCTTTCTGATTCCCCACTCCCACCCTCATTCATATCTTGAAATGGCTAGAGCAGATGAATAATGGGCAGTTGGAATAGACTCTACTTCCTGGCTCTCTGATTTCAAATTAGATTAACAGAGTTTCCTAGGTCTTTAATTCTATAATTGGGTGACAGATATATAGCTTAAAATGCAAACTTAGAGGGAGAAACAGTGCAAGGCTAAACCTCACTGGTCCGATAAACAACTGAAGTCAGACCAGTCCCAGAGGAGATGAAGACCTGCAAGGTCCGGGCCAGAAGAGAAGCATGGGGAGAAAAGGCAAGCCTCCCTCATGGCACAGTTTTGCTTGAACTCATCTTGTCTGTATGCCCAGTACACACGGTGGGTAAGACCTGCAAGGAGTGGATGATGTTCAACCAAATGGTTCCTCATGGTGACAGACATGACTAAGTTAAAGCAGCCCATACTGCAGGAGACTGAGAGGGATGCAAAGTTCACACTGCCCCACAGTTCCCCCTGCAAACCCAATGCTGCGCACGAAGGGCTTTGTGGCTGCTACCCAGGGGAAGTTGCTCACAGAACTTTAAAAACAGGGGCCTTGGCAGCTCTCTGTGAAGCCCAGATGAAAGGCTACCTAGAGTAGCGCCGACTAGCTGACCTTTCAAAAGTCCTTTTATCCTTGAGAGTCTCTGGTTTTGATGTAGTGCTGAATATTTTTCAACTTCCTATCAAGAAAAGTCAGTAAGTATGTGAAAAACAAGGTCTGGTTCTGCACTAATTCCCTCAGGCATTTTTAAAAGATTTTAAAAAATGGATAAACATTGTAGTTGCTCAATAAATTAGAATTCCAACAAGATAAGAAATTTAAATTTTTCTACTTTGCAAATCTAAGAGTTCAAAATTCCTATAAAGGAATGCTTGGGCTGGGAGGTACCATTTTTTAAAATGGTGACAAGTCGTTGTTGCTCAGACCTTAGTAGGAACACAGCACATTTTTATTGAGTGAATGACTTATAGAGGCACACAGCATTCCATCTCTTAATATTAATTATTTTGGAGGAAATAAAGTCAATGAATAATGATGACAACTTAAAAAATTGCTTACATTTATCGAATGCACTATGTCACAGCTATCTGTTGCTGCGTAACAAACTGCTACACATGTAATAGCTTAAAACAATATTTTATTATTTCTTAGGATTTTATGACTTGATGGGCTCAGCTGGATGGTTCTTCTTTGCCACATGATGTCAGCTGGGGCTGGAATGTCCACGATGGATGGCTGTCTGCAGCCTCAGCTGGGATGGCTGGAACAGCTCAGGTTTCACTAGACATTTCTCTTCCCAGGGGTTCTCCCCAACAGGATAGCCTAACTTCTTTATATGGTGACTCAGGTCTTTAAGAGCAAGTGTCCCAAAAGGATAAGCCCCTATGTGTATGTGTAAGCATTTATTAAGGTTCTGCTTCCATACCACTTGCTAGTATCCCATTGGCCAAAGCAAGGTGTCCAGCCAAATCCAGAGTCGATGTGAGAGGGCTTCAGCACCAGGAGGCCTGGTTCCTTTGGGGCCCCCAGTGTGACAGCCCAGCACCACACCTGTGTCAGACATTCCACACCAACACGTTTGCTTTAAAATCAAAACTACCCTATAAAGTATATATATACTACTTAGAATCTTCATTCCAAGATGAGAAAACCAAGGCAAAGAAAGGTTATTGATTTTATTGCCTGAAGTCACACTGGTAAGACATGACGTGACAGAGCTGGGACGGAAACTCTCTAACCCTGGAGCCTGAACTCATAAGCCCGAAGGCCCAAGCACAGAATAGGAAATGATCAGCTTCCAAAAGTAAATGATAGCTCTGAAATATTTAGGCAATATTTGATTTAAAGGTTTACACATTCAATAGCATTCTTTCCAACAGAGGTCATATGCATCTTACCTCCTAAAAGAATTGTAAACCAAGAGAGGTTAGAGCCCTAGCTTGATGAGTTCTCTTGACCTGGGGTAGAATTTTTCTTCTCTTTGAGTCACTCAGCAACTTAATTTCCTCAACTGTAAAATGGGAATGATAATAATATCTAACTTGCAGGATGGTGGTGAGGGTTAAATGAGATAATATAGTGAGTATACAGTACCTAGGATGCTCTTGATGCATAGGACGTACTCAGAAACACGTATGAGTGTGCATACTAGACATGCTGACCGTGGTGGGGAGCAGATTTTAGAGGATTCATGATCTTCCACATAAGCTCACTGGAGAATGATTAGGGCAGTGAATTTTAACCACAGCAAAGCCTGTTTTGCCTGCCCACAGCTGGGAAGCATGGTCCAGAACAGGGTGGGAGAAATTACTTGTCTGGAACACCCAACTTAGCAACAACAGAAAAATAGACACAGGGTGTCTGGAAAACTCATGCTGGTATCCTCATAGAACTAGTCTTACTAATCCAACCTGACATAACCAGGCTCTCCTGCTTGCAAAATTAATCCAGCTCTAAGAATAATCTTTTTTGGGCATTCCCCCAAATTCAGAGAATCTTGTACTAGACCAGTAAAGATCAATTATTTCATCCTGGTCACCTTCTAGTAGATGCAACTATTTTGTCTCTAGTGAAGATGTGGAAAAAGGAAGAAAAGAAAAACCAATTAGTCATGGGTAACTTTCCAAACCTTAGTTTCCATTGTCTGGTTGTGCCAGCAGCTGTCTGCCGGTTTTGAGGCAATTTACAGCTGGGAGAAACAGGACTCCACATTTCTTCCTTTGGGGCCTGAATGATGGCTTTTTCCATGGTATTATGGTCACAGTTTTATACATGAGTTATGGCAGCTTTAAATTACAGCCACAATATTATGGGGAAAATGATAAATCCCTCACTGCCTCTTTTATCTCCAAAGCAGTTGGGAAATGCGGAGGAGGCCACTTACCCAAAAGGAATAAAGTGATGGTGGGGGACGTGTCTGGGTCAGAAAAGGCAGCTGGCAGCAGGCTTCCCTGAGATGCTCTCCAGTGCTAACACATCATACAAATCTCTCTCTCGCAGATACAGGAGGCAGGACAAAGTGAAGGAAGATAAGTGAGGAAAATTTTTTAATCTGCTCATTTTACTTTAGTAACTGATGGTATATTGCCCATACACTGATCTCTGAGGCCTCAGCTATACTCCTCCCAAGGCCTAGTTTTTGTTCTTTTCAGGGCAGATTCCCATAATTCATTAAATGTGTGTGTCACACTCTCTCACATGCCTGAATAACCCCTGAGTGTGGTATCTCAGGACTGTGGTATGGTGTCTATCATCATAGCTGTGTAAGTTCAGGTACAGTATTTAACCTCGTTGAGCTCAGTTTGGTCATCTGGGAAGTGGACACTTCCATCACAGTGTTACTGGGGAACTAAATGCCGTTGTTGGCACCTTCCTTCCTCTCGCCCTTCTTTCAGACTCTGTGTCGGTTCTGCGTCCCATCTCCTTCTGAGATGGCTTGCCTTCTTTCCATTGTCTGACTGATGGGTCATCATTCACCCGAACCGTGACAGGAGCTCCGGCAGCAGTCCCTGCCTCAAAAGGAAAGGGCTCTTACAAAGGCTTGCTCACCGTCCTCTGTCTAAAGCCCTCGGCTCAGCCCCATTGGCTACAGCAGGAGCACCCAAGGGTCTGCGACCTGGCCCTGCGGACCGCCACCCTCTAGTCCCGCTCCGCCCCCCACCTCGCTCTCCACATGGAGGTCCTGATTTAGTGAGGCAGTCAGCTGGCGGAGAGAGAACAAAAGTTTTTTGTCAGATGGCAGAATTGAGGATCCAAAAGATTCTTGCAACTTTGTGGTCATGAGTGTGAGCAGTGGCCAAAGCTGAGATTTTTGGTTGAAGTGTTTGTATGGAATTTGTGTTCGGGCCTCCTATCTTTGTCCTTGGAAGACCCTTAGCGGCCAAGCCTGATTTCTGAACAAATGCATTTCCTTGCATTCTTTACCCAACTTAAGAATTCAATTATGATTTATTCTGTTAATTATAACTGTTAAGTTATAACTGTTAAATTATAACTGTTCACTATAATTAAAAAAAAAGAAAAGGAAAGCAAGCTATATTTTCTTGATTTGATTAGAAAATTCCAAGGAATTTTAGTTCTGGGAAGAGACAAAGTACTTTGGAGCCTAGGGGAGCCAGCTCGGTAAGGGACAACTGGGGCAAAGCTGTGTGGCACAGTGATGACATTCTTGGGGTGCAACACCCTCACTCCACGTGTCTCCTTCAGTGGTGTTAGTAGGGCTTCACTCCCAGTATTTTAAGGAAAAAAGAAAATCATTTGCATTTTTATTTTTAAATTATTTTCAGGGCTTTATAGTCTACACAGAAGAGAATCAGAAGCTGAAGGACAACTTGAAAACCACACAAGAACAGTAGACTTTTACTGAGCTATAAAAGGGGACAAACTACTTACACATGCAGATCCAAGGGTGGCTCTCAAAAGCATCAAGCTAAGTGGAAGAAGCTAGATACAAAAGGTTACATGCTGCATGACTCCATTTACATAACATTCTGGAAAGGCAAAACTGCAGGGACAGAAATCAGATCAGAGGGTGCAGGGAATGGGGGTGGGAAAGGGGATTGACTATAAAGGGGCGTGAAGGAATTTGGGGGGCGATGGAGCTGATCTGTGTCTTGATTATGGTGTTATTGCAAGAGTATCAACACTCATCTAACTGCACATCTAGAAAGGTAAATTTTACTGTATGCAAGTCATATCTCAATAAACCTCAAACACACACACACATTCACAATGATCCCGCTAAGACTGGATAGAAACAGAATTTGTGGAAGTGTCTAAGAAATGGCCAATTGGATTTTGCCTGTGTTTAAGGTACTGGGGCAGATTTTGTTTGTAAAAAGGGTTCTGCTGCTAAAAACATTTGGAAACCACTGGATAAGATTAATACCTGTGGGGCAGCTGAGATTTCTTAAGAGAATAATGCTTACTTTGTATTGTTTTTTCCAAATGTACTTTACTACATACAAGACAGAAACCAGAGGAAGGAAAAAAAAATGACTGTATACATTTGCTTTCCCTGAATAATCCCCAAAGGGTTTTCTGTCCCTAGAATTCAGCCTTAACAAGAATGCTGTGCTTTCTTAATACAGCAGCAAAGGTTTGGAAGCCATCTATCTTTGCCAGCCTGGATAGGTGGACTAATAGACACCCCTCAGTGTGAACAGATGCAAGGCAGTGAGGCCTTTGCTCAGCCCCAAGGAGCACCCAAAGGGCTTTCCTGCCCCCACACACAGCCAGGGGAGCCCAGCACTCAGAGGACTTGGGAAAGTTCTGTAAGCCTGTGAAGCTGACTGAATAGATCATCCCTAAGCTGGGGTTTGGCTCCAGGTACCAGGCCGCTCTCCTGAATTCCGGTTGTGTAACACTCCCATCCGAAGGCCCTTCCATGAGGTGAGCACCCCTCTTTTACCACAGTCCCACCCTGCTTGCTGTTGCCTTCGCCCAGGACTTCTCCCTTTCCTGACCGAGCCCTGCAGGTGTTGATGTTTATGAAAACTGTTAGGGTTTGCTGATAAATATTGGGACTCAGGGTAATCATTGGAAGACAAAATTCCTTGCTCAATCATCTAGACTGCCTGTGTCATCCCTCCTTACCCAGCAGTGCCCTAACCGGACTCCTTCTCCACCCTCCAAACCTCCCTCGTTGGCTGCTGGAAGCCTCCATCCCTACGGCTCCTGTGGGCCTCCTCTCTCTCGGCTCCTCCTCCTCCCAGATGCTAGGCAGCTCCCTGTCCTGTCCCCTCCAGGGGCTGGGCTGGCAGCAGCTTCCCTTCGTGGCCAGTTCCCACAGGCCTCACCGCCAGTTTTGCTTGCCTGATCCTGCCCACATCTGTGTGAGGAGTCCTTTCTCACATTCTTTTCAGTTAAACCCTTTCATTGTTGAATCTTGATTTCTGTCGGGGTAGTGACCATTCCACCTCCCCAGTCCCAAATTCTGTAATGACTTCTTGGTGCCCTTAGGATAAAATCCACACTCCTTCCTGCCCACCCCCCTGACTTTATCTCCTACTGCTGTCGTCTGGTCTGTTAAGCTCCATTCTGTTTGAACTCTTTGCCACCTGGGCCCTTTGCACCTGCCATTCCTGGTCAGGAATGTTCTCTTCCCCATATATTTGTGCCCCTGCCACCTTCTCATTAGGGTGACAGATCAGATGTTACCTCTTCAGAAAGGCCTTTCCAGGCCACTTTAGGGAAGTAGCCCTCCTCCCCTAGACCCTCTCCATCTCATTACCCTATTTTACTTTTTTAAACCCCTATCACTGTCTAAAATTATATGAATTATATTTGTGATCCTGTCTGTTGTCTGTCTCTCCTCCATGCTAATGTCAGCTCTGTCTGATTTGTCACTGTAGTGGTCAAGGTCACAGAAAAAAAGAAATGGTGACGCACTTCAACTGAGTCAAATTAGAAGATTTTAATAAAGGAATCATTAAAAAAAAATAAAGGCAGCAAAGGGTTGTGCAATAAATATCCTGCCGCTTGTAACACCAGGGTAACCCATGTCTGCCAGAACTCTGAGAGGGGAGTGGAGTGGAGAGGGCTGCCTGGTGACGGAAGCTGGGGCCTTTAGTTGCAAACCCACAACAGTCCGGCAGGGAGGCAGGTTTGCTGGTCACTCTCATCCTTCCCTACCTTCCAATCTCCTGCCAGTGCCTCCCATTATCTGATGGGAAGTTGGTGGGCAGTCCATACAGGTCTGCTTCCCATGATGGGAACAGGTGAAGAACATGAAGAGTACATCTGAGGAAGTGAAGACACATGGCACGGCCACTGGATTTGCTAGGCTTGGACGGTGCTTGACACCAGGCCCATCTCATTTTATAAGCACAGGAGCACTGTTTACCTAGACCTGGGCAACAGGGCAGCCCCGCCTGGCAGCGGGATCTCGGAGAAGGCGATATGGAATGAATCTGTGTATTCCTGTGGGTTTGGCTCTAGGCTCAGGGGGCTGGTGGGGAACATCAACTCCCTCCTCAACATGGGACAATCAGGACAGATAAAGTCACTTGATGGTGGGCTTCCTGAATAAGGCTACCAAGATCTCACCCACGGCCCTATAAGGTTGAGAAAGAAAAATTCTATGGCTGGTAGGCTGTGTGTCCTGTGCCAAGGACATTTCTGAAGTTGGAGAACAATCTCTATTTATATGCATTGTGGAAACAGGAGCTTGTTTTGCATTGTGTTCAGAGGCAGAGAGGAATCAGGTAGCAAGCTGGCAACGTTTCTGATTTTTAAGGCATGCAGAGCTCTCCAGACTTTGTGGGGGTAGGAACAAGATCACCCTTTTGCAGGGTGAGTGGTTGAATGCAGAAGAGGCCAAGTCATTATACACTGCTGCCATCAGCTTGTAGCTAGGTGTGGAGTTCCTGTAGTGACCTGTATGGGGAAGGCATATCTAAGTGGATTTTTAATCAGAAACGCCCCCACTTGAGTGCCCACTACCTATGGGAAATGGAACAAATTCACCACAAAGTGAAGACAGAAAGTTTGCTTTGGACAGTAGACAGAAGAGGAGCCACAGATACACGACAGAGAACCATTTACAAGGGGGCGTGTTACATTACCAAGGGTGGAGCGGGAGACACTTGTCAAAGGGTTCGAACACTGAGCTGGAGAATAATATGACGTGATGAAAACTTCAGCCAGAACAATTTTCCCCATTTCCTTACTATAGGGCAGGTTGAAAGAGGAAGTGATCTGGGACGGCTGTAAAAATGGAGAGGTGGGGGGCAGACAGGACAGACTGCTGGGGTCCACAGCTCAGTCATTCCCAATTATGCCTGACAGCTGCATTGTGCCACTCATTCCAGAAACAACGGAGCTGCAAATAGCTGTTGAATACTGTGCCACAGCATTTACCTGGCAAATTTAATTTCCCAACACACCTTTCTGTTTGATCCATTCCATATCATTTGCATAGAATAATGTTTTGGCATTGCTTTCAGTGGCTATGGTGTTAGCTGGGTTACAAAAAGAAAACGAAACACCAGCAAGTGTTAATTTCTTGTAGGAGTTCTGCCTCCCATGGGGCACACAGCTGCCCACTTGTTGATTGATGACACACTGATCCACCAAAAAAAGAATAAAACCAGGAAGTCCGTGTTCTTGGGGAACATTAACTTCAAACTCACCCAATGCTGAACTTGTTCTTTCTTGTCATAAACTGCCCTGAGGCACCAGCTGACGATTAAGAAAGGTACTTTCTATATGAAATTTGCACTCGATAAATGGGCTCTTCATTTATTCAGCATTGATGGAACCCTTCGGTGCTAGGCGTGGAAGGCAGATATAAAGATGGGGCAGATGCTCCTGAGGAGCTCATAGTCTGGCGCGTGGGGACACAGTCGTGGCGTGGGACCTATTAGGAGACACTGCTGCTGGAGGCTGGGGCTGGGGGCGTCAAGGGAAGTGTTACAGGGTCTCCGCTTGCCTCTCAGATCCACCCTCCACTTGCTCTGTGCCATTCCACTTCCTCACCATCCTCCCACCTCCAGCCTGCCCACTGGCCTCCGTGTCCCCCACCCTGATAATTTCTTGCTCTCAGCCCCCTGCATCAGTGAGCTCCTGTGCCTGCTGCCTCCAGTTGGGGCTGGTCTGTGGGGCTGAGGGGTCAATCCTCTGGGATCCCTTCTGTCAGGGTCATGGCAGAGTGGCTGTATCTACTCCTGAAGGGCACAGCTCCTGTCAGGTAGCCTTTACCATACAGCCCTTTCCTCCGGGGTTCGCTAACCTTCTCTCCCCTGGCCCTTTGTAGCTTCTGGGATGGTAACAGTGCTCCCGGCCACAGTTCTCTTAAACCATTTTTGGTTTCCTAAAACCCTCCTCACACCTTTATCACTAGTCCCTTTACTAATTCTCCCAGTTACTACAGATACAGTGCCATCCCCTTCCTTCTGGATCCCGACAGTTATGGAAGACTTCCAGAGAGAGGTGACACCTAAGCTGAGTGTGGAATGGTGAGCAGAGTTATTTGGTGAAGAGGGGAAAGGGTCCAGTCAGGAGCAACAAGCAGCCCATGGAAAGAACGGAGGGAAGAGAGCTCACAGGATGCTCAGAAGGCAGCGCATGACACCTGGCCTCTCCTTCTCCTTCATCCCCAGCCTCCTGGACACCGAGGACACTGAGCCCTGTCCACCCTAATTCCTCACCATCTCTCTGACCTTGCTGCTGCTCTCCCTCTCCAACACCCTAATAAATTCTTGCTGCAGTTATACACCAGCTTTGAAATCATCCTCATATCCCTGTGAAAAACCCTTTGCTGTCGCCTCATAACCTTCAGAATAAATGCAAACTGCTGGGCAGGGACCTCATGTCCCTCGGCCCCCGAGGATCTGGGCGCTGCCTACCTGTCTCCTGCCTGAGCCACACTAAGTCTGTGCCCCAGCGCACATGGAGCTCCCTTTGCCTTCCCACTCCACCTCCTTCCTGTCCTCTAGGCTCACTCTGCTCATCCACAGGCAGCCTCTGGCTTTGCCCATCTGTCCTCAGTGCCCAGCCCTTCCCCCTTTGCCATGTCCTGTGCTTCCATAGTGCCCCACACTTTTCTCTATCATAGTCTGACTCACAAAAAGCGCGAGGTTTCCTTTGCTCCTCTGTCTCTACTCTAAGATGCAGGCTTCTAAAGACAGGGGATGGATCTTATTTTCCTTATATTCAGGCATACTGCACATAGCACACATAGTAGGTGCTCAACTAATGTTATTGACTAGTGAAATAACTGCAACTAATTTACTAGGGGTGGAATGTGGTGAGCAAGGGAAGGAAAAGAGAAGGTAAATGAGGTGAGGATGGAGGCAAGCAGGGTCCATATCAGAACAGACACAATAGGCCAGGGCTTTATCCTAGGGCAGTTGGGAGCCATGGAGGGTCTTAAGCAGGTGTGAGGGCTGGATCAGATGTGCATCTCATGCAGCTCTCTCGGGCAGCACCAGTGAGTCAGACAACCATGGAAGATGAAGATGGTAGTGATGGGGGCAAGAGGCATGCCAGCCTGTGCCTAGACAGGGTAGAGTGAATGGAGGGCTCCCAAGTGGAAAATTATTTGAGTTCATGGAGATGAGTAGCTGTGGCATAAATGCAGAGGCAGAGAAAGGCAGGTGTACTTCCGGCCAGGGACTTGACTGGCCATCCACAAGACATGGAGCTACTTACTATATATAAAACCTCAGCCCACAGAATAGAAGCCTACAAACTCAACTTGTAGCATGAGGGTTAAGAGCACAGGCTTTGACATCAGAAGGAGCCTCACAAGGATAGAGACTTTGGTTTGTTCACTGCTGTTTCTCAGTGTCCAGGACAGGGCCTGGCACACAGCAGATGCCCAAGAAATATTTGTGCAATGAATGAAATCCCAGGTCCACCATTTATTAACCATGTGACTTCAGCATTTTTTTAAAATTTTTTGTTCCTGTATGCCTTGGTTACTTTTTCCATAAAACAAGAAATAATTATAGTTACTAACAGAGGGCTGGCACGATGATTACATGAGAATAAAACATCTAAGCAGATTGCTTGAACTATGGCAAGCTCTCTCAGAATAGCGCAGAAATGAAAAACCCTGGCCAACCCCAAAAAGAGAATTTCCTTCTAGAATTCCACTTCTTTGCCCTTAGCTTTCAAAATGCAAATGGGCAACTTACCCATTAGACAAAGGGCCTTCAAAAATGTTTCCTTTCTTTTAAAATCAGAAGAAAAAGGAATAAAATAATAATTAATATGTAATAATAAATCTGGCCATTTGTAGTCATCTTTATATCAGTGCAGTTATAAAATCTGATTTTAAACTTTTTTTAATGGCTTAGAGCCCATGAAAGTCATAATGTGTCACTGTTTCTCTCATTGTCCTGCTCTTGTTATTTCAATGGATAATTTGACTCAGAACTTGATTTTAAAAGCAGTTACTAAGCCAGAATGAGAGGGGCTTCCTGAGATTGGGTGCCCGCCAGGTGCAGTACTGAGTAAAGAAGAGGCAGTGAATGAGGATGATAAAAAGATGGAATAACCCAGAGAGAAGTGCTGTGTCCTCATACAGCCGATGATGTGGGTGGGTGGAAAGTTCCTAACACATGACCCCAGCATGATGAGCTCTGTGTGTCTGCAGGAAGGTGACACAGCACTGTGACATCATGTCATCTTCCAAGTCAGGAGCCTGAAGCTAAAAAAAATGTTCCTAACCTATAAATAATAATACATAGTACAATAGAGGTATGATTTTCCTTCTTGATATTTGTAATGTATTATGTCAGAATTAATCTTAATTTTGCTGCAACATCTCATACATAATCTCGAAAGAAAAATAATAATGTGTAAAGTGTGAGGACATCAATGGGGTTTACAACAAGAGTATTCAGATAAAATTTCAACCACTTGGGCAAACAGGAAAATAGAAGGAAATTATCAGAATACTTCCACAGGAAAGTCACCTCTGGGATGGAGTGCAATCAAAACTGGCCTTTTTAAATTTAAAATGCTCTTTTTAAGGCTAGAAAAGATGCATGTTAAAATATCAGCAGTGTTGGAAATACAGGTAATTCCTGTATTCTGGAGGATGGACTTGTGAGTTACTTTATCTTCTCTTTGCTCATCTCCATTTACTTCCATTTTTACAATAAACACTGCATATTTCGTCTCTAAAAATCAATACAATTTTTCAAACCCAATTATACAAGTTATAATGTTATACATTGAGGAATTTCTTGCAAGAAACAATTTGAGGTACATGGTAGGGCTGTTTACAAACTGAAAAACTGAAATTTTTCTAAAAAGTGTACTTGACTAAAAAGTCTAAAAGAGTGTACATGACTTTATCCCTTTTTAAATTTAAAATGCCCTTTTTAAGGCTAGAAAAGATACATGTTAAAATATCAGCAGTGTTGGAAATATAGGTAATTGTTTCTTCTCTATATCTTTCTTTCTAGCCTTTTTTTAAACTTTCTCTTTGTATTCTTTATTCTTTTCTAACTAGGAAAAAACTATTTCTACCTTTTAAATTAGAATCCAGAAGACTGTCAGATGCCCATTAGACAAAGTTTTAAGAAACATTTCCCCTGAACATTTCTTTCATTGAAATTCAATGTGATTTTGAGAAACAAAACAAAACAAAAGCTATTGCCACAACTTTGACATCGCCAAGATTTTACTAAATCATTTCCCCATTAGACCTGCTTCTCCTCCCTGCTTCACTCATTGTGACCATTTTTGAGTTCAGAAACTCGGGCACTTGTTTCCTGAATCAATGGGTTGCAATGGCTATAACAGCCTCATGGCAAAAATGAGGTTATGTTTTGGATGGGCTGAGGGGAAAGGCATGCCAGGCAGGAGGAATGGTGTAGACAAAGGTGGGGAGTTGAGACTATACACAGTGTCTTTGGAAAATAGTGTTGAGACCCTAGGGAACAAGTGGAGAGTTTGGGAGGGTTTGGTGGGAAGTACAATAAAGTGGGCCAGATTAGAGGACCTTCAATTTCAGACTGAGGTGTCCTTGGGTTATCTAAGAGGTGATGGGGCCATTGGGTTTTTGAGTAGTGAAAGGACAAGAAGTAATTGAAATTTTAGAAATTTCGAGCTGAACGCAAAAAGATCAGTTTTACTATTGCTGTTCATATCAGGGATGAGAAAAGTCTGGATTAAGACAGAAGTAATGAGAGAGAGAGGAAAGAGTGACCAGTGAGAGACCTTCTGCAGTAGTCAGGGTTCTCTAGAGAAACAGAACTAATAGAATATGTGTTTTTTATTATATTATTTTATTTATAATTATATAAATATATATTTAATAATATAAGTATATATGTTTATTTATGTTTATATTATATATTTATTATCAGGAATTAGCTCATTTGGTTATAGAAGCTGACACGTCCCAAGATCTGCAAGTTAGGGACCTAAGAGAGCTGAGGGCATCAAGACTCAGGAAAACCTGATGTTTCAGTTCAAGTCCAAAGTCAGAAAAAGACCAATGTCCCTAGGCAAAGGCAATCAGGCAGGATGCATTCCCACTCTAGTGGGTTTGAGCTATTCAGGCCGTCAACTGATGGGATTGGACCCACCACTCCGGGATGGGACTCTGTACTCACTTGACCAATTCAATTTACTCTGCCAATTTAAATGTTAATCTCATCCAGAAACACTCTCACAGACACATCCAGAAGAATATTTAACCAAATGTCTGGGCACCCTGTGACCAGTCAAGTTGACACATAAAAATTAACCATTATACTTTGTAAAGAAAAAAATTTACCATTTGCATTCAGGATGATCACCTGCAAGGAGGATGCCGCAGGTTTCCTCTCACCTCGGGAAGACACACCCCCTGACGTCTCAGACGCAGGCGATACTTCCAGCCCACAAGGGCAGACGCTGAGCAGTCGGCCACCAAGCCCTGGGGCAGACCTCACAGTTATGGCTATCAGCCAGAAGCACAGGCTTATCTGTCCAGACACACCTCAGGACATCCCACCAAGCAGGAGCTATTGTTGTGTTCTCTCCCTATACAATTTAAAGATAAGAAAAACCAAGGAGAGGAACATTTAAGTAACTTGCTGAAAGTCTCACAGCTGTTAAGTGCCAAAGTCAGGACCAAGAGGGGAAATAAACTCCTGAGTACCCACCACGGATTGGGCAATGGGCCAAGTCCTCAGGATACCGTGGTTAGTCCTTTAGTAACCCCAGAGGCTATTATTATTATTCCCATTTTATTGATGAAGAAACTGATATTTACGGAGATTAGGAATCTCACCCAAGGTAGGCAGATAACTCAGGATTGGAGTTCATGTCTCTTTGATTCTAATGCTCTAATGCTCAGTTCACTGATGTAGGACAAGTCACACAAACACAGAGGAAAAAATTAAAGACAACCAAGGACAGTGAGTCAATTCAGACTGAATGACTGGAATAAATGAGCCAAGAAATTCTGATTCACTCTTTGGTATCTGTAAGGATAAAGTCCATTGCCCCACTGCTTAGCCCTGCAGTTTATCTCAGGCCTGTCTCCTCAGCCAAGACCTAGTGGGTTTCCTCTTCCATCCCACCCTCAGGCTTGTGTTCAAATACTCAGGGCTTGGAACCAAGAAGGGCTGGACATTTTTTTATCACAACAGAGAAGAAAGCAGTGTTAGCAAACTGAAAGCAGAAAGCCCAACTGACAGATGTACTTACACTTTGTACAATGCCTCTTCCCTTAAAAACCGGGCAGCCCTGATTCACCAGCTGTCTGACTAATTAGCACAACGTTCTTTGGACACACAGAGCTCAGAAGCCTCCACCAATACAAGTAAGATCAGCTCTTCGGCATTGCTTCTTCCTCTCTGTCCGACCAACATCTAGAATGGAAGGCTCTTTGGCTAGGATCTTAAATATAATTTCTTCAATGTGGAGAGATCAGTGGATGAAGAAACAAAAGAACTAGAAGTTTACTGGGGAATTCGGTTCATCTTTTCTGCTAGTTTCACTCCTGTGTGACCTTGCAGGGGAGGGACAACAAACTAAAAACAAAGTCAATTTGTTGGGACCATATTATTCAGGTTTACACTGAAATAAAACATTTGTTCCATCCCTCTCCTACATTTACCTGGTTTCCTGGAAATTCCTTTTAAGATCCTAGCATCTCACTACCCCAAATTTTAAAATTCCACAAAAACACAACTAACATTTATATGACATAAAAACAGATCAGATTGACCTTAGTGGGAGGTATTCTGACCCAGTAAATGATGGTTTCCTATCCCCTATCCTCTCAGCCAAGTCACATTATCCACATTTGTCTGCACTTTCCCCATAAATGTGACTGAAGGCTGTCTATGATCCCCCAGGAGGAAGTATTTCATTTTCTCACACCATACCTCTGATTTGGCACTTAAATCCATGCAGAGAGGGCCTCTGTGAGACTAGAGAACATAGAATTGCACACCTTAAGGGAGTGTTCTCTGTGCACAGTCCTCTCTCTCCAGTTGATTTGCCTAGTCTCTGAGGGTAGGGGGCATGCCCTGGGCACCTCAGAGCCCCCACGTGGAATCTACCTTGGGGCAGGCATTCAATGCAGAGGTTAGAAGTTCCAGCCCAAGAGAGCAGGTCAGGGAGTAGCCAGAATGGCAGCAAGGGAAAGAGAAGTCCAATACAGAGGAACATCTACAACTCGGGAGGAAAGTGCTCCCATAATCCCCGTGATAGCCTGACTCAGATCTGAGTTGGCCACCAAGTTCCAGAGGTGCAGGAACAAAGCCCAAAACGGTGTCATGTGACTGCAGTGGGGAGAGGAGGCTGCAGCCTCTTGGCAGCTAATAAACTGACTAAAGGGTTCAAAGAAAACAGCAAGTTGTGCCTGCCACTCCCTGCCAAGGACTGATAGGCCTTGGAAACAATTGGTGGAGTTTCAGTAATTACCAAATGTCCTCTGCCCCTTGATTGTGGGTGGCACTGATCTCTGACACAGTTTGTAAGTCCTGGCAGGCTTTGAGAGGGCAGAAAAATCACTTGCCTTTGGGTGGTCGGTATTTCCATATTTAAGATGGTTGTCTCAGCTGCTATTTTGGAAACAGTGTCACAACTAAGCTATGAGTGCTTCACTGTGATGTTCCTTTGTAGTTGACACTCTGTGTTGTAAAGGACACTTTTTTGTTCTTTGTTTCAAGAGGTGACCCATCTAGATAGTTGGTTGTGGTAATGATTATAAAGCAGAAGGATTATTTAATTTGCATTTAAGCAAGAAGCCACAATCACTGATCTTCATTTTGAAAAATACTATGCCTGTTGCAAAAACCATACATTTTATAGAATGCTTGGTAGTAAGGGTGGCTCCAGAATTTCCACACAGGAGGTGCTCAGCATTCTAATATGCTTGGAAATAGAGGAAGAGGCTGGAAGCTGCATTTGCGTGGCACCTTTCATAACACTGAGCTAATCTCAGTTGTCCATTATCAAACAATGAGAGGAGACTGAAGTCCCCCAAACTAAAACCTCCCTCTCCCTGCCCCTGAGCCTTCACTGCTTAGCTTAACCCTGCATTTCATCAAGATCCAGTCTTTTCTACCAAGCTCCTCCCAAGCAAATATTATTTGCTTTTAGCATTTGACTCTCAGATCAACTTTGCTGATTTTCAATATGTTTATTTCAAACTTCAATTTAAACAGCAATATGAGTTACCCTTGACACCCCTCTTTGGAACCCACCCTCTCTTCTGCATCCCCCACAGTCACAGCCTGAAATCAGGCCCCCATCATCTCTCTCCTAGACTATTGTAAATACTCCCACCTTCCCTCCATTCATCCTGTTGCCTGAGGGACTCTCTGAGTGGGTAGGGGAACAAATCACTCCCGTGCTTCAGTAGTTCTCTGCAGTGTCCAATCTGACTTCCTTAGCATGCCATCTCTAGGCTTTTATGATGTGACGACCCCTGCCTACCATTCTTAGGAAAATGAAAATGATTCTGTTGTGGAGGTTAACAATGTAATGAAGGCCTTTGTAGAGAACCTCCACGATTAGAGTTTTCTGAACACATTTCAGCATTTTGCAGTTGCCCCAGATGACTTCCCCTTGCAGAGAGAGCAATCCCCGCCCAAGAAATAATGACCATCATTTGATTCTGTCCACAAATGAGTTCTCTAAGGCTCTTCCTAAGGACAGTCCTACAAGGGAGCATGGGACTGGTCAAATCAGGGGAAGTCACATAGCATTCCTTTCCTAGGTAATTGCCTTTACGTTGATGGCAGACAAAGGTTTAGGAATACTCTTTAGTGTTCCGAAAGATTTGAAGAACTAAAATGTAAATAGCCAATCTAATTACCAGCATTATTCAGAAGCTCTTGACTCAAGAACAACCCTATTAAACAATAAAAGAAAGAATTCTATTCGGTCCACTTGAGCCCAGAGCTGTTGAGGCACTGGGTTGTCCAGAGGTGACTTGTGCACTTTGCCTTGCACTTGGCAGCTGAGACCTACAGGGATACTTCCTCTGTGGGCCTTGGGATCATACAGATGAAGTATTAAAGATGAGTGGAGGTGGTAGCAGGCAAGCTCCAGCACTGAGGGAGAGACCGATATTGGTCTGAGAACCAGCCAAGTTGGAAGGGGCCAGCCCTTGGCAGAATGCCCAAGGAAGGAAATGGAGTTTCTCTCCTGGGCCACAGCCTCCTATTTGGAGCCCCTCCAGGACACCTAATCAGAGGGATGTGGAGACAAGGGCAACACTGGACGTCAGCAGAGAGGACTGAAAATCCCTTTAACTATATGATCTCATGCAGGGATTGTCAAACTACATGTGGCCTGTGGGCCAAATCCAGGCCAATACCTGATCTTGTAAATAAAGTTTTATTGGAACCTATAACCACTCTAGTTCATTGATCAATTGTCTATGGCTGCCTTTATACCACAGCAGCAGAGCTGAGCAGCTGCAACAGAGACCATACAGTTCTCAAAGATTAAAACATTTTTTATCTGATTCTTTACAAAAAGTTTGCAGACCCTTGGCCCAGAGCAACTGACTTAACCCCACTTTCTTTATCTATGAAATGTCAATAATAACATTATTCCAAAATTTTTTATGGTAATGCCAGTAGGTGTTAAATAAAAATAAATATGCACATGTGGAAAACACTAGGTTAAAACAACATTGGATTTCTTTACTGTCAGCTCTGTCAGAGACTTTAAGAAGCCAGTAAGGGAATATGCCCTGCATTTCCCAAATAAACTTAACCTTGGAATCTTGTTGTCATAGAGTAATATACAAGATGGTGGGGTGCCCATATCTCAAGGGTGTGCAAAGACTCCCGAGGGGATACAGGTAGTTTAAAAGGAATCAATTTCCATATCTACCTTTATTTCAGATATTTTCTTTCACAAAACTGATCCACCTAGAATAAGACTGCCTTCCCACTACTGTGGCCTTTCCCCTTCATAAGACAGAGGCTGGCCTCTCACTCACCACATATCTTACCATGAAGCCTTGCACTGGGGTCCAACAGCAAGAGGGCTGTTAAAGGGGCAAGGATTGCACAGAGCTTACTGCTCAGGAGAAAGGACAGGTAGATAAAATTGTCCAGGTGCACTCTGCCAAGCAGGTTGGGAACTTTCTCGGTCTTCAGGTGCTCCAGCTCCCTGGCTGGCTACATAACTCCAAAGACCCCCTCTGTCATATGCAGCCTACTGTGCCTTTCTCCTGGCCAGCCCCTCCTGGTTCACAAACCGGCAAACCCTACCCTGGTGTTAGGTCAGCCAGAGGGAAGCCCCATCTACAGCAACTACAAATTCAAAGCATAGAGGCTTATACCTGTGTGCTCAGCCCACTGGTTCAGGCAGTGGAGGCAGGCATAGCAGCCAGGAAGCAGGAAACAGCTCTTTCCTCCCCTCCAGGCACCAACACAACTCCCCTGCGACCCAGGACATTGCTTCAGAGGCTGAGCAGCTCCAGAGAGTAGAGCTTGTGGGCACTAGAGGGCACCATATACAAATATGAAATGCAAAAGGAACCTGGTTCAAAGTAAAATTATGAGTACAACCCCTGAGAAAGATACAAACGAAATCAACCTCATGAATCTTCCTGAAAGGGATTTCAAAATAAAAATCATTAACATGCTCATGGAGGTACAGAAAGATATTCAAGAACTCAGGGTTGAATTCTGGTCAGAGATCCAATCATTGAAGAGCACAATCAGGGTATTAAAAGCAGATTAGATATGGTGGAGGAGACAATAAATGAAATAGAAATTAGAGAAGAGGAATACAAAGAAGCTGAGGCACAGCGAGAAAAAAGGATCTCTAGGAATGAAAGAATATTGAAACAACTGTGTGACCAATCCAAATGGAACAATATTCACATTATAGGGGTAACAGAGGAAGAAGAGAGAGAAAAAAATGATAGTGTCTTTGAGGAGGTAACTGCTGAAAACTTCCCCAATCTGGGGAAGGACATAGTCTCTCAGGCCATGGAGGTGCACAGATCCCCCTACACAAGGGATCCAAGGAAGACAACACCAAGACATACTGTAATTAAAATGGCAAAGATCAAGGATAAGGACAAACTATTAAAAGCAGCCAGAGAGAGAAATAAGATCACATACAAAGGAAAGCCCATCAGGCCATCATCAGACTTCTCAGCAGAAACCTTACAGGCCAGAAGGGAGTGGCATGATGTATTTAATGCAATGAAGCAGAAGGGCCTTGAATCAAGAATACTTTATCCGGCAAGATTATCATTTATATCTTCCTTAGTTTACTTAATCCTATGTAACTAATACCTGTTCTGCTGAAATCTAGTTTTTTACTAGTTTAGGAGTAATAAAACAGTGAGTATAGATGACAAAAGACTTACAAATGACAATGGTTAAAGATCTGATGAAAGCTTACTGTAAGACAGTTGTCATAAGGGAATTTGTATATTTCTGTAACACAAAACATTCAGTAACAAAGTTTAGCATCATTCCCTGTGATAGTGCCTTGCAGGTAATTATATATCAGATAAATAAGCCAAATTAGCCATATACTTTCTCCAACAAGAAAAAATTCCTCTGACATGTTCCAGGGGCCCTCTGGAAAATATCAGAGTTAACTAGAGGTAAAAGCACCTTTTTGCATTTGATTTTGGGAAGTTTTCAGAAAAAAGTTTCTTTGGCACTTGCTTAAGTAGGATTATGGGTTGCTATGAAGCAATACTTATCCATTTAACCAGAATTACAACAAAATATCTCAAAGGCAAATAAAGAAAGTTACACAGTTGTTAGCAAAATTTAGCTTTTAGTCCTTTTCATATTAAGATCTCATTTTCTTAAATACTCCGACAACTCACTGAGACTTTAAGCATGAGAAACTGCTTTGATAAAACAATTAGAGAACCCATTGCAATCTTTCAATATGAAGAGCAGACTAACAGTTAAGAAAACTTTGTCCTTTTTAACTGAAAACAAAATTCTAATTTTGCTGTGTACTTGATACTGAGACTCATTTGCTTTAATTTTATATAGCATGACCATATTAAATTCTTCTACAAACTTTCTACAACCTTTTTACATTTAGATTTCTCTTTCTAAATAAACAGCTGTACTTTAGAACAAAGTTACTTTCTTTTATCAAAAGACACATTCTTTAGCATGCAGAAATGTTTTCCTTATTACTTTAAATAGTTTTAATTAGAACTTAAAACCATTAGGTACCTTAATTTTTAGTGAACATTGTAAAGACTATTGTAAACTGTTACACTAGCATTCTTTAGATTGACAAATTTATGAACATTTTATAATTTATGTAACTATGAGCTTTACAGCACAATCTTTCACTAAACATAAAGTATATCTTCTTAACTTAGCAAAACTTTAAGGTTTTAGGTTACCACAAAGATTCTCAGGCTGTAGGTAGGTATACACACTGTAACACACAATTAAAATGGTGTTCTCCTGCCACACTTATTTAGTTCATTCATTCATAACAACTATGCTAGATTACTTACAAGACCTTTACTGAATATTAGACAAAGCCAAGCCTTTAAGCATTTTATTCTTAAAAGATTTAGCAGATAACATCAACTTAAATGACCTTAGGTAAACTTAGGCAGCTGATATCTACAAGGACACGCCCGCCTCAGCCAAACCCAAATTAGCATTAATGCTTAACATTTTTTATCAGATTTTCTGGAAGTTTTAGAATGTCCAAGTTTCACAAGTGCTTGTTTTTAAATCAATTTTTATTAATACCATCCGGAGGTAGGAAAATATTTTTCATCTACACACCTAGACACACAGACATACAAACTGAGATATGACTACAGTCAGCAACACTCCCCACACAAAAACATATACACAGACAAACAAACCGATATAAAGACTGGTATCCAATTGCCTTCCCTCTCTTCAGCTTCCAGTCCATGGCTTCTGAAACCAGAGGGCAGGAGGAGCATGCTCTGGGGGGGAAGATGGCAGTGAAGGCAGAAGGAGAGGGGGAAGGGGTGGTGCAACCATTGGAAGAGGAGAGCAGGACGACGGCATGGTTGAGAATGTAGGACTTTAAGATGTCAGCGACACGTGTGAAGACAAAGGACTTAAAGATGGTGGTGGAGAGAGGGGGAGGGGATTGCGAGCTGAGGGAGGTGGGTGACTGAGGTCTTCTGGTGGATCTGAAAAGGAGGAAAGACTGGGCAGAGTAAGAGGCTGACACTCTTTAACTGGAGATCGGGCCAGGAGAACCTGAGTCATTGAACACTTAGCATGAAGGTCTGGGCAAGAGTGCAAAGTCCAAAAAGCCTGCACATATGGGATTTCACTCTACTCTCTGCTCCAGTGGCAATAATTAATCAAGTCGATGAGGAGGCCAAAATTGAAAGCTCCCTTAGGGGGCCAGCGAGATTGATTGTCCAAGGGATACTGAGGCCCGGCCTCAGAGCAAAGAAAGACTAGCTTCTGTTTGCCAACTTCCTGGGACAAACATAGAGTAGCCAAATTAGAAATGAGACACCACAGTGGGGTCTGAGCCTCTGCTTTCAAGGGCTGGTTCCCCATGTCTGCACCACTTCCCAACTGATCCCGCTGAGAGGAGCGCCCAGCGTCCCAAGTGCACCAAGTCAGGGGAGACAGCCTGGGAGCCTGGGTGAGGGACGTCTCCCCGACCACAGGGCCAGGGGCGGGCTGGATGCCCCCACCTGGACATACATATGATTTCTAACAGATCAGGTGAAATGGAGTTAGGAAGGGAAGCAGACCGGGGGAAACTGAGGGACTCACTGGAAAATAGTCCACACAGGGGAGAGCAGGCTGAGGTCCTGGGTTGGGGAAGGAGGGAGCAGGGCCACCGGTGGCTGGTCAGGGCCCCGTGCTCACACTCCTTCCCGGGATTTCGGCACCAAATGTAAGATAAATTCTAGCCAAAATAAGCAGGCGAAGAGAGGCAACAAAGGGCCAGGTAGTTTATTTGAATGTAAATTCCCAGGTGATGTTCCACAGTCTGGCTATCACAGGCAGAGGAAGTCACACCAGGTCAGGCAGGTGGGGGCTTATAAGGGATTAGGAGGGGGAGGAGTGGACAAGCTGTCCTAGGGGGCGTGGAGAGGTATGATTGGCTAAAGGTGACATAATAGACAACTAGAAACTTTTTTTTCCTTCCAAGAGGGAGGAGGCTGACATCCGGGTCTTAGTTGGCACATCAGGATGGAATTCGGGGAGAGCTGTCCCCTTTCCATATAAGGCATGGACCTTGGGGTCTGGTCTGTTCTCCCCGTATGGCATCCCTCTGTTCTGTTTGCATGTCCTTGTTTTTCCTTCCTCCAGCCTAACAGTTACCAAAGGGAAGGGCTGTGGGAGGGCAGGTCAGTGGGGAGGAAGATTGAGATTGAGGGGTATTATGTTTAGTACACATGGCGTGGGGAGTCATGGGGAAAACAGTGTAGCACACAGAAGGCAAACAGTGACTCTGTGGCATCTTACTACACTGATGGACAGTGACTGCATTGGGGTATGGGCGGGGACTTGATAATATGGGTAAATGTAATAACCACATTGTTTTTTCATGTGAAACCTTCATAAGAGTGTCTATCAATAATACCTTAAAAAAAAATAAAAAAAAAAGAAATCCTTAGTGTACCCTATCTTATCTAGTGTTTTGTTAAGCCTGAGGCTTTGAGTTAGTACAGTTTGGGGAATGCAGAGCATAATGGACAGTACGCTGAGATGCTGTGAATTGAGAACAGCTGAAGTGTGCAGGTTTGTGATGTATCTTCTTTAGCCTATAACCTGGATGTTTTCTGAGACCAAGTTTTTTTAGATACATGAAAGAAAAGTCATGGGTAAAAGCTTTACATCATGTCTTTCATATTTGATTCTATTCAATAAGTTACTTAAAATTTGCTTTCTCTAATCATATTATGAAATATGCCAGTGGTGATCAATCCTCACCTGATTTCATATTATCACATGTTTTATATTTACTACTATTAATCAAACAATGAATCTTTAAACTTACCATGAAAATTTTAGATGTTAACTTAAAAATGTATACAAGGGTACATGATTTTTCAAAATTCACTTAGGGGAGCAGGCAAGCAAAAAAGTTCATAGACCTGTGTCTTGCAGGAGCAGCTTTCTCCACACCCTCTGGGAAGCATGCAGTTAGACAATGTATGTGAAGAGCCATCCAGAGGCCAGATGCAAGGCAGCCACTCAGTGACTGTCAGTCCTCTCCTCCAGGCCTCCTTCCGCAGCTGGTTTGATCAGGGCATGCCTGCGCTCTCCCCTTTCCAGAAGTCCAAACTTGGTGTCAGGGAAGGGTTAGATGAATGAAGTCATACTAAGAGGTAACTGATTCAACTTAGGGGGCATGCTCACACGTCACTCAGCATTTGCAATCTACCACTGGACTAAACACAAGCCCTTGGAAGAGGAAGGACAGTGCTGGGGAGCTTCTCTGGCATCAGGCCGCAGAGAGGGCTGCCTATTTGTGCAGCTTTCCTTTGCAGGTGGTTTTCCATTGGGGCAAAGGGTGCTGCTTGGGTCCCACCCAAGAGGGCCTCAGAACACTAGCAGCCTCAGGATGTGGCTCTGGCCACTGGGAGGCTGAGGCTGCTGGTGGGGGGATCCTCATCTCAAGAGCACATTCCCTCTGGAAAGATCACCCTGGGAGGCCTTCCCCCAGGAACACTTCTGCACCTTCCTCTGCCACCACCCACATTCTGCCAGCTTGTGGTATTTGGGGCTGACTTACATTCTCAGAAGTTAGGGAACAAGACGGAAGAGCCAGTTTTGTTTCTCTAACCTCACAGACGAATTCAACAAAATGTTTAGCTGGTACAAGAAATTCTGACCTACCTCCCACCCTTTTGGGAAAGCCCAAGAGCAAACCAAACACCACGTGAGGACATTCTCACCACTCACCGTCTGAACATCATATGTCCTTGCACAGCCTGTGCGCAGTTTTTGGTAGGGGCTGGTGCTTCCGAAGAGAAGCCCCCACCCAGAGAGACTGGTCCAAATGATATTTCAAGTCACCATCCCTAGAAAAGCCAGGAGGATGTCTTTTCTCAAAGATCCGATTCCTGAAACCGAGGCCTTTGTAGCCCATCATCTCTCCTCCTTCCCTTCCCTAATATATCAAGTAGGACTATGTTGAAAAGCAAAAACAGAAAATCCCTTTCAAATTGGATCAAAAATAACAAAAATAATTAGCAATAATAATAAATTATTCATTCCTGTATTTGAAATCCAGTTTTAACTGACATGCCAGGTCAGGTTTGACCCGGCAGCTCAGATAATGCCACTCAAGTCCTCATTCCTGCCTTGCCACAGCATAGGTGTCATCCTAGGGCTTCACGTGATGTGGACCTGCAGCCCACCTGGCCCCACACCCTCCACCCCATGGCTACAGCATCTGTAGGCCTCACATAATTCACACTCCACTACCCAGGAATAAAAGCCCTGTTAAATAGGAAAGGAAAGGATTTCTTTCCAGAAGCCCTAGGAAGTATTTTATTTCTTACTGTGTCCAGTTGGGTTATGTGCCCAGGAAGCAATCACTAGATTAAGCCAACCAATACCAACTCCTGTTGTGGAACTAGAATAAACCCCACAAACGGTAGCCCCAGATTCTTCCCCACCTTGAGACCACCTCTTTGCTAAATATGACAAGCCTGGTCATGAGTGTTATTCTGACTGATGTTCTGAACACTTGACCTTTATCTTGACATGACCTTCAAGGTAGAGCCCCTCCTTTGTGCCTCCTGACAGACACCCTGGCCTCTAAATTTCTGTCTCTACTGGACCCAGTGTGGGTCACTGATCCCAGACTAGTGCCTCCATTGCCTGCCCCAGCGGACTGGACTTGGTATTGAGATGAATATCTACTTAGTTCTCTCCTCTTGCTTCTCCTAAAGAGCTCTTCCCTTATCAAACAGCCTTGGAGTCTGCCATCTAGTACAGCGAGGGAGTGTTAAGGTGAGTGACGGGTCCATAGCTTTATTTACTCTAAAAACTTAGCATAAGTGTAAACAAACCATCCTAGTCTCTTCCAGACCAGCCCCTCTTTGTCCCTTCCAGTTAGTTGCCTTGCTTCTCACTCCAGACCTGGTGAAGGGAAATACTGATGATAACCATGATCTCTGCTCCTCCACTAAGGGCTTCTCCATCCAGTCAACTGTTTGCATTTATCTCTAGGCAGCCTATTGAGAGGTTAGCTCTAACCAAGATAGGAGGGGAATGAGCCCCTGAAAGTATGACAGAGATACTCCTGCGGACTCCCTTTCTTCCTTGCAGGCATCTGGATTCATGAATGTCTCTTTGCCCTGTCGGGGCCCACTGCCCATCCCTGTGTGCAGCACCCTAGCCCACATGCAACCACACCCAGACTTCACTCCTTGGCCACGTTGGAGCTCAGGCTAAAATGCCCACGCTAAGGCTTCCTCTGACCCTTGCCAACAGCCAGCCAACCATGGGGACAATTCACTGTGTTTGTGCTGCTCATGTGAGCCGCATGACTGACCTGTCACCCCCGTGCAGGTGCTCTGTGTACCTGCCTGAAAAGCTGCCTGCCCTCCCCAGTCCTGATCACTGCCCGAGCTCTGTTAACATACATGAGTCCTTTCCTATCTGAGCTCCTCATCCACCCCATGACTTTGGAAGATGTGCAGCCTCCCAGGCACAGTGGTACCCAGGATTCTGGCAGTAGAAATTCCCTAAATCAGCCTCCTGTTTAGTCTAATCCTACACCGCTCTTCTCAGGTGGACCTCCAGTCCCAGTCAGCAGGTCCGGCTCTCTTTCCAGGCCTTGTCATGGGTTTTCCTCCTAAAAGCCACAATGTTTCATTAAAACTTCACTTTATACTTTCTTCACCCATATCCTCACCCTAAACCTGCAAGGTAGCCTGCTGAAGAAAAAGATTTCACTCCTCCCATTTAACATTTAATGTCCAACTAGTGTCCTTTCCTCTTATCATTAACATATTTTAAAATCCAGCTTTGTATTTTTCACTGAACCTCCCTGCTCTGGGCTCAGCAATCCCCACACTACAAGGCTGGCTCCTCATCTGTTCCCCAAAAGTCCCTCTGCTTTGCACACAAAATATTCTAGACTTCTGAGGGGCCTAACATTTTTCTTCCTTTGCATTGAGTCCTTGGGTATCCTTTTTATACACCCATGTCACTACAGGTGGGCATCTCCTTTTATCCAAAGGAAATATTTGGATAAAAACAAATATAATGGACACTACTCTTTCTGAAGCTCCAGTCACAGAAGTGGGCTCATGCAGTATGACTCCAGGCTGGGGAAGACGTTCTCAGCAGAATGCACATCAGGAGCTAGACTGGCAGGAAGGGAGTGTGGTAACAGTCTATAAAGAACTGAGGAGTTGGGGTGAGGGGAGAGAGTGTGTGCATGAGGGATGTTCCTGCCCACCAGGGGTGGCTACAAATGAGCCTGACAGTCTGCACCTGATGCCTGTGACCATGGTCAGGATTAGAGGCAGCTGACTCGACCAGCAATGCCTCTCCAGAACCTTTCACCTGGTGCTCTCTGGGTGGACTGGCAACATCCTTGAACCTGAAGCGAATGACTGTCTGACCTTCCCCATGCCACCTCCCTTCTCCTGCAACAGCCAGAATGGAAGAATCTACTAGCCTTGAGAAGAGTGAAAAAAAACAAAAAAACTCTGCCAGCCCAGAATGATGTTCAACTATCTCCCAACCTGTTTGTCAGTCAACATTCACACAACTCTCCACATTCACAGCTGGGTCATTGAAGGCAGTTAATAATTAGCAGTCAGAACAGATGAGGCTGGTGGGTCCTGTTTCCAATCTCTTTAAGAGCCTGTATGGAGAAAGTAAAGGTTCCTATGGCCAGGATTCTCACCTGACCCTGGTCAGCTAGCTCACTACACACGTGGGGGCAATACATTGTTATTGACTCTATATAAAGAGCTCCGCCCAATGCTCTGGGCTGCTGCACAGATGCAGGAGAGCCGAGATGAGACTGGAGTGGTGGCAGTGCAGAGGACAGAGACAGACAGCTGTGGGGGCAAAGAGGCCCGGAGGCAGAGACTGGCTTGCTGCATGCAGACTCGCTGAGTGGATGGGATTCTAGTGACTGACCTGCCACTGTGGGAATAAAGTTGGTATAAACCCTTTCACCCCAAGAACGTCCCACTGACAGTTTTTCAGTCTCACTAAATCCATAGTGAACTTGTCCAGGGCTGAAACCCACTGGCAAGAGACCCTGACTGAATAAGCACCAGCCCCATTTCCTACAGGCCCTCTGCATAATCGTAAGACTGAGCTCAAAACTGCATTAGCTCCTGCTGGCCTATCAGGCCCAAGTCAGCAGTCCCTCCTCACGGACACTCCATTTCTCCTTTCCTCTCCTGGGCCCCAGCAGACACAACGAACAAATCAAAGCCCAAATAAGGGAGGATGCCAATGCTTACTTGAGCATTCAAAGATCAATGCGATTATAAACATCTTTGTACTTTCAACAGACTATTTCATTATTAATGTGAAATTAAAACCCATCTGAGCTCTTACAATCTGATAATTGTTCTATAATCATATTTACTGCTATGGCCCTGATATTGAACACTTGGGAACAGATACAATAAATAACGTATGTTGCAGGTCTTGGGTATGATCACTTACAAGTCAGAGAAGCATGGGGCTGGATGCAGCTTTGCTGCTTGTGGGAACCACTTACACTCTCTGAGCCTCCACTTTTGTATAAGTAAAAGCAAGAGTAATCATACTGACCATGAAGGTTTGCTCTGAAGATTAAAGGAAATAGATTTGAAAAAGGCCTAATATAACATTTGAAAATACAGCACCTCACCAATAAACAGTAGATAGTGTCAGTATGTGTCTTGCCAGTGGGTTTCAGCTCTGGACACATTCACTATAGATTCAATGAGCCCAAAAAAATGACAGTAGAATGTTTTGGGGTGAAAGGGTTTATACCCAACTTTATTCCCATGGTGGCAGGTCAGACACTAGAGTCACATCCACTCAGAGCGAGTCTGCATGTGGCAAACTGGTCTGTGCCTCTGGGCCTCTCTGTCCGCACAGCTGTCTCAGTCTCTGTCCTCGGCCACTCTTACTACATTCCCTTTTAAAACTACTCACGATAACAAGCCTCTGCTCTCATGCAGCCATGCTACTGTGCCGCCCAGAGCACTGGGTAGAGTTTTTATATAGAGTCAATAACAATGTATTGCCACAGGTGTGCAGTGTGCTAGCCAACCAGGATCAGGTGAGAATCCTGGCCACAAGAACCTGCACTTTTCCCACAGTATGCTACACTCAGGTTGCAGCATGAGGTAATCTGAAGATCTGGATACACAGAGTGACTGTTCCAAAGCCTTTTCTTCCTTTCTGTAGTCAGTGTCCACCGAGCACCTACACTGCACCAGACACCATTCTAAAAGCACGAAATACAGCAAGGAACCAGACAGCCAAGGCCCCACCCTCCTGGAGGTTACCTGCCGGTGGCGGAAAGACAACAATAGAAAAAGAAATAACAAAGTAATTTGAGATATTCACGTGCTGGGAAGAAAATTAAATAGGTTGACTGGTGGGTTAGTGGGGACAGCCTCTCATAGGATAATTGAGGTAACACCTGCCAGAGAAAAGAGCCAAAGGAATATATAGGAGGAATATACTGAGGAAATGTAAGTACCCAGGGCCAAAGTGGGACCAAGCCTGGCCTCTTGGGAGACAGAGTGAAGACAGGTGTTCCAGGAGAGCAGAGGGAGAGGGGGACAGTATGCAATGAGTATGGATTTGAGTGCCTCTCTCAGCTCTGCCACCAGCAAGCTACCTCACCTTGGATAACGCTCTTAAGCTCTTGAGCCTCCGTTTTGCCATCTGTAAAATGGGGGGAAGGGATTTGCCTTGATAACGTTAAGATCCTTTCAACTTTCTGATTTGAATAGGATATAAATTGAATGCCATATTACTCTTTCTGTGACAATACTAGAGTCACATATAACTCTTACAGACTGCCTGGCTTTGTAAGTATACTGATCTTTAGGCAACAGTGACCCATACAACCAACCAGACCCCAAGATGGAGAACCTTTTCCTCCCCTTATCTCCAAGCATCCTTTGAATTAGTTGTAACTAACAGCTCAGCTCACCACAGGTTGTTTTTGCTTCCTGGTGGCAAAGCCCTGGCAGCTCACAGTGGGTGCTGTGAACCTAGTTTTAAACTATTTTTAATTGTTCCATACTGTGTTCTTGGAATTTTTTTCAAACAACTGAGGAGCATGTATCAACCCACACAGTTGGGTACAGGAAAGCTTAAGATACTTTCTACTTTGTTCAATAGCATTAACTCATGTGGAAAATCATCCTTAATAGTCAAAATGAGTGTCAAAATGCTCTTTTAAGTTTTCATCATCTGGATATTAAAGCAACTTCGACTCTATTCTAATTCCATCTCTAGGGGTTTAACATGCAGTTGATACACCACCAGGGCAAACGCACACTTAGGAAATGATAAGTCATCCACCTTCAGCACTGGTGACATTGCTCAGTCAAAGTCAGGAGGGACCGTGGCAACTAAATGACACTCCAAGCCATGCAGATCAAGAAGGCTGGCCGTCATCAGGGCTCTAGTATAACAGATTTCCACCCAAACTATCCTGGCCAAAGAGTGAGTAACTACCCTACTTTTAAAGGCATCTGTTTTTCAAGCCCTTGTAGCTTCCTTGGTAAGCTGTTCCAGAACTTAAACAACAAAAATTTTCCAAGTTCTTCCTTATTCCCAATGTGAATCCCTCATACTGCTTTCTAGGTTATTCCAATTCTGCCTACCTGGTGACAGAGTGCGGTGGCCACTCTTACTACATTCCCCTTTTAAAACTACCCACGATAACAAGCAGCACACACAGCACTTACTAGTGTAGGTTCTTTGCAGATCCTTCATTTAATCCTCACAATGGTCCCAGGCGGCACATACTGTTGGAAATTCCACTTTACAAATAAGAAAACTGAGGTCCAGAGGCTAAACTGAGGCAAAGCTGGACTCTGAACCCATAGGCCACCTGGCCCCAGGGCCCATGCTTTCAGCCACCGCACCATTTTGCCTCACATAATTAAAATATCTAAGAGGCTACGTACAAATCTACCCCTTTTTTATTTCAGTGATTCATGTAGAGAAACATTTTTATTTTTTCTCTCATTATTTAATTAATAAATGTAGTCATTTCCTTCTTACTCTAAATGGAAGCCCAAGAGCTGTGCTTTGTCTCAAAAATTTCAGAAAAGGTCTTTGACTTGTTCGCACTTCATCACTATGGAGAAAAAGCCTTGCTGGGCCACAGTAAGATGATGAGTCTTCACACTCACCATCCAACTGTTTAAGAAAACACAATGCAGCCTGGAGTTACAGCAGGAATTCTGCCCACCCACTGTGTGAGCACAGGAGGCCGCAAGGTGAACTGCATAGCTGAGGCTGGTGAAAGGCATTGGACAACCCAGGCGATGTGTTATTCAAGTTGATATAGAAGGTTTGGAGGCGCTCTGCCTTTTCCCCCTCATTAAAGTAACTGTTCCAGGCAGAGAGGTAATATCAGAGAGCTAAATATCAATTGATACTTATCTACCTATCTATGCATCTCTCTATCTGTCCACATATATAGACTACACACACACACCACAATTCCTTTATAGTTTCCTTATTGTAGCCACTGTGATAATTTTCTGTTTATCTTCCCGAGACTCCATCATAGATGGAAATGAAAGGCCTACTTTCCTAATTGGCTACTTCCCTAGCAAACTGCTGAACCAGAAATATAACATAGAGAATGCACATAATTTAAATATATAAAATAGTCTACCTACTATCCATCTATCTTTCTTTCATCTATCATCTATCTACCTGTAATGGACATGTATTTCAGACCACAAACTTAGTGGTATAAAATATAGAACTTTATTTTGCTTCCTAATAACAGAACTTAGTACATCTCATGCAGAAACCATCTTGGTCAAGAGAGGTTTCTCCATCCCTCCTGTCTAAGGTGCTAACAGAGAATTGTATGTCCAGACATTGGGTGGGAGGGGGCATCTGGTCTGGGTCATTGTCCTCCCAGTCAGTGATGGATACCCATCCAGTGAGTGAGGCACCCTCAGTCCTGTCTGGTCTCCCACTGCCCACACAGGGTGGCTGCAAGGTTCCCAGGATCCTGCTATTTCAGAGGCCAGTCCTGGCCACCATGCTGCCCAGGGCAGAGAAGCTCTGTGAGGCTGCTGGGGCTGTGGACCTGGCACTCTAGCACATAGAGGGGTGTTCCAGGGAACCCACATTTTTGGCTTCCTCCCCAGCCTTTGAGGGGTTTGGAGGGACAAGGGAGTACAAACACCACTCTCAGGTCCTATGATCTCATCTGGTATGTTTTTTACCCTTCTCCTCACCTTCTGCCCATGGCTTCAGCCTCCAGGAAGGATCAGTGCTTGGAAACCCCCTCACAAGTCACACCAGAATTTGGTTAACCTCCATGCCAGTTCTCTTCTTTTCTCTCTCCCCCTAATCTGTGGATTTTTGGGGAATGACAAGTTGAATGGAAGAGTCACTCTTTCTCATTACGTTTGTTATATGCCCTGGGACTTTGCACTTTTGAAAGCCAGAAGCCTTTTTCTGCAATAATTACTTGAGGCAAGTAAGTCTGTACTTCATTGACACAGTGAGGCAGTGGGAAATGGAATACAAAAGACATTGGTCTTTCCATCCAGTCACACGTACTCATTGGCAGTATATAATATATGCCTACTATATGTATCCCTAACATGATGTATACATACATGTATTTAACTCGCATGAATTATATTTACACATATAGGCAGGACTCACCCAAGTGGTTTCAGTCCATGAAATCTAGTTCTTGGGAAAAATTAATCCATGGGTTGAAACTTCTACCCAATTGTTAAATATTTAAGTCATAGGCATTTTAGATTTACATTTATAATTTAGGAGAAATGGAGAATCTGAAGAGAATAGAGAGATGATAGATTTCTCATCACCAATTGCAGAAGCAAGAATTTCTGACTCAAGCCCTCTGCAACAATCAACTTAAATGCCCAGTAAATGCCCAGTAACCCCAGCCATGTTATTTAGTTTAACAGTCTCATTTCATCATCAACGAGAGTTTAAAAAGTACTCAACTACATGACAAATACAAGATAGCAAATTTCAAATAATGAGTTGATTGTGCCTGAGGTTTAAAATACTGGCTTATTCATGATTAAGACATTTTAGAGCACCCATCAGACTATAAAGAATTTCTAGTCCTTGCACAGATGCCACAATTCAGTATGTTTTTCTTGGTATGAAATTGCCTTCAAGCTAGACTCAGAAACACTTAGAAAAATATCAGATCATATAGGATTTTTTTCTATACAAATTGTACATAAAAGAAGTTATTGAAAAAGAAACAATATCAATCTTTGATTGGGTTTGTCACATCTTTAAGTTATTGCTACTATTCTAGCAAGAATTTAACTTTAATCTCTACCTAAATATGCAAGGAGAAATATTCCTCCTATAAGTAAAAAGATGCAACATGGCAGTTCTTGATGACCTGTGTGGAGGGGACAGCTATTTAGAGAAAAGATGGCCCCATTTTTCTGACTAGCTTAAACGTTGAGAGGACAATATTCCACTTCCAGTTGTTAGACGGGAGACAAATTTTTGTTCCTGGATATGTAAACATATTGTCACTGTAAACCCTAAATAACAAGATTCTTAGGGAATTCAAATTGTCAGGGAAAACATAATCTCAGGGTTTAACTTGGGAAGTACAATCGGCTGAATCCTCAGAGAAGAAGCCTGAGATAAGGGTTGCCAATTTAACAAGCAAAAATATAGAATGCCCAGTTAAATTTAAATTTCAGATAAATAGTAAAAATAAGTAAATCCTAAATATTGCATGGAACAACTCTACCAAGGTGGAAGCATGTGAAGACAGGAAGTGGCCATTGGGTGGGTGCTCAGTGGGAAAATGGGCTCACCAACCAAAAGAGTAACTTGACCCTTGGCCACCCCAGCCTCAGAAAGTAGCTTAGAACCAAATTCCACCAAATTCCCCCCTCAGGGTACTTTAAAAATGCAACTGGAAAACTACAACATGTATAAACATGAGCTACCTTGGCATTAGCCTGAGCAGCTTGGCACAGCATCCAAGGAAGACCAAAGTGGGACAGAAAAAGGAACAAGGGGCGTGCGGCCGGGTGGCTGTGTCTGCCATGCCCGTCTGTGGCTGGTCTTTGAGTTATCTTAGGACACAAAATCTGTGCTCTGGAAGCTCATCTGTTTCTGTACTTTTGTACTTTCCTTTTTTGGTCTTCTTGTACTTTCCCCTTATTTCTCAAGTCAAGCTTCTTTTTGAAAATCCTAGCTTTTGTCTCTGGATCACTACCATCTAGGTCTTTGGACTTGATCACTATCATCAATCCATCCCCTTTGTGACAACCAGGAGGGCCATCTCTCTTTTAAAAGTTGTTTTTGTTGAGGTTTATTTTATGTATAATAAACTTCATTAATTTTCTGTGCATAGTCCTACGGGTTTTGATTACTGTATACAGTTACCTAACTGCCACGGCAATTGACAATACAGAACCTTCCCATCACATCCACTTTGTGCACTTCAATTCAAGTCCACTTTGTGCACCCTTGCAGGAAATTCCTGCTCTCATACTGGAGCCTGGCAACCACTATCCTGCTTCCTGTCACTACAGTCTTACCTTTGCTAGAATTTCATATAAATTGAATCATATTGTACATTGTCTTTTGTGTCCAGCTTTTTTCATCTAGTGGTACCCTTTTGAGATTTGTGTTGTATCGTTTGTTCATGCCTTTATATAGATCTTCCACATGTTTTGTTTATACCTAAGTGTTTCCTAATATTGATGCTCCTACAAATGTTACTTTTTATTTCAATTTCTAGTAACTTATTGATAACATACAGAGATTTTTTTTTTATATTACTGGATCCCATTTGCGATTTTGTTGAAGATGTTTGTGTCTAGGAAAGTTGGTCTGTAGGAATATTGGTCTGTAGTTTTCTTTTCTTAAAATGTCTTTGTCTGGTTTTGTTTTCATGGTAAGACTGGTCTTATAAAACGGGTTGGAAAGCATCCTCTCCTCTTTTATTTTCTGACACACATTGTGTAGAATTGGTCTGACTTATTCCTTTAAGCGTTAGTAGAATTCACTAGGATAGCCATCTGGACCTGAAGTATTCATAGCTTAAAAGTTGGTAATCATGGATTCAATTTATTTAATAGTTACCAAACTATTGAAATTATCTATTTCATGTTAAATGAGTTGTGGTAGTGTGTGCTTTTCAAGGAATTGGTTCTTGTCATCTAAGTTATCGAGTGTATGCATATAGAGTTGTTCATAGTATTCCCTTATTATCCTTTTCATACCTGCAGGGTCTGTAGTGATTATTTCTTGTTTCATTCTTGATACTGTTTCTTCTCTTTTTGTGTCAGTCTTGCTGGACGTTTGTCCATTTTATTCATTCATTTCAAAGAACTAGTTTTTCTTTCAGTGATTTTATCATTTTTCCATTTTAAATTTCACTGATTGCTGCTTTTCTCAGAAATATTTTCTTCTTTCTGCTCACTTTGGGTTTAGTTTTCTGTCCTTTTTCTAGTTTCTTAAGCTAAACGCTTAGAGACATTTCTTCTTAACATAAGTTTCCAATTCTATGTACTTTCCTCTAAGCACTATTTTAACTGATATGCTATGTTTTCATTTTCATTCAAGTCAAAACTATTTTGTAATATATCTTGTGATTTCTTCTTTGACTGGTGGGTTATTTAGCACTGTGCTGTTTAATTTACAAATATGTGGGGATTTTCCAGATGTCCTTCTGAGTTTTAGTTTATGGACAGATAACATATTTTGTGTGACTTCAATACTTTTTAATTTGTTAAGGTCTAATTTTATGGCCCAGAATACTGTCTATATTCATGAATGCTCCACATGTACTTAATAAGAATGTGTATTCTGCTATTGTGTGAAATGTTCTATAAATATCCACTAAGTAAAATTTGTTGATACTATTTTCAGGCCTTCTATATTGTTTCTTTTATAAATTTTTTTTGAATTCAAAATTTAATATGATAAAATTCACCTTTTTAATGTGTACAGTTCAGTGTTTATTAGTATATTTACAAAGTTGTGCAACAATCACTACTAATTCTAGAGCTTTCTATTTTTAGTTCTAAATTACTTTGGGGTAAAAAAAATCTAAATTACTTTGGGGTAAAAAAAAAATTCTAAATTACTTTGGGGTAATTTTAATCACCCCAAAAGAAACCCCACACCTGTAGTAGTGTCACTACTCCTTTGCCTCAACAACCACTAATCTACTTTCTGCATCAATTAACTTGCTTATTCTGGACATTTCATGTAAGTGGATTCATGGGGCCTTTTGAGTCTAGCTTCTTTCACGAGCATAATGTTTCCAATGTTCATTCATGGAACAGGTATCAGAGCTTCATTCCTTTTTAAGGTTAAATACTATTCCACTGTACGATACACAGTCAATCCTCCTTATTCACAGATTCCACATTTGTTAATTCACTTACTCACTAAAATGTATTTGTAAACTCAAAATAAATACAGAGTTTTTTGCAGTTATTTGCAGACATGTGCAGTGTAGCAAAAAAATTAGAAGTCACCCTATACACATGTTCCCAGCTAAGTCTAACAAGGCAGTGCTCTTGTAAAAATATAGGATGAACACATGGCAAAGATTTTATTCAAATCATTAATAAGGAAACTAGTAAGAGGGTAAAGCTGATGCAAAGAGCATTGGAGGAACTGGATAATAAAACAATAGAAGAGATTGCTGGATTAGATACAAAACTGGTTATAAAACTGTAATCTTTGAGGTTATCTTTTCTACAAGACAGAAGCATTTGCATCTGTCTTCAGACAATAAAATCTACAAGTTAACATGTAATTTCACAAAGCCAGGGACCATTAAACATTAGTAAAAAAGGAGTGAAATGAAACAATTCCTCTAGACAATTAAATACTCATCAGTGTGTTTCTTAAGTAACACTCCAGTATGATATTGAAAGGCTGTGTGTACTCTCTTGGTCTTATTTCCAAGTTTGGGTTATTTTTCTTAACAACACACTAGGAAACCTATAATAATAGTGTCAAGACCTTTGATAAGGGGTAGGTCCAGAATTTACAGAGCCTGTAGCTTATGTAATATTGGGGTCTCTCTTTTAAAAAAAGAATGCAAAAATATTTTACTTTTGCATATCTTAACAAAAATATATGAACATGAATACATGTAGTTTATATTCTTCCAGGGCCTTGGAAGGGGCAGTGCACAAAAGGGTCCCTGAGGCTTACAGTGCAGTAGCTTCATGTTAAGTTCCTCTGCATTTGACTATAGCATTATTTTAGTACAAAAATAATAAAGCATCTGGTGGGAAAGAATTTTTTTACATTAATTCTCAACTATCTGTAATCAAGCATTTTAAATAATGTTTCACCCGCTTAATTACCTATGTTTGTTTGAGCTTCATAATATTGTGTAACACGAAGGATCATTCAGTTCACTATTGCAAGTTAACATGAGCACTTCGGTTGAATGAATTCTCTACAGCCTCGCAAATTGTCATAAATGTCTTATGCCAGGAAATGTATGCAGGCATTGAATTTTCACTGGCTAAGGAGGCACTAAGGACTAGTTTGAACAAAAGATTCATTTGTGTTTACTCCACATGTGACAGACAGCTTTTTTAATGAATGTGTGTTCTTGCCAGACTTTCCTATCCCATTACTAAAAGACTCCCGCCTTCACCAGCTCAGTCACTTCCCACCATCAGGTTATGCCTTTACCACACTCGTTCTTCCACCTTTTGCTGGAGACTTAGGGTAGGAGGCAGGGGCAGCGGGGTGGTAAGGAAGAGAGAAGGGAGATGCAAGGAGAGTATGAGAACACACATACAAACGTACTGAGCACTTACTATGTGCCAGGCATCATTCTGAGAGTTTCACATGGATTAACCTACCTGAGGCAGGTACTACTACTATTCTTATATTACAAAAGAGGAAACAAAATGATGAAATAACTTTCCCAGGTAAAGCCAAAATCTACATGTTTCTATCCCAGAGCAAAGTCACATTCAAAGAAAGACAAAAGATTCTGTTTTTGTTTTACAGGACCTTTGAAAACCTACAGAATCCCTACAACTAGAATTCCCAGAGTAAAATAGACACTGTCTCTCTCCTGATGTACATACATCATATCATAGGGAAGGCCAGTGCCCTAAAGGAGCAGAGATCTCAGATAAGGCCACAGGGAGGTGGGGAAGGTCCTGTGGGAGCTCAGTCCTTCCAGGACCACATGGGTGAAATCAACAGACATCCATGCCATCCTGGAATGCTCTCACTCCTTCTGCATCCCCAGAACTCCCTCTCCTTACATGTTCTTCAGAAACTACCATCTCACACCCCAGCAGCCCTGAATGCATCCACCCATACCTCTTAACAGATTGTACTTCTGCTTTGCTACTCCCCTCTTCTATGGTCTCCTTCTGAATTAGCCGTACATGTCAATCATTTACATTTTAATGTGCTTTATTTTCACACTGTCTTCCAATAATATCTGTATTTAAAGCCTAAGCAAGCAATTAAAACCTTTTTTCCCAGCTTAAATTAATTTTAACACAGGCAAACAGAGAGGGAGGCTCTTCTCTGCAATACATGGAAGTCCAGCAGATGTCCATTCTTTCCTATGCAAGTCATTGTCACACAGAGCCACTGATGTCAAGTCCTTCCACTGACCACAGAGCAGATCATCAAGTAGGAAAACAGAATCTCATTGCAGCCTGTACACAGAGAATTCCTTCCACAAACAGTCATAGGGTTTCTTTTAGGCCTGGGACACATGGGCCACTTCTCCTCAAGGGGATTTACGAGGCTTCAGAATGATCTTACCTTCTCTGGTTACCCAAAACAAATAGTTGGCCCAACCACATTTCACCCAGTGTCACCATATCTAAGCAGCCCTCTTGAATATTCTTGTGCAATTCTTTTTCTTTATACTTCCTCTCTCACTTGTAGCAAAACCATTTTATAACCCCTCATCTTAGTCATGTTTGACCACTTAACGCTACTTCTTTTATCTGCAGAGTAAATCTTTTGGACAAGGGCTGCTTACAGCAATAAAGGAGGGGAGAATTATATCGGCAGGATGATGGCGCAGCACCCCAGATGCTACAAACAGCAGGAGTAAATGAAACACGGCATTTGTTCTCCAGCACTGGGCAGAGGAGGCTCTTATAAATGGACTAAGAGCTCATGCTTAGAGCAGCAGCAGTGAAATCTCCACTGCTGGGCCAACTTTTGGTTTTTAAATACATTCTGCCCACAGGTGGCCCAATGCTTTCTCCAAATTGTTTCTTGTCAACAAATGAATTCACCCCTCACCCCTCACTTTTCACTCCAAAGCATTTCAGGTTCTACCTCTACTCTGTAAGCAAAACAAAAGTCTATTTCTAGTGGAAGGAAGTACTTTATATATTCCTTTATTTCTTCCTCATTCTTGTGATTGGATCGGCATTGATTCATGTAGCAAACTTGTTCCCCAAGGAAAAGGCTTTGCTAATATAGGGATGCTAAACAATACACACATTATCAGAGTTTATTTTTGTCATTCTGTTGGAACCATTGGCTCCTATGGGCTTGTAATCAATAGGAGCTTGCTATTTCCTTAGAGTAAAACACTTTGCTATAAAACACTGTCTTCCCTTCCTGTCTTAGGGCAACGTTTCTCTGTCAACAAATATCATTGTAGCTGGGTCCCAGGACAACTTAGGTGTGTTTCCAGGAAAATTCAGGCATGTCCAGGAACTTCTGGAACACTGTGGACCAATAAGAGGAGCCCATGTGTAGATCTGTTTTCATGAGGGTCCAAGGAGCCAATGGAAGGAAAATCCTAAAAGAGGGAGATTGGCGTGTGTGCACAAAAGTGAGTGGAGGGTGACTTCCAGCTGCCGCCTCCCCCCATAGCTTTTCCCTGTGCTTCCCTCTCCCCCACATCCTCTGGCTAGAGGTAGGGAGGTTGAAATATGAAAAAAAGGGGAGCTTTTTGCTGAAACCTCCATGAGGCTTTGAGAGAGCAGAAAGACATGTAGCCTTGTGGGCTATGTTACAGAGGATCACACAAATGGACAACACTGTGTTTTCCCCATTTCACAGGGGGTAACCTGGGAGCCGGACATTGTCATCCAGAGCAGCAGAGAGCCAAAGCCATGCAGCACTTTGCTGTCTGGATGGAGAAGGCCAGGAAGGCATCACAGGAGCCCGCACAAAGCCACGGAGACCAGTTATGGCCACGCCTCCCGGAGGCTGCCGTGATCCTACACTATTTGGGAATAATTTGGTTAAGGGGATAGGGATGGGAAGGATGTGTAGCTAGGATTCCTGTAATTATGGGATTAGAGGCTGAGTCAGTAAAATCTAACATTATTACTATTTCTGTGACTCTGTTTACCCTCAGGTTTGGTATAGGGAAATAGGAGATTCAGTTATGATAAAAATGCATTTGTTGAATTGGCTGTGGTTCCCCCCGACCCCAAATATAATTTTGACTTTAAGATACTCCATTTTCTATCCTAAATGAACTAACATTTGGGATCAGGCCCTGTAATGTACACCATTGTCGAGAAGCGCCTAGGGGTGTGGAAAGGCGAGGTGTGTTCAGAGATTACAATATTGGTTTCAAGTCACAAGTACACTTCCAGTGGGGAAAAGCAAGCAGGCCAAGCCTTTAGCCAAGCTTCTTCTGGATGTCCCATTTTTAAGACTGCAATTTGGATGCCTGCAATTATTTGCATTTTTGCTATTAATTGCTCCTGCCACTGGTGCAGCCAACCACTTTTGGGTGCAATTACCCTCTCATGGGAGCAATTACATATGAAAACAGTTCTGCACGTGCAGCTAATTGTGACAAAACAAAAGGAGGCTGGGAGGATAATTTGGCTCATCAAGTCACAACTCCAAACCCGTGCCAGCTTCAAAAACGCAGAGGAGCAGGCAGGGTCCTAACGCGTACTCTGGGAGTTACGGGATAGGCCATTCCTTCCACAGTATGTTCATGTATTTTTAGAGGATTAGAGATGGATTTACTTAATTCAAAAATAGTAACTCATTTTGGCTACTCACTGGCCTTTTGCTAACATGGGTTCTAGCTACCAAACCAAACCATAGAGACCTCAGTTAAGGCCCCCGACTCCAGGATAATGCCAGATTCTAATGAAATTCTGTTTTTTTACAAAGAACACTGACACATCCGTCCCACTCAATTATAACATACACACAGATTTCCTTCCCCTGTCTTTACTAGACCTGCCAACATAACCACTTCAGCCTTAGGATTGGGAATGATGGTTTAATGAGCTGATGCCCAAGGTCTGATCACCAGGAGCAGCAGCCCCAGTTGGCAAAATGTATCAAGCATTCTACACAAACCATCTCAGGGTTTCCAGGCAGCCCACATAACAGACAACTGTCATATTATACCCCACTGCCTGCTTCAAATTTAGAAATGTTTCATTTCATTAGAAATGAAAAATAGGAATGCACTGAGGTCCATCATCAGCCTGTATCCCTACTTTGATCAAATTCGCACATACACACCCATCCTGTACCCTTAGTTTTTCTTTTCTTTTTTTTTAGAAGGAGGCAGTTAAGCAGACAGGCTCTGGAGCCAGGCTGCCTCTATTCCCTCCTCTGTAGAATGAGGACAGCCCCTGCCTTGTGGGGGGCTGTGACAGTGACTGAAAGAGCTGATGCATGTAAACACATAGAGGAGGGCCCAGCACTCCGGACATGTTGGTTATTTTTATCACTACCTATGATACTTTACTGCAATTATTTCCTTCTAGATCTGCCTCCTCTCTGAATTAAGAAAAATTATCCAAAACTTAAAATAACCATATAGCCTTTCGAGTTATACTCAAGCATTATCTGACACACAGGCCTAAGAGGAAAGTAACTTTGACTGACTACTTTCTACTGATTAGGCAAGAGTCTAGAAAGTTAGATGTTAATTTGTAGAAGACTGATCAATTGCAAGTGATTTTTATCCAGTAAAGAGGCAAACTATTTCTTTTCAATCAAAGTAAGCCAAAGGTTAAGGTTTTACATTGCTACAGGACATTAACCAGTTTTATACTGAACTTTGCAACCTTATTCCAGCATTTTCTTATTTTCCATTGGCAAAATTAATCAGTTTTTCCTATCTTCTTTTGAACCAGTTTTGCCATTTTGTTGATCCCCTCTTTAGTGAATTAAATAAATCTTTGACACATGCTCACTATATATTTTTCTGAGATGTTTTTACCTTTTAAAAAAGTATCTTTTGCCAGAAGCCCAGAACTTCTTGCAGACAGGACTCTCTCTTACTCAGCTTTGTGTCCTAATTCCATGTTTCTCAAACCTTAATAGGCATCCAAATTGACTATGGATTCAGTAGGTCTGGGAGGAGCCTCACCTTTGGAATTTCCAGCTGTGACTGGCCTTAGCCCTGAGCACAATGCCTACCTGGACTTGGAAAACACAGGTGCTTCGAAAATGTATGCGCAAACATCCACCTATGTGGGCAAATGATATGCCTTACTCCATATGCCACCTCCTTCTGATTCCTATCCTTTATTTTCACAACTTAAATGCAGTAACAGAGAGGATCTAATTTGGAAAGGGACACAATTAGTAAACTTTATCATAATGACCCAGTTAAATGAGAGGTTATGAGAGGGTGATGAACGATGGGAGAGGGTTCATGAATAACAGGAAAAAGCAATTGGTTAGGATGTCAAAATTAAGCCACCTGTGATGGTTACAGGACCACCCCCCCAACACACACAGGTGCCCCAGTGCAGGGTTCTCAGCAAGAGAGTAGCACTGCCTGACCTCATTCCCCAAAGGCCCTGGGTATCCCCACTACTGCAATCTTAGGCTCAGAGGAGTGAACCATAGCTCACAAACATGGTGAGAACTCCTAACCTAGAGAATGGACTTAGTGTCCAGCTCCTAGTTTTGGGGGGCACCCCACCTTCCCACACCTTCCTGTGTGCATGATTAACAGGTTGTAAACTCTCCCCTACTAGAGAATTAAAATAAGCAGGAGCCTTTATATAAATCTAGGAAGAATTGTGAATGTCTCCCACAGTGATTCTCAACCCTGGCAGCACCTTCAGAGTTGGGGAATGAGTAAAAACATGCCTCATCTCCAGAAAGAGTGAACAAGAAACTACTCTTTATCCATCTATTCACTTATTCATTCATTCATTCATATTTTTAAACCACTTATATGCTTACTCTGTGCCAGGCACTGTTCTAAGAGCTTTAGAAATATTGACCCACTTGATACACAGAACAACATATTACCACTTTACAGATGAGGAAACTGTCACACAAAGAAGCTAAATAACTTCTCAATGGCACAAATATTGTGTGAAGCCACTGATTAAGGGTTTTATTACAATGGTGAGGTTACCCTAACTAATACAGTGTCTCTATGTAGATATTTTCCAATCAGATTTAAAGGACTAATTTTGCCAAAAAATTACAAAGCCCAGAAGAGTGACTTCAAAGACATTGGAAGTGGAGTTCACACACATCTCATATTTTGATGTGTCTTAGTTCCAAATGTTTATGACAAAGATGAGATCATTTAGTTGGTGTGGAGGGGAATAATATGTTGATCTATAAAATCTCTTGTGAAACTCACTGTCTTTTAAATAAAATCAGTAAGTTCATCACTCAGATCCTATCGCCTGGGTGCTCTCAGCTGTTAAATGAAGGATGGGGCTGATGAGTTTGGAAATACCTTCCAGCATCAAAATTAAGTGTCAACATTAAATTTCCCTTATTGAGACCATCGCTACATGGGAATTGTAACTTACACTAGGATGAAGAGCTTTTCATAAATAGCTCACAGACTCAAGGCCAAATTCAAGCCTCTGATCCCAATCTTAACTTGGAGCCTGGAGCAGAAGGCATGACAAGTGTAAAAATATGAGCATATATACAGATGCCACCTAAGATAAAGGGGTGGTAACTGCACTTTAATTTGGTTATTGTTTTTTTTTAATCCCACACATTGTAGAAGTCCATGATAAATAAAGTAATAAGTGAAATATTTTCCTTGGATGCAAAGATAGAGTACTGCTATGTCTTATTTTTCAGAGAAAGCATATCGGATCAGCTAAGATCACTTGACTTCCTCTCCCTTCCATCACTTGCTGCTCCCCTTTGTTCTCTGTCCTGTCAGTGTCTCCTCGTTAGAGCCTCTGGCTCTCTAATTTTGCAGTTCCATCACTTGACATTGAATTCACCTTTCCTTTTGATGGGAACTGCTGCTTTATATTTTCCCTTCTTTGACTCTGCAAAGATAAAAATCTCATTTCTTAATGAAAACTGAGACTCCGATACGAAGTATATCAGGAATTGGTTTAATTGGCAAAAAAAAAGAAAATTATTGAATGGGCTCGATAATTGATGCCAGGCCCAGCTCAAGTTGAAATATGGCATAACTATTACCCTTTTCCAGTTTCAGAACAGAACCCAAATCATTACTTTTTGAAGGTTTTGTGACACACACAGGCACTGCAGTGGATGTGCAAATGGTGGTATTTACAAGGATCACTGGAAACAACCTTGACTTGTCTCTGGTTTGAATTTAAACCAAACAGGAACAACCTTGGGTGAAACTAGAATCTGAAACCTAAGCAGAGCATTTTAAAGTTCTGCTCCATGTGAAGCCAAAACACTAACTGCTATTAATTTTATCTAAAATCTGAATTTTATCTAATCTGCTAAAATAAACAGATTTGAGAATTTAGTTTTACCCTTCAGATGATTTGGGTTCTTATTTATGCCACAAACTAAATTTGTGTACCAAATCTTCTACTCTCTCTCTCCCTACCTCCTTTCCTTCGATCTTCCCCCCTTCCTTGTTACCTCTCTCCCTCCCAGATTCTCTTCCTCATCCCTCTTCTGTCTTCTTTGCCTTTGATCAGGGGAGGGAGGTGGTCAGGGTGTCCTCCAAGGTTCAGCCTTCTTACCATTTCTTCCTTAAGAACCCAACCCATTCTCATGAATTCAACTCTTTATCTCTGTCTATGATTTCCACTTTCTGTCTCTAGTTCTATCCTTGCACCTAGATTCCAGGTCGATGGGATATATTAGTACCAATGTTGCTGTAGCTTAACTTCAAGAAAGCTGCATCAATTCCTTCCCCCATTGAAAGGTGGAGCCTATTATTCTTTTCCCCCCCTTAAATCCAGGGGGACTGTGACTGCTTTAACTAACAGAAGGTAGTGCATGCGATGCTGTGAGACTTCTAAGACTAGGTTGTAAGGAGACTTACAGCTTCCACTTGGGTCTCTTGGAACACCGGTTTTCAGAGAAGCCAGCCCTGGGGAAGACAGCCACTGTGAAGGAATCCAACTGCCCTGAGACTGCCATGATATAAGGAAGCCCGTGGTAGCAACAGGGAGACGCCATATGGAAACAGTGATGTCCAACCAGCCCCCAAATGGCCCAGACATCACGGCACAAGCACCAGACACATGAATAAGGAAGCCATAAGATAACTCCAGCCTTAGCTGCCATCTGACTGCAACCCTATGAGGAAATCCCAAGTGAGAACTACCCAGTTGAACTTAATCAAGAGCACAGGACTAATAAGTGCTGGCTTTAAGCCATAAAGTTGCAGGGTGGTTTGCTATGCAGTAAGTAATAACCAGAAGAGATGTCTAACTTTCATTCAACTGTTGGCCTTTTCAATCATTTAACAACTGTTGAACACTTACTGTATAGATGCGGCAGCTTGCAAGATACTAGGAATAAGCAATGAATACAACAGACCCCAATTCTTGCTTCCATGGGGCTGATTGTCCTTTGGAAAGGAAGATACTGAACAAAAATTGATCAACCATTTCAAACTTCTAACACCTCCTCTCCTGCTCTCATGCTCAGCTGGTGGCTTTTCTTGTTTTTCATTGAGATAACAGAAATAATCATTCACTGACCTAGGAGGTAGACTCCTAACCTAACCATTATCTGTGTAGAATTCTCTACCTACCTTTTCTCTTGTTTCTCTGAATAGGGTCCCCAGAGGCCACCTGGATTCCATCTCCTTCGCAGTGACCTCTCCACCACTCTCATCAGAAAGCGATTAAGCTCCAGGTGATCTCAACCAGGCCCTTGGCAAAGGAATCCATACCTCCAGCCCTGATCCCTCCCCAGAACCACACACTGGTTACATACCAAGCCACCTGCTTGGCCACTCAACTGAGATACTAACCTAGGTATCTTTCCAGGCACCTCAAACTTAACATGACCTAAAGTTCAGATGTTTCTTCACAGGCTGTGCTCCCTCTCTCACATTCTTCCCTGTCCCAATAAATGGCCTCCTCACAATTCCAGTCTTAAAACAGACACGTTATCCTTGATTCCTCTCTTTCTCTTGGCCCCACATTCAATCCAGCAGGCAGCTCTATTGACTCTACCTCCAACACACCCGCTGCATCCACTCATTCCTCCTTAACTTCGGCTCCTTCCTCCTGGTCCAAGCCACCGTCCTCTCTTACCAGATTGCTGAGATTTCAAGCCTCTTTATTTCCACTCTCATCTCTTCACAATCCATCTTCCATACAGCATCCAGAGTATCTTTTAGAAACATAAATATATCATTTATCTCTTCTGCTTAGTGACTTCCCAAAGGTTTCCATTGCAGTTAGAAGGCTCATATCTTTGTATTCTTATTTCTGAACTCCTTGTTTCCGTGTTCTGTCCTCTCATGCTTCATTCCACAGGACTCTCGCCCTCATCCACCACATTCCAGCCATGGGGTCTTCCTTCATCCCCGGGACAGAACAAGCTCGTTCTCGCTTCAGGGCCTGGTCTTGGCTCAGCTGACCCCTGCTATTCAGCCTTCGGCTCCAGTGTCCCCTAGACTACCCAACCTTCTCTGACAGCACTCTATTTTAAGTCTTTGCAGAGCACTGATCACTCTCTGACATCATTCATGTTTATGTATTCTTTTAACTTACCTGTTTTTCATCACTTTGCACCTAGAAAGTAAGCTCCATGAGTGCAGGGACCCCCTCAGCCCCCCGAACATTCCCTGTCCCATAGTAGGTAGTCAATAAATATTCCGTTTGACCAAATGAAATATCAGTGTGATGAGAATTATGAAGAGTGCCAGGGGCTATGGGAGCATATAATGCAAACGAATCGAGTTTCTGATGTGTATGTCAGGAGTCATTTCCTTAAGAAGGTGGAAGTAAAGTGACAACCAAAGGACAAAAAGGAGAAAGCTGGAAAAGCGGGGAGGTGGGGAGGAGAGCAGAAGGACCTGCAGAAACAACCTGAGGACACCAAAGGCCCTGGCTCCTTGGAGATCTGAGAGCAATTCTCAGGGAGGGAGGCTAGCAGGTCAGGCCGTCCAGGCCTTGTGGAAGCAACAGGCCCTGGAAGGATTTTCGTGCTTACAGGTCACTCACTTTCAGCCTGCCTAGACCTTGCTGACCTTCCTGCCAATTGGGAGTCTTCACGAATGTGTCTCTTCCAGGGGCTGCCACCTTCTCCCACAGGGCCTGGAGCCCTGAGGTCAGCCCTGCTCTGCTCAGTCAGAGCTTTGTGTCCCCTGGGGTGGCTCTCCAGCTGATCACCACTCTCATCTGCTCTGTGGTCTCCACTCCCACTGTTCACACAGTTCCTCGGGCTTCTTGTTGCAGACCTCTGATTGTCTTCTAGAGACCCCCCCGACTCCTACCCTCCCTGATCCCCACACACCAGTCCTACCAGCCTGTGGCCCCACAACAGATCTTTCTGGAAGTCTACTGCTAGTCCAGGCAGCCAAATCCAGCCCACCACCTGTTTTTGTAGGACCCAGGAGATAAAAATGGTTTTTACATTTCTAAATGCTTAAAAAGAAAAATTACAAGGGAAGAATAATATTTAGCGACATGTGAAATTCAACTTCAGTGTCTGTAAAGTTTAACTGGAATGCAACCATGCCATTCATTTACTGGTCATCTGTGTCTGCTGTCAGCCCGTGGACAGGGCTGAATATTTTTGACAAAGATCACATCCCACAAAGCCTAAAATGTTTACTATCCAGCTCTTTACAGAAAATGTTTGTTGATCCCTGTCTTACCGTGTAAGAGTTCCTATACAGGATCAAAGCCACCAACTTTCTTCCAGTGATCACATTACAGGAACACTTACCCATGGATAATATTACCAGTCAACCTCTGTTGACCTGATACTGTGTGCCAGGCCCTGTGCTAGGTGTTTTTATCCATTATCTCATTTAAACCTCACAACAACCTGGAGAGATAGACAATGTCATGACCTCCATTTTATAGATAAGAAATACAGCTCAGGAGGTTAACTAATTTTTCTCAAGTCTCTCTTAGCAAATCCCCTAAGTGGGATTCAAACCCAAAATCATCTTAACACCAAAGTTCTTACCCTTAACTATGGTGGCATTGTCATTCCCTGAGCCTTCCTCAGCATGATGGATGTTTGCCACTAGTAAACTATCTCTGAGTAAAGACTTGCATAAAACCTACTAACTGTTGTGCAGAGTAAAGCTTCCTCTTTTTCTGTCCTAATTTGTCCTTTCTTAACTTCACAGGGGTCTGGTAACTTGTTCTGGGTGAATCTGTGTTTATCCAGCCATAGCCTCTCCTATTGTGTGCATTTGAGTCCCATCTGCTGCTAAGCCTTTTTTTTCTTTTCCTTTTTTTTTTTTTTTTTTTTGGTGGAGGCAAATTCTCTGACATATGGAAGTCTCCTCTATTCTTCTTCAAGCCTGCTATTGTTTTGTTTTGTTTCTTGAAGTGCAATGACCAGAACAACACACGATATTCCCAGGTTCAGTAACCTGGCAGGATAGTGTTTATTTTCATTTCCCATGTCTTTCTTAATGATTCTTAACATTCCATTGTTGTTTTGTTTCATCTTCTTGGCGCCACAGAAGCAAAACAGGGCAGTGTTTTCAGGTTACAGTGACTTCCCAATGACATTCCTGGGACATAACTTTGTTAACTCAGATCTAAGGATCCTATTATTTTGCTCACATTAATTTTCTCAGAATGAGTATCATTTTTCTGCATTGCTCAAGTTTTTTAGTTGTCATTCTAAAGGGAAAGGAACAGCACAAGTTTTGTGCTTGTGTGTGTGTGTGTGTGTGTGTGTGTGTGTGTGTGTGTGCGCATGCACGCATGTATGCATGTCTGCCCTGGGGAGTGAGACAGAGGGCCTAAATTCCTATATAGGAACTGGAGCCTCCAAACATCTCCCCAAGATATCAGATATGATCTAATCTCTGAATTGGAAGCCAGCAGACTGCTCCCATGATTCATGGCTCTAGACACATCTTTTAACAATTAGGCCTTCATTTCACAGGGATGGAATTATCTATCATTTGAGCAAGGTAGATAAAGGAGATCTTCTTTAAAGGCTCCTATGTCTTCCAAAGAACAAAAACAGTATTTTGATTTAGATATGTTTTTACTTCTATCTTCTTAAATATATTTTCCAAAACTTATTTCTGCCAGGTACACAGGCAAATTTTCATGTAAGCATTATTTCAAATGCCTCAGCATAATTGCCAATGGGTGGTAAGAGGCTTGACCCTGACATAGCTCCTGACACTATATTTCCAGGCTTTCTATGGCAATCAGTTTCACAGTCTGTGTGAATTAAGATAATGTCATTCACCAAACTGGAAGAGAAAGACTATATAATTCCTGCATAGCAATTTGTCTTGAGGATGAAAGATTCTTTCTGGACATTCATGCAGCTTTTTCAAAGTTTGCTTACATATTTTCATTATTTCTCTATCATACTCATGCTTATCCTGTCTAATCAGCTTGCTCCTTTATGTACTAACCTCACTCAGTTACTTTTTAGAAAACCTAATGAAAATTTCATCCATCCTCACTATTCAACACATTTCTGATCCTATATTTGTTTTATTTTGTTTTGTTTTGTTTTGTTTTGATTGATTGGTTTTCAGAAAAACAAGGTCAGAAGTGTTGAGAAGGAATTTGGTTCAGAGATGCAGAGAAGTCAGAGGGAAAAAAAAGTCAAGAAAGCAAAGTAAATTTTATTTCACTCTGTACAGAGTAACGGAGAGGGCCTGCTTAAAGCTAGACAGGCAGGCTACCAAAGAACAATGGTCCTACAGCTGCAGTCCTGTCTGCGTCACCCAGGGAACTTGCAGGTCCAAATCAGAGCTCTCAGTAGCCCCTCCCCACTTACCTGGAGTAGAACAGAGACAGAGTGAAGACTTGTGCTTAAGTCTGGAGAACAGAATGAAATAGCAGAGTGGCAAAGAACCTGACCACTGGAAGAGCACAGAGGCAGAATGGGGTAAGTTGAGCCATAAGATGTTTTTATTTAAGCAAATAGTACACACTCAAAAAAAAGGGGAGTGCAGGCAACCTCAGAGAGGAAGTGTGCTTAAGGGTTTAGGGTTTGGGGGTTTTACAGGGCTTTTTGGGTAGGGGTCAGCATAAGGTATGATGTATTCAGGTGATTCACAATTCCTTTGAATAGGGTTATTTAGGTGACTGTGTTGGTCTGGATCTTAGCATTCTGTATTCACACAGGTTCACTTACATTTCGGAGGTCTATCTCCTGTCATGGTTACAAAATTACTTAATTGATTAAGGGGCTGGAAGAAGAAGAACAGCATACAAAGTTAAAGAATAATCTGGGCCTTTTTCACAGGCTAAGTAGATTTTACAGTGGCATGACCCTTGTTCCATTTCCCCAATCTACCTCATGAGGTTGGGCAGGGAAGTCCTCGATAGACAATCTTTGGCCTTGGAGGCCTGACTCATTGGTACAATGAAGACATGGGCTGTGCTCTGATGTTTTCTGCTATCTGGGGAATTGTTTTTCATCTGGGGAATATCTGGACATTCCAAGCCACTCCTGGCCTTTGAAACTTCAATTAATTAACCAATTAACTCTGCAAGTCCTTTCTGGCTCCCTGGTTTTATCTGGTTAACAATCTGAGTCCCTTTTAGTGGGCTTTACTGGCTTCATTTTCTCTCATCCCACTCATGACTGTCTTTCTGTCTAACAGAAGTATAAGGAATTGAAATCCAGAAAATGCTTCTGTGGTAAGCAACCCCAAGCATGTGGTATCCCTCAACTGCGCTGGGAACACTTCCTCTTCCAAGGTGAGCATCACCACTGTCCTGCGCTGAGTTCTCCCAGGTTCCCAACACCTTAAGGCAACCAAAAAACAAGAGTGGTCTTCTTCTGCCCCGTGTAGTAAATATAAATTGTGAAAAACTAATAGTTAATCAGGATATTGAATTCGAATTTATTTTTGTAACTATTGTAACAAACAAATATTATAAATTCCTATGTGAAGATAAACAAAACACAAATGAACATATTTTATTTGCTTATCAAGAAGCCTAGACTAGAATCTTGTTTTACCCAGGACAAAGACTGTAAAATTATTGTGTAATACAAAAATACATATAATCCAATGTACTCTAGAAAATAAACAATATATCTCATCAAGCACACAGTACATAGCTTTGCTTCTATAACTCTTTGCAATGTGTGCAGGGATATACAGAATATAATAAAGAGTACATATGACAAATATGTTTACAGCATTTTAATTCTATGAGGAGATAGTTGAATTGGACTCACAAAATACACATATATTGTGACTCCAGTATATCTCATGCCCTCTGAGTAATCTTCATCATCATAATGTTAAAAATGTGCACACAGTCATGGGTAGACACTCCAGTCACTGAGATAATCACAGCCCTGCTCAGATCTCCTGTCATGTAGGGTCAATCTTAACCAAAGACAAAATGGTGCCAGCTAAGTTGGAAGGTATAATTTAACTATACTTCAAATGTCTCAAGATGATAGCAACCCAAACTTCTGGTACCTCCTGCACATTTATTTTCTTGCTTTCCATATAATTTTCTAAGAGCAGCTAGCCCTTTCAGTCACCTCCTCGTCTCTTTAATGGTCTGAGACAATAAGCACAGGCCTGGAGAAACTGCTTTCTTTGGCATTTCTTCCTGTGGCCCCTCCTTCCCCGCCCACACTTCCATTGGCAGGGATGTACTTCTGAGCTGGTTCTCTTTTGCTGCCTTTAAGCTAAATTCCACCAGCTTAGCTTCCCACATGCTTTGTGAGTGGAGATTCCCCATTCCACCACACCCACAAGAGACTAAGACTGTGGGAATGATTAACTCATATTCTTTTATAAGATGAGACAGAAAGAGAAAATTACAATTAGGTATTTATGTTCATAATTCACACATAAAAAGTCACCTGGATGAGATTACTAAATAGACACAATTAACTTCTAGACTGGCAAAGGGCCATCTTAACATTTCTCAGGTGGTCAGAATTCTACAGAAAGGGGCTTGGCTTGCTTGGCTTTTTAAAACTGATAAAACTTTACCACTACAATGGCTTGGACCAGCTATTGGTTTATTCACCCCTGATGCAGACGTTATGTCACAGAGGCAGCCAACAGCTTCAGGGGACACTTCAAAGCATTTCTTGACAAAGTCCAGGGACACTGTATCCAGGTGACTGCAAGACCAGATTCAACCTAAAACCACAAGCTGACTTCAATTTGAGAGCCCAAACTGAGAAGCCGGCTGCCACTCCCAGGCTCAAAACAGTCCTACAGGAGAAAGCTTGAGATTGGACTAAAGCCTGGTGAAAACAAGAACAACCCGCCATGATTCAACCTTGTGTCTAGATTAAGAGCGCTAAACCTGGCCCAGGATGGAAAAGACAAATTAATGCTTTTAGCCATGTCAGAAAAAAAATTGAGTCTCTAATCTTATAATAACCTTTACTGAGTAAAATTCTCTGGACCTGGATAAAGAATAGTATGTGATCTTGAGGTTTCTGTGCATGCAGCATGTGCTGTGAGTTGTCTGTGAGAGGCAGGAAAGGATGAAAGGTTAGGAATGCCAGGGTTGCGCATTTAGAGAAGACCTTTATATTCCTTTTAAGAATCACAGAATGATAGCTATCACCTACAGACAACACCCTAGCTGAGGAACTTTTACATATGAAAAACCCAAGTAACTGGAGACAATCTTAATTAGGAGAGCAGTTTGCAGATAGCCCTGGAAACAAAGGATTTTTACAGCCAACGTTGGTATCTCCCTGTTTTATTAAAATACAGTATACATTTGACTACTTGTTGGTTTAAAACAAATTCTCAACCACAAAACACCACAATTTTTAAAAACAAAAAAGAGGGTAAAAATGCAACCTTGTGTTTGTCGTGTATCATCATTTAACCACAGGGCTAAGCAGATGTTCCCGTTGCTAAGCACAGGGAGGTTGAATTGAAAGTTTGAGTCCTGCAGAACCAGAAGGTTTGGCAAATGCCTTGAACTGCCCACTGAAATTCCAGGAGAGCCATACTTTAGGAAAAATAACTATGTCTCCTGACTGGGGGATTTGCCCTAGGAATAAAGGCAAAACTGAAACAGACCTGCTCTCATAAAACATAAAACCAAGTCCACAGAAACCCAAGGTGATGAATCAGTAATGAAACCAATGACTAGAACAAAAACCAACACTATTCAAAAGATAACACAATCCATAGTCTCTATAACATGTCAATTCATGTGCCCAATATATATGCTAAAAAATACTAGATAGGTTATATCAGTCTGGATCTCGTCACAGGACAGAAACCACACAGTAATTTGAACAAAAAAAGTTCAATATTAAGAACTATTAAATTATGATAGAAGAGTAATTATAAAGATTTAAAGATAATTCAAAAGGATACACTGGGACTGAGCACGAGTACTTGAGGAAGAACAAACTTGGAATGGGGTACCCTTCTCAAAACTGGGATCCAGACCTCACTGGAGAAGGCAGGGTTGTAGTGCAATAGACAGCAGAGAAGTTCACCGGTTGTTCAACCCGAAACTAGTGCACATCAGTAGGCAGTACAAAACTATGTGAGTGGGTACACAGAGGGAGCCAAGGGGTGAGGAGCCTGCTTGCTGGCAGAGTGGTGCAAGGTGAGGTGTGCAGAACCACATCTGGGGGATTTAAGAAATAACTCTCTGAGGAGCAGGCAAACCAAGGCAGAGTCAGAGCATCATGGTAGCCCAAGGTCTGAAGCATGGTGCTGTCTGCATTAGGAAGACAATCAAAACCAGTTCTCTGGGATGTAGGCAACAGAGATGGGTGGGCAGCTGCACAAAGGGAATTGGGGCACTTTTCCCAGTACAAGGCCTGAAGTGTGCTATTGTCTACATCAGGAAGGCGACATACAGCATGGTGGTCACCAGGCCTGGGGCAGACTGCCAGGTCACCAAATAACTATGTGTTCTAGGCACACACTTGAGGCAGGGCATGAATGGATGTTCCCCCCTATACACGCATGATGATGGACTCTACAGCAGGAGCAGGTGCAAATAATGCAGCATATCAGCACCAGGAGAAGTGCCCTTCCTCCTGCAATGTGCCTCCTGCGTCCTCCACTAATAAAACTTAACATCATGCTCACTATATAGAATAAATGCTTAAAAAGTCAATCTACTTTCACAGAGCAGGTATTAAACAGTGAATTTGGAATTAAAAGACACTAAATTGAGAACAGGTATGCATGCAAAGAAACAGGAAAAGGTGATGTAATACTAAGAGGAGGAAAAGCCATAAACAGACCAACTGTGGAAATAAATGCTGGAATTAGCAGATAGAGACTTTGTAGCAGCTCTTATAAATATGTTCAAGGACTTAAAGAAAAAGATGTCATAACAATTAAATGGATGGGGAATACCAGCAAAGAAATAGACATTATAAACAAAGAACCAAATGGAAAATTTAGATCTAGAAATGAAATATCAGAATTAAAAAATTACTTAACAGCATTTTGAGGTTGGAAAATAAAAGGTCAATAAACTTGAAGATAGATTAATAGAAATTATCAAATCTGAAGAACAAACAGAAAAGTCATTGAAAAAAATAAGATCCTCAGTGACCTATGGGACAATATCAAGGGGTTGAATATCTATGCAATTGGAGTCTCACAAGGATGAGATAGAAAATGGTGCAGAAAAATATTGAAGAAATAGCAGTGAAAAACATCAATTTAGACATCCAAGAGTCTCAGCAAACTCCAAGCAAATAGATACAAGGAAAAGAACGTTGAGTAAACATCATAGTCAAACTGCTGAAAACTAAAGATAAAGAGAAAATCTTGAAATCAGCTAGAAAAAGAAAAAAAGACATATTACATACAGGAGAAAAACAACACAGATGACAGCTCACTTCTGATGGGGGTGGGAGGAGGGATGGGGGCCAAAGACAATGGAATAACTTCTTTAAAATTCTGAAAGAAAATAAAAACTGTCAACCCAGACATCTTTAGATAAACAAAAGCTGAGAGAATTTGTCACTGACAGACATGTACTACAAGAAATATTAAAGGAAGTTTTTCTGGCTGAAGTGAAGAAGCATCAAACAGAAATTCAAACCTATGGGAAGGAATGAAGAACACTGGAAATGGTAAACATTTGGGTAAACCTAAAAGCTTATTTTTTCTTCTCTTATTTAAAAGACAACCGATTGTTTAAAGCAAAAATTTATCACCTTGTATTGTGAGGTTTAAAATCTACATAAATGTAAAACATGATAATAATAGCACAAAGGACGGGGTGGTAAAAATGAAATCATAATGTTGCAAATTCTTATACTTTGATGAAGTGGCGAAGTATTAACTCTAAATGGACTATGATAAGTTAGGGTGCAGATTGCAATCCTTAGAGCAACTGATAAAAAGTTACAGAGATATAGCTTCAAAATGGAGGAACCTAAATGGACTATTCAAATATATTTGATTAACTAATATAAAGGCAGAAAAAAAGGAACAGAGGGTGTACAAATAAAAAACAAATAGCAAAATGTAGACCTAAATTAAACTGTATCAATAAGTACATTAATTACAGATAGATTATATTCCTCAATTAAAAGGCAAAGAACTATTTTTTTATTAAGATATTAGTAATATACACTCTTATGAAGATTTCACATGAAAAAACAATGTGGTTACTGCATTTACCCATATTATCAAGTTCCCACCCATACCCCACTGCAGTCACTGTCCATCAGAGTAGTAAGATGCCACAGATTCACTATTTACCTTTTCTATGCTACACTGTCTTCCCTGTGACCCCCCAACACCATGTGTACTAAAAATGATATCCCTCAATCCCCTTCTCTCTCCCTCCCCACCCACCCTCCCACACCCCTCCCCTTTGGTAACCTCTAGTCCCTTCTTGGAGTCTGTGAGTCTGTTGCTGTTTTGTTCTTTCAGTTTTGCTTTGTTGTTATACTTCACAAATGAGGGAAATCATTTGGCACTTGTCTTTCTCTGCCTGGCTTATTTCCCTGAGCATAATATCCTCCACCTCCATCCATGTTGTTGCAAACGATAGGATTGTTTTCTTTCTTATGGCTGAATAGTATTCCATTGTGTATATGTACCACTTCTTCTTTATCCATTCATCTACCGATGGACACTTAGGTTGCTTCCATATCTTGGCTATTGTAAATAGTGCTGCAATAAACATAGTGGTGCATATGTCTTTTTGAATCTGAGAACTTGTATTCTTTAGGTAAATTCCAAGGAGTGGGATTCCCGGGTCAGATGGTATTTCGACTTTTAGTTTTTTGAGGAACCTCCATATTACTTTCCATTATGGTTGAACTAGCTTACATTCCCACCAACAGTGTAGGAGGGTTCCCCTTTCTCCACATCCTCGCCAGCATTTGTTGTTCTTAGTCTTTTTGATGCTGTCCATCCTTACTGGTGTGAGGTGATATCTCATTGTGGTTTTAATTTGCATTTCCCTGATGATTAGTGATGTGGAGCATCTTTTCATGTCTGTTGGTCATCTGAATTTCTTCTTTGGAGAATTGTCTGTTCATATCCTTCGTCCATTTTTTAATCAGGTTCTTTGCTTTTTGGGTGTTGAGGTGTGTGAGTTCTTTATATATTTTGGATGTTAAGCCCTCATCAGATATGTCATTTACAAATATATTCTTCCATACTGTAGGATGCCTTTTTTTTCTGTTGATGGTGTCCTTTGCTGTACAGAAGCTTTTTAGTTTGATGTAGTCCCATGTGTTCATTTTTCCTTTTGTTTCCTTTGCTTGAGAAGATGCATTCAGGAAGAAGTTGCTCATGTTTATATTCAGGAGATTTTTGCCCATGTTGTCTTCTAAGCGGTTTATGGTTTCATGATTTACATTCAGGTCTTAGATCCATTTCATGTTTACTTTTGTGTATGGGGTTAAACAATAATCCAGTTTCATTCTCTTGTTTATAGCTGTCCAGTTTAAAAGGCAAAGAACTATTAAGCTGGATTTTAAAAGCAAGACCCAACTATATGCTTTCTGCAAGAGATTGGTTAACATCCAGTTTATCACTGAATGGATATTTCCTAATTTGTACATCATGTAATTGGAAATCTCCCTTGTTTTAACTAAGTAAGATATTTGGCAATCCAATTAAACTGCTAAAATTTCTTCTAACAACCCACTAAACAGATGGAACTTGGGGATCTCATGAGACAATCTTGTTTCTCCTGCTACCAATTGATTACTTGTTCCCATGACTTTCTGCTCCCTCTTAACTGTATGCATTAATATATCATATTTAAACTTCAGACATGATCTAATATCTAAAAGCACTTTAAAGCATACAAAATCATGGTTGAAATTTTAAGCCTTTAATGAAGACAGAAACGAACAAATGTACAAATCAAATGATATGAGAATATATTGACCTAACAAGAATCAAATGCTCCTTTGGTTCTGCACTTCTTGCTAATTTAGAGAGGCAAGATGGAGTGGTCAGAGACGAGGGGGCACAGGGAGTCCACAACACTTTGCTTTGACTCCTGTCTACCCCGTCTTACTGGCTGTGAGATAAATTAGCTAACTTCTGGTTTCCTCACCTGCTGCCTTCTCTGTTTAGGATGTCTAGGAGCCAGCCTGCTTAAGTCCAAGTCAAGCCACCTTTTCTAACCAGGTAACTTTGGACAAGTTACTTAACTTCTGTATGCCTCAGCTTCCTCATCTGTGAAATGAGTATAATAATAGCACTAGTCTTACACAGTTTATGAGGACTGATTGGGTGATATCTGTAGAGCACTTAGAACAATGCTTCACACATAGAAAGCATTATATAACTGATAAAAAAATAAATACCTTCGTTATTAGCTTCATCTAACAATTAAGATGAGTCAAATAAATCATGTAGCACTATGTCTGACAACTAGTAAGTAATCAACAGTAGTTGCCATTACTGTTAGTGGGGGTGCTATGGGTGATTTTTGCTAAACATTAGCAATTTCTTCCAAGTATACATGTATCCTATCACGCCCTGGGGAGAAGTCTTTGTTTGCTAATTAATAATGAGTTGATGACTTCTATGCATTTTTATAGACGATATAATCAAGTATGAAAGTGGTGGTAAGGGAAAATAGGTTTGCAAAGAGACCCGCTAAGAAGTTAAAAAATAAAAAATAGAAAAATATGAATAAAAGCTGACTGTTGTTGACTGTCAACAGTGTTCAAAGCAAAGGAAAAAGTTAGTAAAAAGCTAAAGCTTTAGGAATTGTTCCTTTGGAGTGAGTATAATTAATGGAGGAGGAAATCAAGCTTTCAAAGATCTTGGTCTACAGTCTGAGAACAAGAGTCTCCCCTGAGAACTTGTTAGAAATGCAGAATCTTGGGCCCTACCAGAATAAAAACTAACAAGATCCCCAGTTGATTCTTATGCAAATTACATTTGAGAAGCATTGCTGCAGAATATTTTCATTTTCCCTGTTTTTCCCTGGAGTTTATTTTGAATATACCATATTAATAATGAGATTTGGGTAATGCTGTGTCTCTTTAGGGTGATGCATTTTTCTCTAAAGATTTGCCAACTTTAAAATTTGACTACATACATGATTTTATTATATCCTGGGGACAAATTTTTCTAATTAAATACCACTTCTGGTTTTGTAATGCAAATGAGTGTGAGAGGAGCCACCATGCCCGTGTTACAGTAAATGTCACTGGTTTTTCTCAATTTTATTGCATGGGGGATGCATTTTTAAAAAAATAATCTCTGAATCACTAGAGTTCAGAATTTCATCACTTTTCACAGTTCACCCTTGTTCAGACTGAAGATGAGAAATGAAAGATGAAAACAGGTCCCCAGTTCATGCTGCTTCTGTTTTAGCACAGTTACACTTACTCACTTTTAAAATAGCATGTTTCAAGGCCAAATATTTTATTTGGATGTATCTAAAGAGCTAAAATATTTGTACTGAAACTCTGTGAGAAAACATTCTAGATATGAAACATCTGTTTTTGGTCATTCAGTTAAAGACTAATATTTGCACAGGTCAGGGAGGCCAATGGTGATACTATGTTGTTCGAAGTCCAGTATTTCCGTGATGTGGGATTGGGTATCTGTATTCACCTCATTTACATGGTTCAAACATTCCCAACTTATTTGGGAATATGTATATCTACAAGTATATAAAACTAGCTTTCTTACTTTCTTCTTTCTTTTTGGGGATAGAGGGTGGGGAGGGTCTAGGTGGGGACTTCACACCGCTATGGAAACAGACAGGGGCTCAGGGTGAGGGGCAAAGCGCCTGGGAAGAGTCAAGGCAGACGGGGGTCTCAGCCTTTGCACTCCGCAACACGATCCCCTGGCCCAGTGAGGGGATGACCAAGGGACCCGCCATTGACTTTGGTGTGGGGAGTGAGGCCATCCAGTCCCCACCTTTTGCAGGGGGAGCGATCTGAAAGTTATACCCTTTCATTTAACTTTCCTTATGCAGGGGACTAGAGCTCAAGAACTTACTATTAACCCTTTAGGCTTTCAAACTCCGCTCACAATTGGAGTTACCTGGGGAAATTTAAGTTAGGGGTGCCCAAGTCTCACTCCCAGACATTCTAATAGAATTATTCTGAGGTTTGACCAGGCTCTGAGATGTTTTAAAGCATCCCTGATGGCCGTGTGCCATGAGAAGTCTATACTATAAACCTTAGGACTCTCTCCTCTGTCCCTTCCTCAAGATACCCAGTCCTGCCCAATTCTAATTCCCTTGATTATTCAATTCCTTCTCTCTCCCCAGAGTTGCCACGTCTGCCACTTTCCAAGCCTGGGTCCTTCTGCCTGCAGTGAACGAGTCCCTAGGCTCTTGTGTTTTAAAAATTGTTGTGGGCTAAATTGTGTCCTCCCAAATTCATGTTAAAGGACCTCAGAATGTGGCTGTACTTAGAGACACAGCCTTTTAAAAAGTCATCAAGATAAAATGAATTCATATGCGTGGACCCTGATCTAATGTGGTCAATTCATAAGAGGAGGAGATTGGGACACAGATAGGCACAGAGGGAAAATCACATGAAGACAGGGAGAGGGAAGTGACAACTACAAGCCAAGGAGAGACCCTGAGAAGAAATCAACCTTGCTGACACTTTGGTCTCAGACTTCCAGCCTCCAGAACTGTAAGGAAGCAAGTTTCTGTTGTTTAAGCCACCCAGTCTTTTGTACTTGTTATGGCAAGAAAGAGAGAAACCTTCCCAGTGAATGAGTTACCTGGTGGGTCACGGGCCTTATCTCCCCAGAGTTGATTCTGCTGGGCATGTGGCTTGGTCTTGAATTATCTGAGAGGGCATTTTGCACAGAGAGGAACACCACAATGATGTGAACTTTGCTTAATGCTCAGTGGATTGAGCATTTAGGCATGGGTGCAAAAAATGTTTAAATTCCCTTTAAACTGAAATTGCAAATCCAAATGATTGAGTCTTTTGAGCAGTTTAACACTTTAAATAGCAGACAAAATACAAAAATACCAATAACAAAAATGTTATATTTATAACAAAAGTATTACATTTAGTTTTAAACTATTCTAAATGTTAAATACTACATGTTGAATTTATTTCTTCATTAAAGTTCTTTCATACCTCCCAAGGATTATGGATTCATTTATTTTGGCATCTTCTTAATGTTTCAGTAATAGTAGTTTGATATCTTCCAGGTCACAATTCTCACCAGACCCCAAAACACACTGAGGTTCTGGATTTTTGGCCATTTCTTGGATGAAGCACAAAATTCAATTCTTCCAAATTAAATGATTCAAACCAAGCTATTAGTTATAATGTTGAGCCTCTTTTTCTTATTGTAAAACTTCAGTGTTAAGTTACTTAGACTTTTAGGTTCACTCTTCTCTCTAGAATTAAGTTTGTTACTAGAATTTGGTGTTTCCCTCTGAAAATAATGTATTCTAAGTCTCGGCCAAGATTATATAATGCATTGTCCTATATTGGGATAGACTGATCAGGTCTATTATGTTTATAAAAACATTTGCATCTTTATTAATAATATTAACATTAGTGGAACCATTGGGAATTCATTCCCTAGAAGTTGAGTCTGTATTCTCAGCAACCCTCTTCAATATATTAAGGAAATTTGTCACCTTGGAATACATTCCCAAGCCCTCATTTTATTTGGCTATTGTGATTGACACCTGGTGCTGATTAATTGTTAGACACCCTTTCCATCTAATTAATCTATACTTCTGTTAACTCATTAATTATCTCATACCCCTTCATAGACTCCACTTGTTTCAATTAATTTATATTTTTATGCTGAAATCATCACAGCACAATCAATACCTGAGCTTGAGTCACATGAAAAGCATCATCTAATTTATTAGTTAAACTTGGAAGGTGCCTTTTTGAAAAACTCCAACTATAAAAAAAGAAAACTCCAATGAATCCAGGGGTTTCTTCCCATCTTCATTCCAACCATGGGGGGCAGGGAGAAGGGCAGTCTTGGGTACACATATGTGGGATCTTTTGTGATGAGGGCTGAATAGAAAGAGACAGGATGACATTTTTCTCCCTTGACTGATTGTGGAAACCTCCAGAGAGGCTAAAAGCAAATATAGATAGTCAGTTGGGACTTTGTGAGGTCAGACCCAAGCTGAGCTACTCTGGGGCTCATGCAGCAAAGCACAGCCCAAAGTTGGGAGGAAGGTTCCCTTTGATCATGGTAATGATGAGAGTGATAGCAGCAATACTGATGACAGCCTTTCATTATCTACTTGTGCAGACCCCGTGCTCTCTATATATACTATCTCATTTAATAGTCCTCAAAGAGTTTTTTGAGCTAGGTGTTATCTATCTTTATTGTACAGATCAGAAAACCGCAGCTTAGTGAGATTAGGTAATATCCAGCAAGTAGTAGGGCAGTGATTTTATCTAATTGCCAAAGACGGCGGTTTTTTAAACTTGAACTTTGTTATTAAAGGAAAACACACATACTGAAAAGTGTTATCATAAGTGTACAGATTAACAAATTATCGCAAAGTGAATAACCCCTTATAAATAACCACTATGTGGATCAGGAAAATAGAACATTACCAGCATCCCAGAATCTTCTTCAGTCTCTCTTGGTTGCCAGCCCCTCCTCCCTAAAGCTTAGCCACCAGTCTGATTTCTAACATCATAGATTAATTTTGTCTATTTTTTAACTCTATATAATCAAGTCATATAGTTATGTATTCTTTTGTGCATAACATCTTTTATTAAACACTGTGTTGTGAGCTTTTATCCCTAATGTGAGCAGCAATATTTCATTTATTACTTTACTGTATAGTATTCTGTTGTTTGAATGTAACACAATTTATTTATTTATTCTATTGATAGGCATTTGAGCCATAATAAAAATGCTGCTATAGAGATGCTTGTCTTACTGTGCAAAAGCATGTACATGCTTTTGTTGGATGTATACCTATGGATGGAATGGATAGGTCCTAGGATATGGGCATGTGCAGCTTTTGGTCATTTTCTATGTATCACATGTCATGGAGTACATGATATCCACATGACTTATTATTGGTGATACTAACCTCAACCAGTTTTTAAGGTCACATCTGCCAGTTTTTCTATGGTGAAGTTATTATTTTTCCCATTCCATACTCTATTCAATAAAAGTGAGTCACTAAGTCCTGCCCACACTCAAGGGAGAGGGACTTAAGCTCCACCTCTTGGAGGAGGAGGATATAGGCTTATGTTAAAGCCACAGGAATTAATGTTAATAAATATTTGGGGGGACATATCTTCAGGGTCTGCAAATACCTTGTTTCTCCTAAAGTTTCATCCACGAATTTTAGCATTCATCCATGGATCTTGCTTGCAGTAGTTATTTTGTGTTTTTAATGGTAATGAAACATTATGGTGTATTTTAATAGTAATTTTCGAATTCCTTCATTCCTTCTATATTTAGAACTTGCAATTCTTCTACAAAGAATATGTGTCTTTTCTTCCTCATTATTCATTTGTATCAGTATGGAGGCATGAAATTTATGTTTTGTGTTACAGTACTATCATTATTTAATTTTTTGCTCAAATTGTTCCAACTTTGGCCATTGGGAGCTTTCACTTAGTTCCTGTGTGCCTTTGACAAACTCCCTCCTTTTTTTTTTTCATTTGAGCACTTTCTTTTCTTTCTTCTTAAACAGCTTTACTGAGGTACAATTTATGCACCATAAATTTCACCTGTTTTAAGGTCATATACATGTTCAGTTTTAGGAGATTACATGCTTACCACATTATATTGCGGATACATATCAATATGATTTTTAGTGTATTTATAATATTGTGCAACCATTAGGGTAATTTAATTTTTGAATATTTCCATCACCCCAAAAAGAAATCTCATGTCCATTTGCATTCATTCTCCACCACTTTCAGCCCTAGGAATCACTAATCTACTTTCTCTCTATATATATTGGTCTTTTATGGATACAGTCTTACTTTCTGGCACCGTGAGATGTTCCAGGCTCTATTGTGTTTTCCCTACTCTAGCCCTAGAAACAACCATTCTTCAAGGAGCACTGGTTCTATTTGTTGGCGAGTGACATTTACAAACCAAGATCTGGGTGCTAGGTGTACTTATTGCTACCTGAGTGTCATTATTTCCAGCTTCTCTCAGTGGACAGAGGTGGGAAATTATGTATGTATACTAAGCCATGTATACCTGTACTTATTTCTGTTCTCTCTCTCCAAATACATATTAACTTACACACATGATTGTAAGTTAATGCTGATACCTGTGACTCTAATCCAGCACCACAGGGTGCATTCTAGCCTTTCTCCCTTGCTTATCTGTAAATTCTTCCTCTCTCAGTGAGAAACCTGGTTCTCATTATTTACAACATATTTGTTTCCTTATTCAATTTATATGTGTGTGTGTGTGTATTGGGTTGATTGATAACCTAAAAAGATATGTCCATGTTCTAACCACTGGAAGCTGTGAATATAATCTTATTTGGAAAAAGGGTCTTTGCAGATGTAATTAAGTTAGGAATCTAAACAACTTATCTTGGATTATCTGGGTGGGCCCCACTGACAAATACCCTTACAGGAGAAACACAGAAGAGACACATGGAAGAGGAGGAAACATCTGAAGACAGAGGCAGAGATTAGAATGATGCAGCCACAAGCCAAGGACCCCCTGGAATCACCAGAAGATGAGAGAAGCAAGGAAGGTTCCCCCTAGACACTTCGGAGAGACTGTGGCCTTGACAACACCTTGATTTTAGACTTCTGGTCTCCAGAACCATGAGAGAATAAATTTCTGTTGTTTTTAACCACAAAGCCTCTGGTAATTTGCTATAGCATCCCTAGGAAACTAATACAACAGGTAAAATAGTTTAAATATTGCTAACCATAGGCCTCTGAGGAACAAATTTACCAACTAGAGTGAAGGGTGTGTATACAGTTCTTTCTGTCTGCCTTACAGTATCCAGTTAAACCATTGTTTTTCTAAGCTACTATGTCAACTCCATTAGTATAACCCTTTTGTCTGGCTTCTTCCATTGGGCATATAATGATTTTGAGATTCATTGTTGAATGTATCAAAAACACATTCCCTTTTATTGCTGAATAGTATTCCATAATATAAGTATACCACAAATTGCTAGTCTGTACACCTACTGATGGATATTTGGGGTTTTTCCAGTTTTTATCTATTACAAATAAAGCAGCTAAGAACACTCTAATGCTAGTCTTTTTCTAGACATATGTTTTTTAATTATCTTATGTAATTACCTAGGAGTAGAGTAGCTAGGTCCTGTGACAGGTATATATTTAAATTTTTAAGAAACTGCCAAGTTGTTTTCCCAAGTGGTTATATTATTTTACATTCTCTTCATCAGTGTATGAGAGTTCCAGTTATTCAAAAACAGAAAATCAAAACTTTTTGATAAAGTTCAATTTATTGATTTTTTCTTTCATGGTTCATACTTTTTGTATTCTAAGAACTTTTTGCCTAATTCAAAGTCACAAAGATTTTCTCCTTTGTTTCTTCATTTAAGTTTAAGGTCTATTTCAAGTTAATTTTTGAAGAGAGTGAAGTGTAAGGGTAGAAGTTCATTTTTTGCATATAGATGTTGAATCATGCCAGCATATTTGTTGAAAAGACTATCTCCCCCCTCCCACCCACTTAATTACCTTGACATCTAGGTTGAAAAACTGATTGACCACACATAGGTCTATTTCTGGAGTCTGTATTCTCTTCTGTTGAACTTTATGTATATTCTCGTGCCAATATCCCACAGATTGCAGTCTTGATAGCCAGTAATCATCCTCTAGTTTTGTTCTTCTTCAAGATTATCTTTACAATTCTTGCCTTTTGCATTTCCATATAAATCTTAGAATCAGTTTATCAACTCTTTGTCTATCTCTGACTTGTTCTTGCTCTCTCTGTCACACACACACACTGCTGGGTTTTTAAAAAATTTTTATCTTTTTTGAACTATGACAAAAATACAGAAAAGTCATAGGTATATGGTTGATGAATTTTCAGAGTTAACATACCCATACAACCAGCACCCATCAAGAAACAGGACTATACCAGACCCCAAGGCACCCTTCAAACAATCCACACCAAAAGGAAACATTTTGTGTGTATTTATGCAAAAGGGTTCCAATTTCTCCACATACTTGACAACACTTTTTTCTGCTTTTTTCATAGTAGCCATCCTAATGGCTGTAAAATGGTGCCATTGTGAGTTTAATTCACTGATTTCTAGTGACTAATGCAGTGAGCACCATCTCCTGTGGTTACTGACCTTGGGAACCACTTTTGTAAACTGTGCACATTCAAATCTTTGCCCACTTTTCTTACAAAAAGGTTGTCACTCCTTTCCTTATTGGCTTACAGTTTATTTATATATCCTAAATGAATACTTTGCTAGATATATGCTTTGCAAATATCCTCTCTTATTCTGTGGGCTGCTTTTTCTAGTAGGAGGAGAAACCTGTGGCTGTGTTCATTCCGTGACTTTGAAAATCAAACCACAGTCCTACCCATTCTTTAAGGTTTGATATAGTTGAACCTTTGATATGAAGCATGCTTTTATTACTTTCTTATATCTCCAACCTCCATTAATTTTCTCCATCTCTGCTCTTCTAGAGTCCTTATTGTCTGATTTTGATCTAATGGTATACAACCCTTTGTCTCTTACATATTCTCCCAGTCCACACTGCTTAACTTCTTTGTATGTGCTACTCTCCTAGACTTCAAATCAGAGGCCAGGGACCTTCTTTTATATTATCCTTAACACATACCATTATGTACAGCTACAGCATGAGCTCAATACTTGTTACATGATTTGAAAAATATTAATACTGCAAGGAATATCTACTATCTACTAAGAATAATTGATAGCAGATAAATTGTTGAAATTAAATACGTTGTGTTAGAGAGGTCTTGAAAACAGAGCCATGGGAGAATTCATTAAATGAGTCTAATCTACAACATGAAAGAATAGTAGTAGGAGTGTTTCACTAACCGCCCTAGGTGTTACTCAGATTCCAGTCATTAACAATTCTGAGTACCCCCTTCATTGTCTACTTAGTCTAATTTACTTACTCATCTCTAGAAACACTTACTTTTTACCTAGAATTGGTATAATTATCCTACTCTCCACTCATTTGTTTATGCTTTTGTTTTGCTTTTGGTCTTTTTGGTTAATGTACAACCATATCATGAGTCTGGATAAGCCTGAAATGGTAAGATAATATAAAGCATCAATGGGGTCTTTGAGAGTCTTGTTATATCCATGATTAGCTAACTAATTTGTGCTTCTTGATAAAGACGAGGGGGCTGCAGCTGATGGTAGTAATGAAAATGTTCAAATGTGAAATTATTTTTTAAAACCTTTATTTTAGCATTCACTTTAAGAACCGATTTTAAATACAACATATCATTGTTCAATCTATACATTTAGTTCTCTAATCATTGCTATGTTTGTGGACCCAAAGCAATTTTCTCTAGAAGTGAAATCTGAACTTTATTAAAGGAAATAAAAAATTTTAAGCCTTATTTTAATACTTTTTTGGAAAAACCACTTAATTAAATTTCATCACTTGCTTTCTTGGACTGAGATCAAGAAAAATTTGATGTGTTGTCTCTTTAAGGGGTGTTCTGATAGAGTGCTTGCATTGCTCTCACGTATCAGGTAACAAGACAAACAGTGTTTTTACAGGCTCTGTGCCCTTCGCCTTGGAATTCTACAACAAACTTCTCAAATTCAAGTGTAATTTTCTTGGAATGAAATGCTCCACACATGATTCCAGAATCCTTTTTCTGCGTATAGTAAATCAGAGAAAAAGAGTCGAAACACATAGGAAATTCTCTATCAGCTAGTGCAACATTTAGGAAGGTACATGAAATCCCTGAAGTCTTTGGGGAAAATTTAATGTATTAATGCAACAACATTGGTGGAGCTAATTCCCATGATATGGCTACTTCTGTCATTTTTACAATAGAGACACATAAATATAAAGCATTTCCACAAGTGCTTAACTCACTATGGAAAAATAACACTGGATAAACCAGAATGCTTAGGGACATGAGGTCGGGGAGGAAAATGGATGTTCTAGTTAGTACAGGGTTTGGTTGTACTTAACAAAAGCTAATTATAGTAACTTAACCAAATAAGGAGTTTATTTATTTAATATAACATGAGTCGAGTAGGTGGTGCAAGGCTGGGGAAGCCACATGAGAAAGCCCATCTCTTTCCCTTTCCTATTCTCCCTCCTTTAGCATAGTCACAAATGGCTGTTCCACCTCAACACTGCATCCCCTTCTGGACAAAAGGGAGGACAGGTTAAAAGCAGAAAGCTTATGCTAACTGAACTATCCTTTTTTGTTTTTTTAAATATCAGGGAAAAAGCTTCCCATGAAGTAACTTCCATTTCAGCTTATTAGCCAATGGATAAATGATCACCATAAACTGGCAGAGCACTTTTGGAGGTATTTTTAATTGAATTTGTTACCCCTCACCCAAACAAATTTATGATTCTGTTAGCAAGGAAAAACAGCAGACACTGGGTAGGCAAACTAGCCATGTCTAGCAAGTTTGATTAATCAAGTGCCATACTTTGTATTTTCAATCTTGCTGTTAGATGTTTTTCTAAAAATATATTCATCTATTTCCATGGCTTTGAAAGCTCACCAGCACACAGACCATAACTAAATTTTCTTTTAGTATTGCTCAATTTACTTGATTTTTTAATAAAATGACAATTTTTGATCCACCCACTTGATAGGCTACTGCATAGAAGTTAAAAATAACAAATGATAGCAAAAGACTTGCACAAGCATCTCACAAGAGAGTGTCCAACTGAGTAACGAACATATTTAAAAGATACTCACCTTTATTTGTCATTGAGATATGCAAACTAAGGCCATAATAAATTATTATTATGTAGCAAAATGTTTAAAATTAAAGAGATATGCCAATTGTTGATGAAGATGTGGAGCAAATGAAACCTTCATACCTTGCTGGTGCTGGAGTAAAGTGGTATGATTTCTTTGGAATGTTGCTTGGAATATCTATTAAACTTGAACCTATAAGCTGGCAATCCCATTTCTAGATATATGCTTACCTCTGCTCATCAAAATACATGCACAAAAGTGTTTGTATTCATAATAGCAAACACCTGGAAGAAGCAAAAACCAAAACTGCACCAACAGTGGAATGGACAAATAAATTACAGTAGAGCCACATAATGGAATACCACACAGCCATGAGCATGGGCAAACTACATACAGTGTATGCAACAACAGGGTTGACTCTCACCAACACATAGGAGCAAGAGAAGCCACACACAGGCACCAAGGGACCTAATGTGTGAGTCCATTTACATAAAGTTCAATTACAGGCAAACTTATCTTATGACTTATAGGAAGTCAGAGAAGTATTTAAAATTCTGAGAGGAGAGTAGTGACTGAAAATGGGCAAGAAGAGGACCCTAGGTCCCCGATTTCTTGATCTGGATGCTAGTTAATTGGGTGTGTTCACTTTGTGAAAATTCATCAAGGTATATATCCATGATTGGTTCATTTTTCTGTACATGTTACATACTGCAATGAAAAGAAAAATTACAATTATATACTGCTGTTACAATGAAGATGTCCCATCTTCTGTTGAAGGCCAATTCTATCCAACTGTGCTTTGGATCCTAGGCTTCTTATTTTTCTTAAACTGTTCCAGAGCCCTGAGACATTATCTGTCTTCCTCCTTCTATCTTTAATATCCCCTCTTCTACTAATGTCACCCACTAAGATGTAATCGTGTCAAGACTCTCCAATTAAAGCAACCGCAATCTCTTCTACACCCATATGTTCCCTTTGGCTGTTAATCTGCTCTTTATTCTCTCCTTCACTGTTAAAATTCTTGAAATCTCATGTCCCTTGCCTTCCATTTTTTTCCCCTTTATCCATTGCAGTGTGGCTTACTTCTCCACCATTCACCTAAATCTGTGTTTCCAATTTCTAAAACAGCCTCTCTGTTGCTAATCCAATGAACACCTTTCAATCTGTCTCTTACTTGATATCCTAGCATTACTTGCTACTCTTGTCCATTCTGACCACTAGGAAAACTGTTTTCCTAGGGCATTCATGACCTACTGGCTCCTAATTTCCCTCCTAACTTCTCTGGCCACTCATTCTGTTTTCATTGTGAATTTATCTTCCTCTACTCATTTTTGAAATCTGCCCTGAGTTCAGATGTCTCTTCTGAACTACAGAGCTACATATCTAAGTGCTATGCAACATTTTCACTTATATGTCTCAGAGGTACTGAAAAGGCAATTAAGCTAAACATTTTCCCTCCTTAATGTTGTGCATCTTGCCATATTCCTCTGACTTAGTAAATAGCACCAACCAGTACCCAAGCCTGAAACCTACGTTCAATTCATAGATAATAAATAAAATGCAGGAGATGTAAAATTGAGGGTATGACTTCTCTTTTTGGCATCATGGCCAACTAGAAATAGTGGGGAATTATCCTGTTGCAAAACAACTAGATACTGGAGCAATAACAATTTTTTGACATTTTGGTTGGTTCCCAGAAATTAGAAAAATCTTCAAAGACCCCTCCTCCCACCAAATAAAGAGAAATAAATCTTGAGCAGAAACTAGAGCAGAGTCTGTATGCAAGCTGGAGAGATGGGATTGGTGTGAGTGCAAAAGCTCTACATAAGGAGGTGAATCCGATACTCCTGCAATTAGGGGACACCATAAAAAGGGTTACAGTGGCCCTAGGTTGTAGCACTGCTGGGCACATAGCAGAAGCAAATCATCTTTGAAACACTTTCCTCAATTTCAGTCATTAGAATTCCACATTAAGATCAAGGAAATATGAATTCAGGATCTAAGATCATTAAGTAAACAAGAAGGCAAGTCACTGTGGGTAAGAGAAAAAATAACACACAACTTATTCAGATATTGGGATTGTCAGATACAGAATATAGAATATCTAGGTAAGAAGTACTTAAAGGAATGAAGTTTTGAACCACAAAGATGGGAGAGCAATAATTGACCATCAGAAATAATGAAAAAACCTGAGTAACAATAAAATGGAACTTCTAAAAATGAAAAATAGGTTTTTAGAAATAAAAAAAATTCAATGTAGGGGTTTAACAACAGGCAAAACATAGTTGAAGAGTGAACTGGAACATCTGGCTGAAGAAATTACCCAGAAAGCATCACGGGTAAGAGGATGGAAAACAGGAGAGAAGCTAAGAGGTATGGAGCAGAAAAGGAAAGGAAATATGTATTGTGAACCCTAAGAGAATAGAGTAGCAAGAACTGAGAAAAAGGGATAATTGAAGAGAGAATGATACAGAATTTTCCAGAAGTGAACATAGATATTAAACTACATTTTCCAAGTAGAGTAAAATAAACTTAGGTATAGACGCATCATAATGGAACTGTAGAACAGCAAATACAGCAAGATTCCAAAAGCAGCCACAGAAAAAGAACAGATCCACAAAAGTAAACCCTGCAATGATGAGAATTAGAATCAATGCAATACTATATTTAAAATGTCATTCTTTCACTGTAAATCAAACATAATTTTTAAGAACCAAAGTGATATAAAGTCATCTTCAGATAAACAAAAATAGAGAGTATATCACCAAAAGCCTCCCATTAAAGGAGCCTGCAAAGATTTACTTCAGGAAGAAGGGTCATAGAATGATCTGAAATATAAGAAGTTATGATAAGTGAACAAAATAGCAAGTGTATATGTATAAATACATCTGTAAAAATAAACATCTGTGTAAAATAATAGTCTGGAGAGGGCTGTCCAGATTTAAAGTGTTCTAAGGCCCTTGGATTCTGGAAGGAGAGTTGAAGATACTACTTAATTTAAAATTTTGTTCTACTAAATATGCATGGTAAAATTTCAAGGATAACACTAAAATAGAAATTGAACACATATGTTGCAAATGAGTAAGAAATTAAAGGATATATTGCCTATTAGACAAAAGCCCAAATCCAGCTATGTGAAATTTACAAGAGGCATCTAAAATTTAAGGACAGGAAGAGAAAGAGAGAGATAAAGACAGAGACTGAGAGAGAGAGAGAGAAAGGGAGAAAAGGCAGGAAGGAGGGGAAGAAGGCAGAAAGGAGGAGGAGGAGGAGGAGGAGGAGGAGGAAGAGAAAGGGAAGGGGGAGGGAGAGACATCAGATAAATATCAATTAAAAAAAAAGGTTGGGATATTTACCCTAATATTTGACAAAATATATTTTAAGACAAAAAGCTATATTGGTGATAAAGAGGACCACTACTTCATGTGAAAGTTCATCAGAAAGAAAATACGACAATTTTAACTTGGATGCCTTTGAACAGCCTCAAGATATAAAAAGCAAAAATTCAGTTACAGGGTAAAATAGACAAATCCAGAATTATAGGTACTCCTTGTTCTTTACTGTAAATATCATAAATAAAATGAGTGAATAGATTCAAAAGATAACATTTATATTGCTTTGGGATTAAGAATGATTTTTTTCCATTTCCAAGTGTCTTGATTGTTGTGATAATTTTATAATTAAAACACTTTTTATGAAAAATGAAGTATGGAGGTGAAAAACATAGGTAATTGAGGGCTTGAGGTGGCTTTACATAATTATGGTTTTACTATATTTACTATATTTGGTGTAATTATTTTCTATAGTTTTACCCTAATGTTTTCAGGTTGAATACATTTTAACAATTACAACTTAATTTCTTGTTTCTTCATAGATGCTAAAATGTCAAATGATTTATTTATGGACTAAAATGGCTCAGGCACTCCTTGACTGATGTATTAAAGAATCTGTTTTACCACATAATTTCCGTTTTCTTAAGTTAGAATAAAAATTTTTTTTTGGAGGAACGGACTCTTTCTATAAAGAAAGAGCACCCAAAATTCAAAAATTTAATAAAGCACTCAAAATTTAAATGTTACTACTGATTGTTAATGTCTACATCAGTCTGGATACCTGGGTATCAACAGATATCTCTATTTCTGCCTAGACACCCCGATTATCACTGTAGTGATCAGTTACCCTGAAAAAAGGTAGAGAAAGATACAAATTGGTAATTCTTTTTCTTTTGTTAATACTCCTTTGGTCTTAATATTGCTATTCCTAAAACTCAGTGTTCTACCTCTACTTAAGCCTTTCAAAATAGGTTGTTGTAAACGACAGTTACATGAAATAAGTATAGACCACTGTATACAAATATAAAATAAGACAGCTTGCTAGGAAGCTAGTTCTAAAGAAAACAGAAACAGGATTATTTTATCATAGTACAGATGTTCCTTGACTTAAGAGAGGATTATGTCCTGATAAACCCATGGTAAGTCAAAAATACACTTAAAACATCTCATCTACCAAACATCATAGCTTAGCCTCGCCTACCTTAAATGTACTCAGAATATTTAGTCTACAGTCAGTTGGGCAATAAAATCTGACACAAAGCCTATTTTACAATAAAGTGTTTAATATCTCATGTAACTTATTGAATATTGTACTAAAAGTGAAAAATAGAATGTTTGTATGAGTGTAGAATGATTTTAAGTGTATATTGGTTGTTTACCCTCATGATCGCGTGGGCTGATTGGGAGCTGTGCCTTCCTGCTGCTATATCCAGCATCACAAGAGAATATTGCCCCACATCTAACTAGCCTGAGAAAGGATCTTAAGTCAAAATTCCAAGTACAGTTTTCACTGAATGCATATCACTTTTGCACCACTGTAAAGCTGAAAAATTGTTAAGTCAAATCATCTTAAGTTGGGGATTGTCTGTACTGAAAACTGAGACAACAGATTCTCTTAGACCATAGCATCTAAAAATTTAAACTGTTAAATCTACTTAGGCTATAATACAGAATACATTTTTCATAGTTGTTTAAATTTTAGCAACATGGGGAAAGTACAAACACTGTTGGAAAAGTAAAACAGTAATTTTTAAATGAATCATTACATTTTAAAAAATATAGAAAAATGATAGGAATTCTAAGTTCTTATGAATGTCTTATCCAGCAGGTGTGTTTTAGAATAGTTTGAGATTTGAACATCTAGAATATTCAGTTGGTTTAATCCTTTCGCTTAAAAGGATTTTCCTTTCCTTTAAAAACAAAAAATAAAATAACAATGGAATGCAGTTATTTCTCTTTGTTATAACAATAAGGTGTCTAGAAATGAAACCTGAGAAACTTGAGTAGATTTACAATAAAACACAATTTCAATATACTTCTTTAAACCATTATTTTATTTTTATTTTCTCTCATTATTTTTAAATTTTTTGAAATGATAACATGCATAACAAGGGCACAAATCATAACGGTATAGCTCGATTAATTCTCACAAAACGACCATATCTGTTTTATCAGCACACTGTATCATTAACTTTTAAGGTGGTAAAAGTACTAAAATTAAAAGATTAAAACCATCAACAGCCACCCAAAAAGGCATAGTAGTAAACAAAAATGAGCAAGTCTAACTAAATCAGGGGAGAGGCACACTTGCAAAAATTAAACAATTTTTGGTACACATTTTATACCACACAGGTATTCTGTATCATAAGAACATGAGAAAATAACGTCTCAATCTGACAGGTTCCTGACTTGGGGGTGTCTCCTGTGCTTTTCTCCCACTCTCTGCAGTAACTGTACACTTCACAGCAAACAACAGAAAGAAAAAAAAAAACTTCAGAAACAATTCGATTGCTAAGCAACCTTTTTTGTCGCCTTCCCTGAGCTACATGTAATACTCCTGTCACAAACTGACCTTCCACTATAACTTGAGAGCTGAAAATCAACTTTTCAACGTTTTAAGTGAGCTTTCTTCTTTCCCTTGATTGGCAGATCATTTTGTTCACCTGAAGTTGAAATTGTGGCAGGATGTCTCCTAATTCCTCGTGTGGTCGTATAACCCGTATTGCTAAAGTCCATCCGAGACTGTGACTCTACCCACCGTTTACCTTGTAAATACAAGCCATTCTCAGGTCTGGGTCCCGAAATTACTTTCGCCTTCCTGAGCAGAAATATTTCTATGCTCACGCAGGGAAACCTCTTCTTAGATTTAAAAAAATTCTTTGTATTTTCAGCGACTTCGCCCACCAGTGACTTTCCCAGTTACCAACAAATAGTTTACATAGGTCGCTGTTTTCGGAATTTACGAGGAAATTCCGTACAACATTAAGGGGGTTCTTCCTGCCAAAGAATCCACAGAACGCGAGACGGCCCCTGGTACCCAGTGAAACAATGAAAGATTGGCAAAGCTCAGAAATGTTCCGGAGAGGCACGAATGTCAGCTCTGATTTCAGGTTGCCTGAGCAGCTTGGCTGCCTTTATGACAGAAGGGCAGAGGGGTGCAGGGAAGAGGGTCCCAGCGGGGACTCCTCTGAGATGAGCGTGGGCGACTTTCCGCGAGTCGCCCCCACCACAAAGAAGAGTAAACACTTTGCATCCCGTCACCAGGACAACTAGGAATCCGACACCGAGGGTCAAGATTCCACATCCCAAGTCACCACCGGACGCAGAAGAGAGGTCTATCACGGCCAGTCGCGGGGACTCCTAGGCGTCCCAGACGACGCCGTCCCTGGGGTGCCGAGTGCGACGGGGGAAAAACCCTCTTCGCGGGCCCCGGGTCCGAGGCTCTGCCACCCACGGCTACCCGGCTGTACCCGGACTTCGCTGTTCGCACGTGGCGGTCGTGATTGTCCCGAAGCGGTATCCCTCCGCGCCCCCGCTTCAGTCTCCCCCTCCCTTCCCGGGACCCTCCGAGTCGGAGCGCCGCGGAAGGATCGCACGCACGCGTGCGCGCACGACTCGCCGTGGCTGCAGAGGACCGAGGGTGCCGCGTGAGGGGCAGCCGCCGCCGCCGCCGCCAGCACAGCAGCTCGAGCGCATCCTCCCGCCGCTGGTTGGTCACCCCGCGGCTGCTGGCGGCCGGCCGGCCGGCCGGGCCGGACACGCTCCGTGGCTCGCCGCTCAGCACCTTACCCGAGACCTCCCTCCGCAGCTCCTCGGGGAGGGGGGCGGTCGGTGCCTGCGCAGAGCCGCCTCCTCCCCGCCCCCGCCCCGCCTCCCCCCGCGCCACAGCCGCCTGCTACCGCCGCCGCCGCTGCGCCTGCTGCTTCTCGCCGTCCCCGCTGCAGTGCGAAGGGCTTGAAGATGGCCGGTTGGCAGAGCTACGTGGATAACCTGATGTGCGATGGCTGCTGCCAGGAGGCCGCCATTGTCGGCTACTGCGACGCCAAATACGTCTGGGCAGCCACGGCCGGGGGCGTCTTCCAGAGCATTACGGTGAGGACCGGCGGGGGCCCGGGTTCCCGTCCCCGAGCGGGCCGGTCGGCCGGGGGGCGCCGCAGCGCGGGCCCGGGGCATGGAGAGGGCCCCGCCGTTAGGTGTGGAAGGCGGCCAGTGCCGAGGATGCGGCTGCGGGCGGGCGGGGAGGCCGCGGCCCGGGGACGCCCCCTCGTCCGGGGCTGCGCTGACAGGCGGGGGCGGCGGCCCGGCTTCGCGGCCCCCTGCCCGCCCCTGGCCGGCGTTCCCGGTGCGGATCCGGGAGAAACTGCGGGAGGGGGCACACACTGGCTGGGGCGGGAGGGGTCACCTTTTATTCCTGGGTGGCTTCCTCAGGTCCCCTAGAAGCCCTGAGGTCTGCTTTGCACGTCCGGGGTGGAAGCGGGGGCCGGAGGGGCCGGGCCGGGGTGCCCGCCTTTGCCCGACGGACCGCGCACCGCCTGCGCCGCGGGCTGTGGGAGGCGGCGGCTGCCCGGCGCCCGGGATCCTCGCGGCGACTTTGCGTAGGTTAGCGGGTGTCCAGGCCTCTAGGGCTTGAGAGAAATGTACGCCGACAACGTAGGTGGATTCGTGAATCTCGACTTCAGCTCTGGCTCCATAGGATTTTTTTTTTTAATTCTCCAAGATGGCGAACTGCCATTGATTTCTCTCCTATGGAGATTCATCGATATACCGTTACCCCCAATTACGCAACATAGTTTTAAAAAGGGGGGTGTTTTTATGGAGCTTTCAACCTGCGAAGACCAAGGGGACAACACTTCACTTCAAGTCCCTCCCTCTTTAGTGATGGAAGTATAAGGAACTAACGCAGATGTGTGCTTTTTACATTGCCTGATTTTGAGACTTGATGGTTTTGACTTGGTTGCCACTTATTTGGGGAATAATTGCCACTAGGTTTCCAATGCTACTTTATTGTTTTGCCTCTTTCTGCGCAAGGCTCTTTCTTAAATCGCGACGGTCGTATCAAATACAGGAAGGCCATTCCTTTAATGTCTTAGTCTCACGCTCCCTTGCCATCATATGCCAAAATTTCTGCCCCCTATTATGGGTGCTGCTAGTTATTCTCTACTACTTAACATGGCTTAAGTTCTTACTAGGTAGAACCCAGGTCTTGACACTGATACTTTAAGGTCTCCTATAATCGCAGCGGACTACAATTCTTACGGAGAATTGGCATCTGGTAATCAACTTTTCTTCTGCAGTCCTCTCGTCTTTGTGTGAGTTCCCGCTGTCTGGCTGGGAAGATTGCGGGAGAGTGCTTGGAAATGGCTGGGGCCTGCTATGACTCTGCAGTTCTGATGGGGGCGACGCCTTCCTTCCTTATTCATGGAATGTTAGAATGCACGTTTTCTCCTTTCCGGTTCTGGTGGCTACCTCAGTTTCTTTCCCAGTCTCCCTCCATTTTCTTTATTTTACTATTGCCTACTGCAGTGCTATGGACGGAATCCTCTTTGCATTTGCCCACAAAGAAAACTGATTACTGAGGTGGGAGGGGAAACGAAGTTGGAGAGAAAAAGTAGCTAGAAAAAAGGAGGGAAGTATCAATCGGGTAATGTGCTGAGGTCTAGGGCTTTAAGTTTATACTGGGAGAATATTTCAAGCTATTTGAAGCAGAGTAGATGTGAACAGATCTGCTAAGCATAGGCTTTATTTCAGAAGACTTTCAAGCAACTTACAAGTTGTATGCAACCTGACTGACTGTAATGTGATTAAATGACTGATACACAGTTGTTGAAAGAGTTGATAGGTGAATCTTTACCATTACATAAAGCTTCAGGTACCAGCTGACTTGATAGTTTATAAATAACTCAAGTTTGCAGTTTATCTGGTGTCACCAACCAACTAGTTGGAGATTCTTTGCATACACTGGTCTTTAGTTAGACTAGTGTTAACTGTGAAATCTTATTAGGTGACATAAAACATTACGTAGGATTAAGTAACTATTTAGGAAAGACTGAAACTTGATCTTACACTACTTGGACCTCTTGTATTGGTAGTACAAACTTGCCACACAATCTTTCCTGTTATATGAAGCCTTAAAGGAATTAACTACAACTTTGTTTTTTTTTTCTTTTTCTGGTGGGGGGACCAGCCAGTAGAAATAGATATGATTGTAGGAAAAGACCGGGAAGGTTTCTTTACCAACGGCTTGACTCTTGGCGCAAAGAAGTGTTCAGTGATCAGAGATAGCCTGTACGTCGATGGTGACTGCACAATGGACATCCGGACAAAGAGTCAAGGTGGGGAGCCAACATACAACGTTGCTGTCGGCAGAGCTGGTAGAGGTAAGGATAGTATCACTGGGTAATAGTTGCACGCCCCATTACAACTTATTAAGCAGTTCTGTTAACATTTTGAGTAAAAAGTGTTAGTCCATAATGGCTATTAAGGTGGTTTTTATGAACTGCCCAGCACTGAAGGGAGGCACTGCTATACATTTACTTACTCTACAGCAGCTGCATAAACAGCCTAGCTCCAGAGATCCTGACTTTATTCTAAAATAGAACATTCTTATCAACTCTTTAGTTTCAGCTTTAGTAAACGGAAAACCTAAATTGTCTCTTAAACTCTTAACATGTCCAATGGTGATCTCATGGTATATCCAGATTGAGTCGTTCAGATTGTTTGGTTACTTTAATCCTTTTGAGTCCCTGACCTTTAGATCTCTTTTCTTTCTTGCTTGAATTTTGATCATTCACTGCTCAGCATAAAAAATGAAGAACTAACATTGGCTCATTTTTCTATGAGATACATTGCTGGGAAAGAAAGAATTAGAATGAGAGTTTTGGGAGTAAGTTGTTCACTAAAATATTTTGAAATGTGTCTGTGGTTCAGATTTGAAAAGTAGGAAATTATGTTTCACTGTACACTTGGTCAGAAATTCTGGTGTTTCCTGACTTGTCAACACTGCAGAAATTCTTACTGAACTACATCAAGTCTCTACTTTTTCCAAAGAAACTTTCAAAATTGAGGTTTATTAGGACATCTAATTGATTTACAAATAATTTAGGTGTATTAACCTATGTAAATATTTTGTAAATAAAGAGGGCTTGTGCAGACATAGCTAATTTTAAGACCACACTGTCATGTAAAGAAACTTGGAGCTATTCTGAGCTATAATTTACTGAAGTGGTCCTACCAACTCCCTGTGATTGTCCTAAAGGTTACTCTTATTATGATGGGAGTTGATGCTTATAAGTATTTCTCTAAGGAAAATTAGATGACTGTGAAGTAGTAGACAAATCTCTCTAAACATTTGTTGAGCTTGATAAATATGTTAAAAAGCATCAACCATGTGACAACCAAAAAGATTTTTTTCATACTGTACAGCACTACTGACCTCTAGTGGCAGTGAATATAAAATATGATATGTACATGTATTTGGGAGCTACACCTCTGAACTACATCATTGAAGAACCCGTTGTTGGAAATAGTAAACCTATTTTAGGATTTTAGATTTAGTTAAACACACAGCTAATACAGCAAGGATATCAGTAAGCACAAGCCTTAAATTCTTTTAATTGGCACTTTTCTGAATGGCACTGACAATGCTATTTAAAATTTGGTTTTGGTTTTCCTGTGGAAATAATAGACACATTTAGCCTCAGTGGTAAGACTTAACAGTTTATACCTAAGCATGTTAAATTTGAGGAGAATTTTGTAAATAACCACCTAACTTTTTTAAGTTTATATATTTTGGGAGCCAGTCTAGTTGTCATACTGAAAGTTTCTTGCCCTAAAAGATAAATGACCACTTTTTTTCCTAGCCATGTAAAGATATTTTTATAAAGTGCTGCAGCACTGAATGGGCTTCCAAGATGCAGTTAATAGTAGATTACAATATTTTTTGCATATTACTAGTTTGAAAGTTTTCCTTTTTGGAGACCTAGTTGACTTCAGTGTTCAACAGTTCATGGAAAACTAACTTAATGTTAACTTATTAATTGGGGTTCTATCTGCTAAAAAACTTATGTGACTTTCTTGATTAACACTTCTTTTGAAACACTTTTCTTCTTTCTCTTTCAGTCTTGGTCTTTGTAATGGGAAAAGAAGGGGTCCATGGAGGCGGATTGAATAAGAAGGCATACTCAATGGCAAAATACTTGAGAGACTCTGGGTTCTAGCTTCTAGGCAGACGTTAAGTATTAGGGGAAAATTGCTCTTAAATTTTCCTAGCTGTAAGCTTGAGTCTTAATTCTGGAAATTTTATTAGCAATGCAGGGTGATGGGGTATGAACCTGTGTCTCCTTTGTATCCCTCTGTTGGTGGGGAAAGGTGTCTTTCTTTCTGCCCTCCCCTCCTTAAATAATTGTTCACTTTTGTTTTGTTTCCTTGTGTACTCCAGCATTGGTTATAGTCATGGGAAAGGAAGGTGTCCACGGAGGCACACTTAACAAGAAAGCATATGAACTGGCTTTATACCTGAGGAGGTCTGATGTGTAAGCAGCCTCTCCCCATCTACCTAGCACCTGTCTGCATCACCACCCTAATTATGGTCACAGTGCTACCAGACTATAGTGGGTAGCTAATTTTTTTTCACCTATTTTCTAATGTTACAATTCCTGTTTGCCCAATGGATTATTTGTATGTTAACCACTGTATGTAACCAACCCTTATCTGGCAACTTAATTGCAGCACAATAATGATTTGCATGATACCTTGAAATTTGGGGGGGTGGGGGCATGCCACGTTGGGCATCACTTTGTCTTAGCAATTAATGGGATATTGATTACTAAAATAAGTTAATATTAAGCAAGGTGCCGGTTGTACAATCTCTTATTTGATCAATGTCTTTTCAGCACTTTGAGCATTGACTTAGCTCATTTAGTCTTCCTTTTGTGGCGCATGGTTGGGAGGGAAAAGTGCATGCATCTTTCCTTCACTCTTTTCCCACGCCCTCCCTTCGCATATATGGTATTTGGTTTGCTTCCATCTTCTTTTATGCAGTGCCTGGTTTATTTAACCAATTAATATTCCTTTTGTAGGGCTATTGAGAGCTGCAGTAGTTTGCTTTTAGTATTGTTGTTGCACTTGAGACAAATGTTTTTTCATACTGTCTGTAGGACATATGAAGAGTGCAACTGCAAAACAAGAGCAAAAGGCACTTCCTCCCATAATCTCACAGTAACCATCCTGATTGAATCCCCAGGGACATTCCATCATTGCAATAGCTCACATTTTTGTTCCTGTCTTTTTCTTTGCACACCAGCTGTACTCTTTAGTAAAACTGTAAAAGGCTGCCATTATGGACATTAGGTATCCCAACATAACCATCTGGAGTGTGTCCAGTTTGTTCTTCATAGGACCAATTTTTATTTGCAGCTTGAGTTTTTATATGAAGTTGCATTATTGTGGACTTGGCTGTCTTGTGATAAATTTTTTCATATGTATTCTGTGCCATACTATTGTTAAAATGAACTGTTGCTATTGTGAGATGGATTTTAACTGACCTATTAAAGGTTTCTTTCGAATGGCACTACTTTAGGGACATTCTAGTATTTGCTTCTATTGTTTGGGCCTTGTGGATAATGTACAGATTTAAAAATGAATCTCGTTGCTGATTTGTCCATTTCTTTCCCTGCACTTTGTTACATCTGGGATACAGTCTAACTCATCTGATTTAATATGCATTTAAAAAAATGCCATAACTATTAAACACCTTGTTTACAGACAGATGAAATAAATTTATTCCAACCAAATACTGTAGACTCCTGTTGTTTATATAAATTATTAGCTTAGTGTTGGAGTTGATTTTTGACACACTGGGAATGTACAGAATAGGCCACATTCTGGTACAAGCCTAAAATCTTTAAAAAATTTAAAAAATTAAGCTAATGTCCTACCCATTTCCCAACAGTATTTATTATAAATTAAATGAATGCCTGGGAATGTTGTCTTCATGGACTTTTGGTCGCTTAAAAATGGCTTTTAGTCATTTCAGGCTCTTTGGCCTATGAGAGGAAAACTGACTTATACAATAGAAAGTGTTTTTTTCTTGTTGCTGATATCTAAATGTGAAATCTGAGCAGTAAGGAGCCCAGTACAAAGAAGGGTTTCTCATTGTGGATACTCCTGTGTTGAGCTGTTGTATGACTTCAGATTTGGAGGTTGTATTGGCCGGCTGATGTCAGCGAGCTGTGACTCTCACATAAGAGAAGACATTAGGCAGTATATAAGATAATTGGGATGTTCTTGCAATTTCTAGCATTGGGGTGATATGTTAACTATGGTTATATAATAGTCAAATTTGATCACAGAGGTCATAAGTCCCTGAGATGTACTGGAGTTCAGTGTATATGTTAGTTTAGTACTGTTAGATAAATGATTACCATGAACTGTCAAGTAGAAGCTCAGAGCAAGGATGCTCAAAAGTTGGTGCGTCTAAATGAAACTGGAGACCTGGTTACAATGCAGATTCTGGGCTCTGGAGGTCCACCTTGGAGATGGAGATTCCCTAAGCCCCAGAAGTCCTTTTAGGAACCATCATTAGATCTGTTTGCTTCAAGTGGGTTGTATGCTACTTGGAGGAACAGTGGACTAGGGAATGGGAATTAATCTCTTACTACTTAAAATAGTCTGCATAACTAAAATTTTTTTGACAGTGTTGTCAAGCATTAGTTCTGAAGTTTACACACGGGTGTAAAAGTAGGTAAGATTGAGGATTTGTGACGGCTTTGGTAGCTAGACATACCTTAGATGTTGTAAAACAAAATCCTCAGCTGCTTGACTTGTTAAAAAGTCCAGGTTAGGAACAAAAGTTTGGTCCAGTGAAAATTTGGTGGTTGGGTTGTGATGATTTAAGATTTTGCAGTAATACACATTCACACTTCAGTCACACTGTAAAAGTAACTAATTAGAAAGCAGTGACCAGAATTGTGAAACCCTTAATGAACTTAAACGTAGGTAGAGGGATGTGTGTGTTGGGGTTTGGGTAGGGGAGATGTGGTTAGAGTGCAGCTGTATGACTGTTATAGTCAATGGCCCCCAACCCATGGTTTCATTAAAAAAACATGAAAATATATATGCACAAATTTGTACTCAGTTCTACGAATTTAACCTAAGCAGATGGAGCTATACAAATTCATCTACCAGAATGTCTGTCACACAGCATTAGTTAAAGTAACTAGACTTGGAGAACTACAACTTAACTTTCAGGGTTGAATAAATGTATGTCCAGAGGTTTTATAAAATAGTCATTTAAAACAATTCAGAAAGTGAAATTTCCCCTTATGTTACATTTCTTTTAAAATCTATTAAATTTTTTTTACAACACAAGGCTCACATACCTAGTGTACTTATTCTTAATATGTTTTGCTCATTAACAATTTCCAGGCTGTATAGCAGTCTGCTGTAAGGATGTACCATAATGTACATTATTGTTGGAATGAAGGATTCTGGCTACAGTTTTAACTTTTGGGAGATTACTTAGTTGCTTGTGAGCGTTACCTTGTACAAAATTCTGAGGTGATGTCTGTTTTGTCTGACCTAAATTCCCGTAGTCATTAGAACTTTACAGTAGTGTGCATATAAATAAGGCTGATGTGGGTGATACTACATTTGAACAAATACCTGACAGTTCTTAAAGTGGAAAATGTGTTTATTAACATTCAAACTCCCTTCATACAAGGTCATATAAAAACTCTTAGCATTTTCATTATACATTAGGTATTATTTTCTACATAGTTACAATGATGTATAATATAATTTAGCTTTTCATAATACATTATTTAAATACATTAGTTCTGTTAAACATAAGCAATTATTTTCAGGTGTAATACTTAAACAGTTTCTTCTGTACATGGTTTAGCAGGGCTTATTAGCATAAGATGCTCTTTATTAAGAGGTATATGATCTGAGTATTAACAGTTACTGAAGTTTGGTAGTTTTACACAGCATTTTCTTTTGGTTTAATCACAACACAAAACTTGTAAGGATACCGAAATTCAGTGAAGTCCAGAGACTTACTACTTTAGCTGATGAGTCAAATTCATAACACTGTAGTATTCAAAACCTTTAAAAAAAAAATCTTTGAAATTTGCACACTAATATAGTCCACTCCTATCAGGATAAGACTACTTCGGAATAGAAAGGAAAAAGCGTTCTTTGTGGTGCTGATAGGAAAAATGCTAAATTACTTTGTTGCATCCCACTAACAGCAATTTGGGCAAATAACAGAACGATCATGTTCCAACTCAATGACTCTATAGGTAACTTGATGGAGAAGGGAGTTGGTTTAGCTCATGCTAGGTGGCCACAGCATTGACCTTGTGTGTAATAACAACGAAACATTTGCATAACTGTGATCTAGGTCTTAGCTGAAAGCTATACTGAGTAATTTTTTTAATGTTGTGGCTTTATTTCATTCCAAAAGGAGAGTTGATTGGCTGCCTGACTTACAGCACCAGTCTATTACTAGTTATTGGTGAAATGAAGTACACCCCTGCAGATAAATACCAGATCAAAAAAACCTGTTTCAGTAATCTGATTAAACTGTAGAACAATAAAAAGTAAGTTATTTCTACAGGAATCTCTGAAAGGAGCAAAAAAATCAAATCATAGACCTAAGTAAACATTTTAAAGGGAAATAACCCAATCACCCCTGAAGATCAAACAGTATTTGCTATGTTGTAGTCCCGCTCACCGTTAGGCTGCAGCTGGACCACAACACTATGTTCATTAATTTCGTTTTCTGCATCACTACTGTCAGTATCTTCATTGTCATCTTCCTCATAGTCTGAAGATTCTGTCATGTTCTGATGTGAGCGGGATTCTGACAACGCCCCAAATGACTGTGTGCTGACAGAAGCCAGAGGTCTAAGTAAAGGGGTATGTTCTGACACTTCGTTTTCTTCTAGACTACTATCTGTGTCAGAGTCTGAATCGCCTTGAGAAGGAACAACTTTCTGCTTGCAGACTGGACAAGTTTTTTTGGTTTTAGTTAGCCAAGGGTCTACACATTTGCAGTGATAAGCTGTTGAAGCAAAATAAACATCTTTTAGGTAATACATTGTGGTTGAAGAACAGTATTTTTAGTATCTTACCATGTTTATTCATATTCTAATCTATAGGCATTCATACAACAAGAAGTGTAAATTTTTATAAATACACCTCCATATTTTAATGATGCCACTACTTAGTGCAGGACCTGGCTTATGGTGTACTAATAACTATTTTCCCTCCTCTAATATCAAACCTAAATACAACTCTTTACATAAATTCAAAGCAGTATGTAATTATTTCATACCATGGGAACAAGGAAGGATTCTGAGCTTGTCTCCATCTTCATACTCATCCAAACAAATGGCACATACATCATACTCATCTCCTAAGTCAGAAAACAGTAAATAAATTAATTAAAAGATATAGAGAAGTATTCTTTTCAGTCTTTTCAAGTTCATTCTTCCTTGGTCAGGTGTTTTAAATGCCTTTTGATTTACTCATCTTCAGATGATACCTTTTGCTTATTTCTGTCAGATCAGAGAGCTACTTCAAATTCAAGTTCAGGAGCCTGAAGCTTTAATTTAAAAAAAGCTTTACATAGAATAAAAAATTAAAATGGATGTCAAATATGCCTTACCTTTGTAAAAGATTACTAAGAAATAATTCTACTACTGTTTTATGTAACTATTCAAATACTAGCTTTGAAGTATTTTATGCCTTTGACATTAAAATTCCAGTATTTAGATTTCTTAAAGTCTTGGGTCATTTTTAAACAAAAAATGGAAACATGTCAGAACATACTAAAATTTTTAAAATTGTATTAGTGAATAAAAACAATTGGGATGACACTGAGCTTCAGATCTCTGTTGCAACATTTACTAGTTGGCAGGTTACTTTAGCTTTTGACATCTAGTTCTTTTACCTGTTAAAAAGATTCTGTCTACTAAGTAATGACCCCACATAGTATCTTACTACGCTGATGGACAGTGACTGCAATGGAGTGTGGGGAGGACTTGGTAATATGGGTGAATGTAGTAACCACAATGTTGCTCATGAAACCCTCGTAAGACTGTATATCAATGATACCTTAATAAAAAAAAGTCTACTCCAAGGGTTGTGAGCATGAAATAATGTGAGCAAAGTGCCAGTCACATAACATAGTCACTAAATGGTATTAATGTCACTGCTCTTTTAATTTCTTAGTGTTAAAACTTATAATCAGTTTTAGAAAGTTTATTAATTCATAGCTCTTTTTGGAATTCAGGTGCAGTTTTAAGTTTGTGAAGAAACTGGCAGTCTTACATACAGCAGCTTTTGAGTCAGTAGTGGCTCTGTGTAGTGTCAGTAACCATTGTGACTGCCTTCAATTCAGTGTTTTCCATTAAATGTATATGTTAGGTAGAAACTTAAAAAATCTCAGGGAACAAAAGACAGTTATTCAGTGTCTATCCCACATACAGGGTCACAACCTTACAGGTATGGCAGAAATAAAGCCCCTGTCTGGATAGATGGGCTGGATAAACATGACACCCAAAGAAGAAGCTTGAAGTTGTACTCAATCCTTTTAAGATCCTTTAGTCATTGAAAATAGCATATTCTGGAGTCCTAAATAGAAAGTTTAATGAAAATCACTAATTTTGTTCAGTATCTTAAATTTGGTTATTATATTTTCAAATACCTATCAAATACGTTCTACACAAGTACAAGGTTCTATGTTAGAACTAGAACTTTATGTGGAGAATTTGGTTAAGACTAATGGTATGTATCTCAAACTATTAAAGGACTCCAATATATCTATAATTATCTGTGATTATACAGTTGATCCGATTACATGGACTTTGGGTACAGTTTTAATATATTAAGCAATTCGATCTCATAAAAAGTCAAACCCAGTCTTACGACTTTGTGAAAATGTCTATCAAAAACATACAGTTAACAGAACAGGAACAGACCAATCCAAAGCTGTACAAGATTTTATTTTATTAAGGTAAGGAGGTTATCTTGCATTATCCATGTGGGCTCAATGTAATCACTAGGGTCCTTAAAAGTGCAAGAAGGAGGCAGAGACATTCAGAGTTGGAGGGAGATGAATGATCAGGGGGATGCAATGTAACTGAAGATGAAGAGGAGGAGGGTCACAAGCCAATGAATATGGTAACCTCTAGAAGCTAGAAAAGGTAAGGAAATGGGTTCTCCCCTAGAGCCTCCAGGAAAGAACACAGCTGTGCCAACAACTTGATTTTAGCCCAGTTGAGACCTATGCCAGACTTCCTACCTACAGAACTTAGGATGGTAACACAAGATAAATCATGCTCAGTAAAAACAAAATAAGAGTAAGAGTATAAAGAATGGCAAAGCTTCGGGTATTTTTAAATGGACCAAAATTGGATTCTTCCCTTCTTGCTTTTTATTGATATATTTGTCCAGTCCTTTATATTTCTCGCTCATACCTAATTTATTCACATTTTGTCTAGAAGTGGGGTTGGGAGCAGCTAGCTTTTATTAAGTGTTCCTAATACAGTCACAACCTAGTTTTCAGACAAAAACCAGAAGCCTTTTACATTCACAATTCAATGTAAAGACTATCCCAGACTTCCTACCTACAGAACTGTGAATTAATAAATTTGTGTTGTTTTAAGCCACTAAATTTGGGGTACTTTGTTAAGCACAGCAATAGGAAATGAATACAGATAGTATTTGGGTTAGCCCTAAAAGTATAGAATTGATACTTAGGAGTCACTGAGCTTTCCTATCCTTTGAATTGTTCCAATTGGTTGATTTATATTGATCTCTCATATTATCTAGCCACAGCACTCTGAAGATGACAGATCAACAGTGAAAAGAGTGTCTGTAATCACAGACCAGACTAGAGTGCAGTGCTCTGTAGAGAATGAACCCCCATGGCCTAGACTTAGGATGAAATGGTAAAGCATTTTAAAGTTAGAATGCTTGCAGGTCACATCCTGATTATTTTTTAATTAATAGCTGTGTAACCTTGTGCAAGACACTTACCAATCTCTCAAAAGCGAAAAACAATATTAACATTAAAAGAGGTAATGCAAGTAGGATACTTTATATGGTATCTGGCACATACAATACCTCTTAACCAATCTCCACCTGGTAACTCTGGCCCAGCAGGCATACTGGCTCATGATATAGTGCACTGCAGGCTGTGGCTAGGATGCTGCTCTCTGACACCCTCGTGTGCTTCTGTCCCATCAGATGAACTCTATAGGCTGACAAAAAGTCAGCAGCAACAGCCACTGACCCTTTGTTGTACTTAGGGGAATTATGTAATTTAAGTATTCAGGAGCTCTTGAATTGTGAATGTAAAAGGCTTCTGGTTTTGTCTGAAAACTAGGTTGTGACTGTATTAGGAACACTTAATAAAAGCTAGTTGCTCCCAACCCCTCTTCTAGCCAAAATGTGAATAAATGAGGTATGAGCGAGAAATATAAAGGACTGGACAAATGTATCAATAAAAAGCAAGAAGGGAAGAATCCAATTTTGGTCCCATTTAAAAATACCTGAAGCTTTGCCATTCTTTATACTTTTACTCCTATTTTGTTTTTACTGAGCATGACTTATCTTGTGTTACCATCCTAAAAATACCTGAAACTAAAATGATAGAAAATGCAGCATGTACCATGACAACATGGACATCCAGTCAGTGGATTCATATATTCAAGACCATGGCCCAAACTCAAATGATTATTGAATGGGTTTATATTTACTTTTAAACTTAAAGGTAAATTTAAGGCAGCCATGTATTATTTTTTAATTATTTACAACTTCAGAGTTTTAAAAATAACCAATTTGTCCACTGGTTCTGCTAGTGTAAGATAACAAGGCTATAACAAGTGCTAATAAATGTTATTTTTGTTACTTTTAAGTTCCATGCTATAAAGTTTTGTTGCTTAGTATAAACCAGTGGTTCTCAGCTGGGGACAGCTGTGTCCACAGACATTTGGTGGTACCTGGGGGTGTATCTGGTTTTCACAACTGGAAGCCAGTGCTGCTGGCACTAGTAGGCCAGGGATGCTGCTAAATACCTACAGTGCTCTGCATAGCCCATCAAAGAATTATCCCGTCCATCTCAGTCAGTAGTGCTGAGGTTGAGAAATCCTGACATAAAACCCCTCCAGGCTTTCTCAAACAAAGAATTTACTAATTCACAAGTGGACAGATGGTCAGAAGTTCCAGGAGAGGTGAGATTCATGTCTGCTATGTGTGACAATATGGAAATACTTCAGTCTGGAAGGTTTTGGCATTATTGACACTTGAATAATGTTTCAAAAAATTCATGAAGGCACTTTTACAAAGTCCCATCAATCTTGGAATATTATAATATGAAAGTGAACAGAACTTTGATTTTTTTTCCCCCCATCTAAACTTCTTCCTTCCTAGCTTTTCCCCAAACCATGGGTCATCAGGTACAGCAAAGGCACTGATGCATCAGAACAGGAATCACACAGTCATATTATGACAGCTATTGCAGTGATTATCAGGCCTGGGCATATCCTTGATCCCTCTTTCTGTTCAGTCTGTCACCAGGTCCTATAAACTTTTATCCATTAAGCATGTTCTAAATCTGTCCCCTTCTCTCCATTTCTTCAGTTACTCTGGTCCAATAGCCTTAATTACTCTAAGAGCCTCTCTATTTTCCCTTCCATTCATGCCCCATGTGTTTTTTCCACATAGCAGCAAGGGTGATTTCTTTTTAAAATGTCAGTTCCATTTAAATGTGTACCCATTTTACTTAGAATAAAATCTGAGCTTACTACCTTCACAGCTGTATATGATCTGACCCCTGCTTCCCTCTCCCATCTCAGCTCACACCTCTGTCTACCCCTTTTCACTCAGGCTTCAGTCATGCTAGCCTTCTTTCAGTCTTGAACAAACTAATATGAAATTAGGTGTGGACCTGCATTTAGCCATGTTAGGACAAAAACATTTAGACACGAAGTTAGATACAGGGAGAGGAATCACCATTTCTAGAGATGACTCAAAAATGAGCTAGTTTGAAATAATCTATAGTCATAATGCATACAAATTGCAGAGTTTGTTTGATTTTATAACAAACTAGTTCAGGGCATAAGTCAACCAGAATAAATTTCCTCAAAAGTAAAAGATAAAAAACAGTGAACATTCAGTGCTAAACACATGCATGTTTCATGAGATGTAATGAATTAACATGTATGTTTTAAATAATTTACCCAGGGAGGATGTAGCATTGGATTCATGAGCTTCAAAGCAAAAATTTGTTCTTGTACAGAAAATGCCTTGTCACTTACTCCCTACTTTACTCATAAAGAAAACAATGGCAGCTCTTCATAGCACTAAAAAATCTATCTTCTGTTCTCCCCTCTTCTATAGAGTTCTGAAGAAATCTGAACAAAAGATAATAGATAACATATTTTTAAAGCCAAATTTACTTGAGATTTCTTCCTGATTACTTTTAAGCCCTAAGGGAAGGAACTAATATTTACTTTTAAGGTTAAAGGCAGTTAAATATAGTTATAAAAACTAAGCATGTCTTGACAAATTAATTATAAAAACTAAGTATTGATCCATTATTATGCAATCTGATACAATATGATATATTGCTTTTGTCCAATGTCTGAAGTAAAATCTTTCTCCTCCTTTATGTATTATCTTGAAAAATCTCAATGATTTAAGCTATAAAAAAAAATGTCTGGTACCTTAAAATTTCAAATATGAAACCCATTTTTTTCATCATTTATATCTCAAGGGATCTGGCTCCTTCACATATTGACGGTGTGGGGAGATTGCTCCCACAGAAACTGCCTTCAGGGCTTAGCAGAGGGACTGTTCAGTGAAAACAAGGATTTTTTCATCTTAGGTGGGTGAGGGGATTTAAATCAATGTATGAAAAATGCTTAGAACAGTGCCTAGCACACAGCAACAGCTCAACAAATGGTAGCTATTATTACAAAAATAAAACCCCTTAAGTAAAAATCCTTAAGTGAAAAAACAAGTGAAACAGGGTGTGTGATAACCAGTCCTTATGGTTACAGACCTGGAGAAATACATTAACTGAATGACTCAGGAAACCACAGTTGCAATTGAAGAGCTATTTTTTGAGGATAATAATGAGTAATGAAAAATTTTATAAGGAAGTTGGCTGCTTCAGAAGAAAACAACTAAAAGGCTATTATTTCATATGTGCTAGAAATGGCTAAGTCACCGTTGAAATCATTTTAGTATTAATCACAAACATTTCTGAAAGAGCTCCAAGGGTGATCAGTAAGAAGATTTAAGATGACCATGTCTCCAAAGTATGGTGAACACATGAGAGTGCTGACTAAACTTTAGATAATTCTAATTGTACCAGGGCCTCGAGGTCCTGGTTTCTGTGGGTTTGATTACAGGCTATGCCTATGGAAGATTTCCAAATGCTAAATTCTCTTTGGTTCATTGGCAAATATTTACAAAATACTATAGGAGATTCCTAATAATAACATTTCCACTCCATTATAAGCCTGCAGGAGAGTTCTTATAAGACTGCCAAGGTTTGGTGCTATGACTCACTGGAGTGAAGAGTACCCACAGAAGTACCCTATACTTTCCTCCATGTTTTCAATCATCTAACTTGTATCTATAATTACAAGGAAATTGCAACAATTTTTCTTCTTTCTAACATATATGTACACTTTGTCAAAACCACTAGAGTACACTAGAACATGCATAATAATAAATATGTCTTTCTTTCACTTTAGATGTCAACTCTCATGATAACCAATACAACTGGCTCAAACTTATGGTTACTGGAAAGAAATTTCAAGTGTAATCCTTATAAAATTACATGTTTTTGTGCTGCTTCATGATTTTGGCGATCTTTTTCATAGTAAAAGAAATGTTCAGTGACTGAATTTTGGCAACACTAAAATTTATGATTTTTACTTAAGGGGTTTTATTTTTGTAATAATAGCTACCATTTGTTGAGCTGTTGCTGTGTGCTAGGCACTGTTCTAAGCATTTTTCATACATTGATTTAAATCCCCTCACCCACCTAAGTAAGTATTGTTAGTCACACTTACACATGAAGGAATCTGGGGGAGAAGTTAAGAAACTTGCAGTCAATAAAGGGGTGATCCAGGTCCAGCATGGTCTTAACGTTTATGCCTGTGTTGTCTTCCAGTGCGTGTATGTAGGATTTCACATTTAAACAATCCCCTTTGATTCATAGTATAGAAAGGGTAAGAGGTGAAGAAATACTCTGAAGCTGCCACTTACTAGAAATTAAAATGTTTCCAATTCATAAGTGAGAGCACTCCCTTTTTCTTCAGATTGCCACACATGGAAAAGGAATGAAAGTAGTTTTTTAGCCTTATCTCCTATGGTTTCATATTGTTACATGTATTCTACAGCCTTAATTAAAGTTAAACGTTCCTTATATATTCTGATGATGAAATGAGAGTGTATGTCCAATCAGGAAACAACCAAATGATTCCACTGAAGGGAAGAGCATTATGTTGATAACTTTTTTTTTTTTTGAAATGTTAGCGAATTATTTCATTGAGACTAAGAATAAAATGATTGCTTTAAAGGCCATAAATAAATCCATTGAACAAACTTAAAATCCAAGTCAAAGCATTTATACTAGCTTTGGCTAAATTCTGTTTTGGTTAATTTTTTTTTTAACCCAACTTTTCTCTATATTCTAAACAGCCATTCTATAATACTCTTTATTGATTCTAACTTGGTTGCATTATGCAGGTAAACTACAATTGGACCCAAGATCTTTCCGAATAGAGGAGCAAGGAGAGTCAAAGAGTTGAAAGTATCCTGAGGTGAAAAAATTAAAGGTGGATTTTAGAATGGTAAATATTGTGCCATAATTCAAGTATTTAAAAAGCATTTTCTTGTATTAAGCACTAAAGATTTTGTTATTCTTTCTCCATTATTCCTTTTCAGGCCTTTAGGAAATCAGATGTACAACACCCTTCCAGAACTGATGTCAACAAATTTATGTCCTCAAATACTTGTAATGTTCTACTTATTTTTCTTTTCCCTCACATAAAGGAATTAAAACAAAATATCTGAGCAGCCTCAGGGTACATTTGGGGTTTAAAGTAGAGGTATCAGGCCTTCATTATTTTTGCATAAAACTAATTACTTCTGGATGACTTCTGCCTGTTTACTAGATTGGGCTAATATTTATTACAATTCTCAATGTAGCAGAAGTAACTATAAAAAACAAAAAATTTCCTTCTAAAAAGGAACACAAATTGGTAAGAAAACACTAAGAGCCAGGAGAAATGTGAACAAAGGAAAAGTTACGAGAGCAGAACTATAAATAGGTAATTTGTTAATACAGACTATGATGAAATGAGCATTCTCATATATTGCTGGTAGAAACTTTGAGAAATTAGTCTGTCTCAAAAATGTTCTTTCTCTTTGAAACAGTGAGTTGAGGAGGAAGGTAAGTCATGTGTGTGGGGGGAGAAGACGAGAAGGAGAGTGCAAAGAATTAAAGCCGGAAGGCAATTTATTTTATCTTGAAATGGCAGTGACTGAAGAGGAAAGATAGGGTAGGTGGTATTTACAAGTGTAGTGTTTGGAGTCAAGAATCTGAATTGCAGCCCTGCCACTTACCTTCACTTAGCTATGCACCTCAGGTTGTTTATTTGACCTTTCTGAGCCTCACTGTATCTATTAGATAGTTTTGACAATACCTTTCTTAATTGTGCTTCTCTGAGACAAAATGTGATCATGTATAAAAAGTACATACATTGTTTGCTTTTATACTACCTAATAGGTGTGTTATATGCTTACAAGATCTAAAAAGGAAAATTGAACAAATTTTTATTGGGTGCAATGCCCATCCCAATCTCCATGAACTCATTTCATATAAATTACACTAACTTCAGTTTGAAGTTAGTGGACCGAAGGCACGGTTCTCTATAGCAACCACAGCCACTGGCAAATGATAAAGGTCGAGCGCCACAATGCAAATCAACCTACAAGACAACTCTCAACCCCCTTTAGTCCATCTCAAAGCTGCAGTGAAGACCCTGGGATCTCTCTTTCTGTACATGAAATAATAAAATAGTTCATCTTCAAATAGCTCAGGAATGCACTGATCTCTCAGGAGCCATAACTATGACAGTAACTCCTACCCAACTTGAAACCTCATTACTTTATGGTTTTGTGCCATTATGAAAAGTATTTCCTTAGAGGAACTGAGAAGTATTCCCTTATTTTATTTCCTTTAGAAGAGTAAACTCAGAACCATTTTCCCTTTCAATAGTTCAACACAGAACAAATATCAACTAGCACTGGTTGGACTAAACTCTGGTTACAAATTCTTAAGACTTTATGAGGAGATGGACTTAATGTTTAGTGTAGTACCAGGTATGGAGTAGGCTTCCCAATAAATGTATGCAGAATCACAAATGTTGCAAAGCATTTGTTGCTTTCATGATGGATGGTTAATAAGGAAGCATCTACCTCTCACGTGGAACCTGCCACATGGACTCTCCCTGCTTCACTGTCAACACCTAGTCTATTCTCCATTTGCCACCATGAGGGACCCTTTTCCACAGTAATCTAAGCATGTCATTCTGCTCAAAACCCATCCAAGTTTTACCATCACACAATGAAATCACATGTTCTTACCATGGCATGATCTGGCTCCCCACCCCTCTCTAATCTGATCTAGAACCACTCTCCCCTTAGACCACTACATTCTAACCACAGGCTCTTTGTATTGTTCTCTGAATAAATCTAACACTCTTTTGCCTCAAGGCCTCCTATATTTGCTGTCCTTCTGCCTGCAACATTCTCCCCTTCTCAGTCCCCACCCTCCACTCTTAAAGCTTTCACTTCATTTAGATCTCTGTTCAGTGTCCTTCTCAGAGAGGTCTTCCCTGTCTTACTTAAAATAGCATTCCACCTGAAACAATGTGTAACTATTGCTAAAGACCAATTATAGTTTGAACAACATGTGCAGCTTATTTAGACTAGTCTGTCTGAAAGTTGTTATCTGCAAAGATAGAATATCTACTCTTCTTCACCAGACAATGCACTTTTTATTGTAATCTAAGAAATATAGTACTGTGATGGAAAGTCATATTTTCCATGAAAATATAAATAATATTTGCCATATTTCCACTGGATTGGAAAATCCTTGAGAATGAGTATCATATTTCCTCAAAGTTTTCTAAAATTTCTATTATAATAACACATACATTGATATTTATTTGACAAATAAGTGCCTGCTAGGCACCACAAACTGTACTAAAGCAGAACTTAAAGGAAGACTTGGGACTCCAAGGTAAACAAAACAGAAAGGAATTAAAAAGGCAAAGAAACTACACAGAGGTATGTGGGTAGCACAGAAGTAGCTCATCATGCTAGAATGTAAGATGAAAGGAAGAGAACAGAGATGAGGCTTGGGGGTGCAATAAGCAGGGGTCAGACCATAAGGTCCCACATCATGCTAAAGTGTAAGTTTGGTTTTGTCTTTACATATAAATGATTCTCAGAATAAACCATAGAAGTTCCCTTGCTATACATAATTATGGACAGTAAGTTCTCCAACAGCAGGCTGATCGAGTATCTAATAGCTGCCCTAAGTACTTCACTAAGATGTGAGGAAAAAATGCATTAGGTATTGGTCAAGTTGACTAAATGTAGAAGGCATAAGTTTTGGACATACTAAAATTGAAGAATATATAGGTTATCCAGGCAGAGATGTCCATTAGTTAAATGAGTAGATGAGCCTGGAGCTTAGGAGAAAGGTCTAGGTGGGAGATAAGTATGGAAGTCATCAGGAAATAGCTCACCAGGAAGAGGCAAGGGCTAAGGAGAGAATCTGATATAAAACGCATAGATCTGTGCTTAGCACAGAAAGCTTTTAAATGTTTGCTATTATAAGTACACAGTGAACCAAAGGATAAATGGCAGCACAGGAGAATCCTATTGTACAGAAGATGACTGAACATACTGATGACTGACTACAGCAGTGTTCCTGAGGCCCACAACCACCCAAGACTGAGAAACATGTCATGTACGAAGGGAATTTCCTGATGGCAGTGAGTTGCAAATCAACATATAAATTCTATGGAAAAGTTGAGAATCTCTAGACCACAGCGTATCATTTTGGGGGGGAGGTGGGGTGGGGTGGGGTGGGCAGAAACGGTAACAGTATTATATAAATGCTTCACTGCTTCTTTCGGAGTGTGACCAAAATGGAACAATTTAATAAACATTTGTTGAATTACTAAAATAAGTCACAGGATGATTAGCCTATTAAACTTGCTGATATAAGACTATTTGGGGGCAAATATCTTTACATAAAAAGTCATAAAATAGGTCATGGATAAAGAAACCAAATGAGGCAATATATGTGAAACCATTTCCCATTACAAGTACTAAACAAATGTAATTTTACTGTTAGAAAAAAAAACTGAGTAATTGAGAGGAATAACCATCCAGTAGGACACAAAGGAGACAGGTAACAGCTTCAGATTTTTTTTTTCCCCACAGGTGTTGGGATGTCCTGAATATCCAACCAAGCCTGTGAGATTTCAAAGATCTATCACTAATATGATATTGGACTTGCTTAGTTTTTGTCTACAATAATTTGTATTTGCAAAGTCATGGTTTTGCATTTTTTCCTCACATCTTAGTGAAGTACTTAAGGCAGGTATTAGAGAGGTAGGTTAAGTAGTGTGCTCAAGGTCACATATCTAATCACTAAACTGAGCCAGATCTTTTGGATCCAAATCCTGTATTATTTTCACTGCACCATTCTGCTGACCTTGTCAAAATTAACTGCTAACTTCCTCATTGCTGTGAGGTGCATAAAAACTACTTAAATTAGGTACATTCCCACACCCCTCCAATAATACAGCTTTTATACAAACTGATGGTTTATTTGTGGCAGAAGGAAACCTAGGGACCAACTATAGAAAAGGAAATGACTTGTGATTCCAGTGGAGTTTTGGAGCTCTCAATATTAAAATGGAATGATTCCTACAGGGAGAAAAGGTAATATAATTAACATTCCTCACTGACTAATACTGGATTTCCCTTTGGACATAAGATCCAGTGAGAGTAGGTAGTTTCTTAACTCCTTATTTTTTCTAAGTAGAGAAATTTTCAAACATACACAAAAGTAGAGTGAGGTACCATTTTACTATCTCATGTACCATTACTGAGTTTCAACAATTTTTGATCTACTATATTTGTTAAAACTACCTTCCTCTATTTTTTCTTGAAGTATTTTAAAGCAAATATGGAGACATACCATTTTGTCAATACACATTTTAGTGTAGATCTCTAAAAGACAAGGACTTTTTAAAACTAATCACAATACTATAATCGATTATACCTTAATAACATTCAATACCTAAGATACATTCAGATTTCCTCAGCTGTCATAAAACCGTCTTTTTTACACATGATTTATTCAAACTAGGATACAAGCAGAGTCCAAACACTATGCTATATTAATCATTCTATGTTCAGACCAGAAATTTTACTGGTTCAGTGGCATCTTATGCAAAACAGGAAAAAAAGGAGAACTTCCTCAAGGTACTACACTGCCCTCTGTCAAAAAATAATTGTTTTGCAAATACAAAAATATGAATGATAACCTCCTGGACTTGTGCAGTATACAATCATGTACAATTGTATGTTGCAGCCTGGACTCTAAATTGTTGGTGAGGTAACTTTCCACAAGTAATAAAAAGTGGGTTGGATTTCTTTTTGCTAAACTGGATAACTTCAGTCCTTAAATTCAAAAGGCATAAAGAACAGCAGTTTTCAACACTCATTACCCTTTTATAGTGATGAACCTGACAGGCTTTTCATACTCTCAGACTGTGTAGATCCAAGCATCTGGTCCAAGAAAAAAAATTCAATTATAAGGTTTTTGGCAAAGGAATAACTTTTGGTCTCTAATCCTATCCTACGTTCATGTGGAAACCATTTTAGTTTTATCCTTTTTATAATTATGGTAAAGTTTTTTATTTTCATAGATAATAACAACTATCTAAGTGCATTTAGACTGCCTCTTCTAAGAGGAAATTCCTCCACTCAGTAATTGGTTCTAAATTTCTCATAATTTGGCTTATAATGGAATAATCATAGGTTTGCTGAGAACAAAGTTTTGCATTGTCAAATCATTTGTGCAAATTAAAAACTATTTACTGTCAGTGGATCAATAAAATGGGGCATATGAGCAAAGGTTTTGCAACTCTGAAGCTGCTGATAAGTTTAATATTTTTAGAGCCAGGGTAACTGAATGGTTTGAGCTTTAACTATAATTTGGGGGCAATTAGTAAATATTTGAATTTCTCCAAAAGTTAACTGCCATGCTAGGTATGAATGTTTCTTAGAAATTAAAAATATTACAACCTATGCAAAGAAAAATATCTTCAAGATGTAGGCTAATAACAAATTTTAAAATGTGAGGCCTATCTCATTTTATATATTAAGAATTCAAAAAAATGCATTAAGTCAAAATGTTTCCTAAATTATCTCCAATATGCTAATATTTAAAGGAACCCAGTGTGAGATCTCATGGTAGATTTTTTTGAAAACTACAAATAGGACAGTTCCTTTTTTATTTATATTCACTTGCATCTCCAATGTTTAGGTAGAACAACGTTTCTATAGAGTATAGCAAGTGCCCATTATATATTTATTAAATGCATGGATAGATACTTAAATCTGGAATTTACTACATAAGTTACCTAATGTATACCTAAGGGCAGTATTTTTGAAATGAATTTTTGGAAAGCAGTATGTATAAATAATTAAATAATTTGTTGGTACTAAATAACTAGACAAGTGGATGTGCTCAGATCTAAAACTTCCTAAGGATACTGGATTGACCTGGAAATGTGTAAAGTAACAGGAATTCTCATACCTTTCATAGGATGGCAAATTGGTACGAATACTTTGGGGATCATTTTGGCATTATGTAGTAAATTTGATGATATACATACCCTATGACTCAGTAGTTTCATTCCTAGGTAAATAAATGATCTAGAGATACAGACATATAACCAAGGTATAGAAGGTGAAGTAGTAGTAGGACTAGAAGGGCAATGGGGAGACTTTCACTTTCTGATCTGGCATGCAAAGAGCTTGGACACTGTCACTTCTGTGCTCACAACCAAAATAAGAAAAATCCTGAACAACTGAAAATCAACAACTATTCTTAGATCTATTGAAGAACTGAGATCACAGACAATACTGCTGGCCCAAAAATTAGACACACAGATTGGCAAATACAGAGAATAATCATAAGTTCCTGGAGCAAAAAAAAAATGTGGGAACTAGCACCAGCATAGAAAAACAAGCTGTAACTGCTAAATTACTAGAGGCTCAGTGTAGACAAGTCTGAAAGTTAAAAACTCTAGAGGTAGTTTTGTGGTCTAGCATATAAAGGTCTTAGAAGTCAATACTCTGTCCTAACAAGTGAAAAGCTGAGCAAACTGAAAAATCAATTCTTAGATCCATCAGAGAAATGAACTCACAGGCCAAACCGCATCTTCTCAAATTGGTGATAGAGACAGGTAGACCACTTATCAGAGGAGAAACCCCCTCAGCAGAAACTTCCGTGGTACAGTCCTGAGGCAGAAAAACCTGAACTATAATTGATGAATTGCCAGAGGCTCAGTTTGTACAAGTCACAGTTTAAAACTCCAGGAGAACCTGAACATTTTTGTGGGTTTTATCTTATGGAGTCTACCAGTTTCTCAGTGAATATTGGAGAAAAAAAAAATCCCTGTTGGCTTCTGGCAGGGGAGAGAAAAGTAGCTATTTTGAAATGTGCCAGAGTATTCTGTTCTTAACAAGCCTGCCCTCAGGAAAAACTAACCATTCTGTAACCTGCTGGGATTTTTATCAGGGAATGACCAACATGGGATACGGGAAATACCCACCTCCTACTAACTCTAGCTGTCTATGTGAAAGAAGGGAAATACCCAACTCCAAACTCTCCAGCCATTAGGTCTCACCAAAGGCTGGGAAAAAACTGTATACACTTGTAAAATTCACAGCCCAAAGCCCAAGGCTCACTAAAAGACTGACACATAATCACAGAACTACAGAATGCTTCCTGTCTCCCCACACCTAATCACATCACCTTTCCTCTCACTGAGAACATTATGTCTGGCCTTCAACAAAAAATTAAAGGGATACTAAGGGGCAAAAATGTAGGTTAAAGAGACATCAAGCATCAGAACCAAACTCAGATATGGCAGGGATGCTGGAATTATCAGACCATGTATGTAAAACAACTGTGATTGCACCAGTCTGTATGGCTAGTATCAAAAAGACAAGAAATAACAATTGCTGGAAAGGATATGGAGAAAAAGGAACCCTCCTATACTGTTAGTGGGAAGAGTATAGAGGTTCCTCAAAAAATTAAAGAGCAATACCATATGACCTAGTAATTCCACTTCTGGGTATTTATCTGAAGAAAACAAAGTCACTAATTCAAAAAGATATGTGTACTCCTATGTTTATTGTAGCCTTATTTACAATAGCCAAGATATGGAACTAACCTAAGTGCCCAGCAGATGATTGGATAAAGATGTGGTTACATATACAGAATGGAGTATTAGCCATAAAGAAGAGTGAAATGTTGCCATATGCAACAATGTGGATGGACCTATAGAGTATTATGCTAAGTGAAATAACTCAGAGAATGACAAATACATATGATTTCACTTATATGTGAAATCTAAAAAACAAAAAATAACAGATACAGATAAATACAGAAAACAAACTGGTGGTTGCCACAGAGGAGGAGTGGGAGGACAGGCAAAATAGATGAAAGGGATAAAGAGGTACAAATTTCCAATTACAAAAAAAATGAGTCACAGGGATGAAGAGTATAGCGTAAGGAATACAGTCAATAATAGTATTTTTGCATGGCTTCAGAAGGTAACTACACTTACTGTGGTGAGCATTTTGTAATGTATACTGTTGAATCACTATGTTTGTATACCCAAAACCAATATAATAATGTATATCAACTATAGTTCTGTAAAAAAATAAGTAAATACCTCGATAATATGCTAAGGGTCTAACAGATAAAGTAGACATCATGCAGGAACAGATGGATAATGTAAGCAGAGAGATGAAAATTCTAAAAAGAATTAAGAAATGCTAAATATCAAAAACACTAACAAATGAAGAATTAATTTGATAGGCTCATTAGCAGATTGGACACAGCTGAGTAGAGAATCTCTGAGCTTGAGAATATGTCAATAGGAATTTTCCAAAATGCAAAACAAAACAAAATGCAAGGACTGGAGGAAAAAAACAGAACATAATACCCACAAACTGTAGGGGAACCAGAAAAAAAAGGAATAACATATGCATTATGGTAATACCAGAGGGAGAAGGAGAAAAGAGCAAAAACAGTATTTGAGGCAATAATGATTAATAATTCCCCCACGTTAGTGTAAGACAGCAAACTACAAATCTAGGAAGATCAGAAAACAAGCTGGAAAAATGCCAAAAAACACTATGCCTAGGCATATCATATTGAAAATGCAGAAAATCAAAGACAAAAAATAATCTTGTAAGAAGCTAGAGGAAAAAACACTCTACCTATCCAGGAACAATGAAAAGAATTAACCTGACTCCTCAAAAACCATAAAAGCAAGAAGAGAGTGGAGTGATATATTTAGTATTGAGGGAACAAAAAACCACCAATGTAAAATTCCATACCCTGCAAAATTATCCATCAAAAGTGAAGGAGAAGAGTGGCATCAGCAATATGGCAGAATAGGAAACCCTAGATCTGCCTTCCACCAGCAGACACAGACTTAATAACAAATAGACCAAATGCTTCTGTGAGGAATCCAAAAAATAGGTAAAAGGTTCCCACATCCCAGGCAAGGGTGAAGTCATCATCAAAGCCCAGTAAGAAAATGCATAACATTGTCCACTCTCATGCCAGAGGCCCTCTTTCTTGGGATGACACATTTGGGAGGAAACCACCAACTCCTGTCTTCTACCTAGGAAAGTAAAGGTCTATACATGAATGTATGTCTGATGCCAGAATTTTAGGGAAACTGCCCAAAGGAACAATTTCTGTCCTGAGGTATCCAAGTATTGACAATCATGCATTAGTCTGCAATACTACAAAAACACACTAGGTAGAGCTCCAGTACTGCAATTTACTACAGCACTAGAAAGGCTGCAATACTGTATGCAGACACCATGGGGAGACACTGAGCAGTAACCAGCAAACCTTTTGAATGGGAGGTTACACACAAAAGTCAAGTGAGGATGCACCCAGAAAAGGCTTGAGATGCTTCCCAACATCTAAGTCCTCCCTGTTTGAAACCAGACTATGAAGTCTAGGAGAGCTGATTCTTCAAATGCCCTTAAAAAAATGGAGATATATGAATTTTCAAAGAATTAAAAAATACTGTCAAAAAGATCCTCAGTGAATTAAAAGACAGTACAGATAGACAACTGAACAGTATAAGGAAAATGGTGCATGAAAAAAAAAAAAGATATCCACTATGAGAAACCAAATTCTGAAACAGAAGACTACAATAACTGAATTGAAAATTTTAATGGAGGAATTCAGAAGTAAACTTGACCAAACAAAAGAAAAACTTCAGTGAATTTGAAGACAGGACTTTTGAAATTAGTGAGGAAGAGAAGCAAAAGTAAAACGAGACTGAAGAAAATTGAAGAGAGCCTAAAGAATTTATGGGATACCATCCAGCAAAGCAACATATCAATTACTGGAGTCCCAGAAAGGAGAAGGAAGTGAAAGGGGCAGAGAACCTATTTCAAGAAATAATAGCCAAAAATGTTCCAAATGTGGGGAGAGAAATGGACTTACAAATTAAAAACCAAAGAACTCCAAAGAGGATAACTCTAAAGAGACATGTATCAAGACACATCATAATCAAACTGTCAAAATTCACAGATAAAGAATCTTGAAAGTAGCAAAAGAAAAGCAACTCAACACACAAAGGAATTCCTTTTGGATTATCAATGTTTCTCAGCAAGAAATTGTCAGACTAGAACAGAGTAGGAGGGTATGTTTGAAGTACTGAGTGAAAATAATTGCCAACCAAGAATACTGTATCCAGCAAAAAATTTCCAGTAACAAGGAGAAATTGAGACTTTGCCAGACTTAAAAAACAAAACAGAAAGTTCATCACCACCTGCCCTACAAAAATTGCAAACTGAAGCAAAAGGACAATATATAGCAGTACATAACCACATGAAAATGTAAAATTGCCTAGTAAAGGTAAATATACAAATACAGAACCCTGTAGTACTGCAATTTAGTTAAGTCACAGAAACATCTTGTATGGAATTATTTTTAAAGCATAAACTATAAATCAATGTTAATGGATGCATGCAATATAAAAACAATTTGTTTAAAACACAAGATGGGAAGAGGCAAAGATGTAAAGGAGTTTTTAGATAGGATTGAAGTTACCAGATTAAAATGTACTGTATAATTCTGAAGATGTTTAATTTGCAATGGTAATCACAAAGAAAATAATAATAGAATATACACAAAGGGAAATGAAAAGGAAATCAAAATCTGTCACTATAAAAAAATTAGTAAGACACAAAGAAAGCGAGAAGAAAAGAAACACAAAAAGCTACAAGATACACAGGAAACAACAAAATTCCAATAATAAGACCTCTATCAGTAATTACTTTAAATATAAACGGATTAAATGCACCAATTAAAGCAGACTGATTCATTAAATGGATAACAAACAAGATCCAACTATACCCTATCTAAAAGAAATTCATTTTACCTCTAAGAAAACATATAGGATATAAGTGAAAGGGTGGAAAAAGATATTCCATGCAGTGGGAGCCTAAGAGAGCAGGGGTGAGCCCACATATCAGATAAAGCAGTTTAAGATAACTATCTCAAAGACAAAGACATTATATAATAATAAAGGGTCAATTCACCAGAAGATACAATTATAAACATATACACAAATTAATATTAGAATACCCAAATATATGAAGCAAACACTGACAAACTAAAGGGAGAAACAGCAACACAGTAGTAGTAGGAAACTTCAATACCCTACTTTCAGATAGGGATAGAATAACCACACAGAAGTTAATAAGGAAACAGGACAGGAACAACACTATCAACCAATTGTACCAAACAGACATATACAGAACATTCCAACCAATAACAGCAGAATATACATTCTTCTCAAGAGCACATGGAGCAAACATTCTCCAAGACAGACCGTATGTTAGGCTCACAATATTAACAAATTTAAGAAGATTTAAATTACACAGAGTACCTTCTCCAACACAAGAGAATGAAAATAGAAACAAATAGAAGAAAACCAGGAAAATCCACATATATGTGGAAACTAAACACCACATTCTTAAATGGCTAATGGGCCAAAGAAGAAATCACAAAAAAATTTAGAAAAGTCTGGAGACAAACAAAAATGAAAACAATATACCAAAACTTATGGGATACAGTGAAAGCAGTATTAAGGGAAGTATATAGCAGCACAAATGTTTAAAGAATAAACATCTCAAATCTACAACTTAACCTAACACCTGAAGGAAGGAAGAACAATCTAAACCCAAAGTACAAAAAGAAATAACAAAGACTGAAACAAATAAATGAAACAGGGAATTAAAAAAAAGAATAGGAAAAATATCAATGAAACCAAGAGATGGTTTGCTAACAAGATCAACAAAACTGACAAACCATTAGCTAGAAAAACCAAAAAAAAGACAACTATTAATTAAAATTATAAATGAAAAAGGAGACATTACAACTGATGTCACAAAAATAAAAAGGACTAAAAGAAATTACCATATGAACAATTATTCACCAAAAAATTGGGTAACTAAGACTGAACCATGAAATAAAAAATCTGAATAGACCTATAACTAGTGAAAAGATTGAAGCAGTAATTAAAAACCTCCCAACAAAGAAAATCCCAGAGCCACATGGCTTAATTAATAAATTCTACCAAACATTCAAAGAAGAATTAACATCAATCCTTCCCAAACTCATTCTATGAGTCCAGTACACAAGAAAATTACAAACCAAATTCCCTGTTGAATACTGATGCAAAAATCCTCAATAAAATACTATTATACTGAATTCAACAGCATATTAAAAGGATCATACACCATGACCAAGTGAGATTTATATATGGAATATGAGGATGCATATGAAAAGCAACATACAAAAGTCATTTTATGTAATACACCATACTAACAAAATGAAGGACAGAACACATGACCATCCAAACTAATGAAGAAAAGGCTTTTGACTAAATTCAACACCCTTCCATAATTTAAAAAAAAAGCAAACCTCTCAACAAATAGGAATACAAGGAAACCACCTCAACATATTGTATTGAACCATATATGAAAAGCCCACAGTTAATATCATCTGCAACAGGAAAAGATCAGGAAAGGTCAAGGATGCCCAAAGTCCCAGCCAGAGCAATCAGACAAGAAAAGGAATATAAACTGGAAAGAAAGAAGAAAGATTATCTTGGTTTGCAGATGACTTGATTTTACTTGTAGGAAACCATAACAATTTCCAAGAAAAGCTGTTAGAATTAATAAATGAATTCAGCAAATTTATGGGGTACAAAATAAAAAACTGGTTGCATTTCTATCACTAACAATGGACCAAACCCCAAAAGGAAACTAAGAAAACAACCCCATTTATTATAGCATCAAAACAGGTAAAATACTTAGAAATAAACTTAATCAAGGAGGCGAAAGACCTGTACCCTAGAAACTATAAAATACTGCTAAAAGAAACCAAAGCAGTTACTAATAAATGGAAAGATATCTTGTGCTCAAGGATTGGAAGACTTGATATTATTAAAATACCCACACTATCCAAAGTGATTTAAAGATTCAATGCAATCTCCATCAAAATCAAAATGGTATTTTTTGCAGAAATTGGGGAAAAAAATCTGAAAATTCATATAGAATCTCAAAGTACACCAAACAGTCAAAACAACCTTTAAAGAAGACAAAGTTGGAGGCCTCAAACTGTGATTTCAAATCTTACTATAAAGCAACAGTAGTAAGATGGTGGTACTGGCATAAAAATAGATACATAGACCAAAGAAAATAATAGAGAGCCCAGAAATAAACTCTTGCATATACGGTCAAGTAATTTTTGACAAGCATTCCAAGACTACACAATGGAGAAAGGACAGTCTTTTCAACAAATGGTGCTGGGGAAATTACCTTTCCACATGAAAAAGAATGAAGCTGGGCCCATATATAAAAAATAACTGAAAATTGATTAAAGACCTAAACTAAAGACCTAAAACTCTTAAACTCCTAAAATAAAACAAGGAAGAATCCTCAACACATTGGATTTGGCAGTGATTTCTTAGATATAACACCAAAACTACAGGAAACAAAATAAAGAATAGACAAAAGAAAATAGGAGGGGCGGAAGATGGCGGCGTGAGTAGAGCAGAGGAAATCTCCTCCCAAAACAACATATATCTATGAAAATATAACAAAGACAACCCTTCCTAGAATAAAGACCAGAGGACACAGGACAATATCCAGACCACATCCGCACCTGAGAGAACCCAGCGCCTCGCGAAGGGGGTAAGATACAAGCCCCGGACCGGCGGGAGCCAAGCGCCCCTCCCCCCAGCTACTGGCGGGAGAAGAGCAGGCAGAGCGGGAGGGAGACGGAGCCCAAGACTGCCGAACACCCAGCCCCCGCCATCCGGGCCAGAGTGCAGGGCCCTCGATACTAGGAAAACAGGGCAGCAAGAACAGTGAGCGGGCACTGGAGGCCGGGCGCCGGAGGACATAAGAAAAGCGCGCGACAATTTTTTTTTGTTTGTTTTTGCTGTTTTGTTTTGGCGAGCACTTTTTGGAAGTCTTAAAGGGATAGGGACCCCAATACTAGGGAAACAGGGCAGAAAGACCGGTGAGCAGAGGCCTGAGGCTGGGACCAGAGAATAAAGAAAAACGAGCGACCACCTTTATTTTTTTAATTAAAAAAAAAATTTTTTTTTTTTTTAATTTAAAAATTTTTTTCTTTTTTTTTGGTGGTCGTTTTGTTTTGGCGGGTGCTTTTTGGAAGTCTTAAAGGGACAGGGCGGGTCACTTAATCCAGAGGTAGGGAATCCGGGGATCTCTGGGCACCATAACCCCTGGGCTGCAGGGAGCAGGGAGGCCCCTTACGGAGATAAATAGCCTCCCAGTAGCTCCTGCTCCAACGGGACTCCACCATCTTGGAGTAGCTGCCCGAACCAGGCCACGCCCACAGCAAAAGCGGAGATTAACTCCATAGCAGCCGGGCAGGAAGCAGAAACCCTGTCTGCGCGCAGCTGCGCAGCACAAGCCACTAGAGGCCGCTGTTCTCCCAGGAGAGGAGGGCCACAAACCAACAAGAAAGGAAGTCCTTCCAGCCGTCACTCGTCCCAGCTCTGCAGACTATTCCTATCACCATGAAAAGGCAAAGCTACAGGCAGACAAAGATCACAGAGACAACACCAGAGAAGGAGACAGACCTAACCAGTCTTCCTGAAAAAGAATTCAAAATAAGAATCATAAACATGCTGACAGAGATGCAGAGAAATGCGCAACAGAAGTGGGATGAAGTCCGGAAGGAGATCACAGATGCCAGAAAGGAGATCGCAGAAATGAAACAAACTCTGGAAGGGTTTATAAGCAGAATGGATAGAATGCAAGAGGCCATTGATGGAATTGAAATCAGAGAACAGGAACGCATAGAAGCTGACATAGAGAGAGACAAAAGGATCTCCAGGAATGAAACAATATTAAGAGAACTGTGTGACTAGTCCAAAAGGAACAATATCCGTATTATAGGGGTCCCAGAAGAAGAAGAGAGAGGAAAAGAGATGGAAAGTATCTTAGAAGAAATAATTGCTGAAAACTTCCCCAAACTGGGGGAGGAAATAATCGAACAGACCACGGACATACACAGAACCCCCAACAGAAAGGATCCAAGAAGGACAACACCAAGACACATAATAATTAAAATGGCAAAGATCATGGACAAGGAAAGAGTGTTAAAGGCAGCTAGAGACAAAAAGGTCACCTATAAAGGGAAACCCATTAGGCTAACATCAGACTTCTCAACAGAAACCCTACAGGCCAGAAGAGAATGGCATGATATATTTAATACAATGATACAGAAGGGCCTTGAACCAAGGATACCGTATCCAGCACGACTATCATTCAAATATGACGGTGGGATTAAACAATTCCCAGACAAACAAAAGCTGAGGGAATTTGCCTCCCACAAACCACCTCTACAGGGCATCTTACAGGGACTGCTCTAGATGGGAGCACTCCTAGAAAGAGCACAGCACAAAACACCCAACATATGAAGAATGGAGAAGGAGGAATAAGAAGGGAGAGAAGAAAAGAATCTTCACACAGTGTATATAACAGCTCAATAAGTGAGCTAAGTTAGGCAGTAAGATACTAAAGAGGCTAACCTTGAACCTTTGGTAACCACGAATTTAAAGCCTGCAATGGCAATAAGTACATATCTTTCAATAGTCACCCTAAATGTTAATGGGTTGAATGCACCAATCAAAAGACACAGAGTAACAGAATGGATAAAAAAGCAAGACCCATCTATATGCTGCTTACAAGAAACTCACCTCAAACCCAAAGACATGTACAGACTAAAAGTCAAGGATGGAAAAACATATTTCAAGCAAACAACAGTGAGAAGAAAGCAGGGGTTGCAGTACTAATATCAGACAAAATAGACTTCAAAACAAAGAAAGTAACAAGAGATAAAGAAGGACACTACATAATGATAAAGGGCTCAGTCCACCAAGAGGATATAACCATTCTAAATATATATGCACCCAACACAGGAGCACCAGCATATGTGAAACAAATACTAACAGAACTAAAGGGGGATATAGACTGCAATGCATTCATTCTAGGAGACTTCAACACACCACTCACCCCAAAGGATAATAGATCCACTGGGCAGAAAATAAGTAAGGACACGGAAGCACTGAACAACACAGTAGAGCAGATGGACCTAATAGACATCTATAGAACTCTACATCCAAAAGCAGCGGGATATACATTCTTCTCAAGTGCACATGGAACATTCTCCAGAATAGACCACATACTAGGCCACAAAAAGAGCCTCAGAAAATTCCAAAAGATTGAAATCCTACCAACCAACTTTTCAGACCACAAAGGCATAAAACTAGAAATAAACTGTACAAAGAAAGCAAAGAGGCTCACAAACACATGGAGGCTTAACAACACGCTCCTAAATAAACAATGGATCAACGACCAAATCAAAATGGAGATCCAGCAATATATGGAAACAAATGACAACAACAACACTAAGCCCCAACTTCTGTGGGACGCAGCAAAAGCAGTCTTAAGAGGAAAGTATATAGCAATCCAAGCATATTTAAAAAAGTAAGAGCAATCCCAAATGAATGGTCTAATGTCACAATTATCGAAATTGGAAAAAGAAGAACAGATGAGGCCTAAGGTCAGCAGAAGGAGGGACATAATAAAGATCAGAGAAGAAATAAATAAAATTGAGAAGAATAAAACAATAGCAAAAATCAATGAAACCAAGAGCTGGTTCTTCGAGAAAATAAACAAAATAGATAAGCCTCTAGCCAGACTTATTAAGAAGAAAAGAGAGTCAACACAAATCAACAGTATCAGAAACGAGAAAGGAAAAATCACGACGGACCCCACGGAAATGCAAAGAAGTATTGGAGAATACTATGAAAACCTATATGCTAACAAGCTGGGAAACCTAGGAGAAATGGACAACTTCCTAGAAAAATATAACCTTCCAAGATTGACCCAGGAAGAAACAGAAAATCTAAACAGACCAATTACCAGCAACGAAATTGAAGCGGTAATCAAAAAACTACCAAAGAACAAAACCCCCGGGCCAGATGGATTTACCTCGGAATTTTATCAGACATACAGGGAAGACATAATACCCATTCTCCTTAGAGTTTTCCAAAAAATAGAGGAGGAGGGGATACTCCCAAACTCATTCTATGAAGCTAACATCACCCTAATACCAAAACCAGGCAAAGACCCCACCAAAAAAGAAAACTACAGACCAATATCCCTGATGAACGTAGATGCAAAAATACTCAACAAAATATTAGCAAACCGAATTCAAAAATACATCAAAAGGATCATACACCATGACCAAGTGGGATTCATCCCAGGGATGCAAGGATGGTACAACATTCGAAAGTCCATCAACATCATCCACCACATCAACAAAAAGAAAGACAAAAACCACATGATCATCTCCATAGATGCTGAAAAAGCATTTGACAAAGTTCAACATCCATTCATGTTAAAAACTCTCAGCAAAATGGGAATAGAGGGCAAGTACCTCAACATAATAAAGGCCATCTATGATAAACCCACAGGCAACATTATATTGAACAACGAGAAGCTGAAAGCATTTCCTCTGAGATTGGGAACTATACAGGGATGCCCACTCTCTCCACTGTTATTTAACATAGTACTGGAGGTCCTAGCCACGGCAATCAGACAAAACAAAGAAATACAAGGAATACAGATTGGTAAAGAAGAAGTTAAACTGTCACTATTTGCAGATGACATGATACTGTACATAAAAAACCCTAAAGACTCCACCCCAAAACTACTAGAACTGATATCGGAATACAGCAAAGTTGCAGGATACAAAATCAACACACAGAAATCTGTGGCTTTCCTATACACTAACAATGAACCAACAGAAAGAGAAATCAGGAAAACAACTCCATTCACAATTGCATCAAAAAAAATAAAACACCTAGGAATAAACCTAACCAAAGAAGTGAAAGACTTATACTCTGAAAACTACAAGTCACTCTTAAGAGAAATTAAAGGGGACACTAACAGATGGAAACTCATCCCATGCTCGTGGTTAGGAAGAATTAATATCGTCAAAATGGCCATCTTGCCCAAAGCAATATACAGATTTGATGCAATCCCTATGAAACTACCAGCAACATTCTTCAATGAACTGGACCAAATAATTCAAAAATTCATATGGAAACACCAAAGACCCCAAATAGCCAAAGCAATCCTGAGAAAGAAGAATAAAGTAGGGGGGATCTCACTCCCCAACTTCAAGCTCTACTATAAAGCCATAGTAATCAAGACAATTTGGTACTGGCACAAGGGCAGAGCCACAGACCAATGGAACAGACTAGAGAATCCAGACATTAACCCAGACATATATGGTCAATTAATATTTGATAAAGGAGCCATGGACATACAATGGCGAAATGACAGTCTCTTCAACAGGTGGTGCTGGCAAAACTGGACAGCTACATGTAGAAGAATGAAACTGGACCATTGTCTAACCCCATATACAAAAATAAACTCAAAATGGATCAAAGACCTGAATGTAAGCCATGAAACCATTAAATTCTTGGAAGAAACCATAGGCAAAAACCTCTTAGACATAAACATGAGTGACCTCTTCTTGAACATATCTCCCCGGGCAAGGAAAACAACAGCAAAAATGAGTAAGTGGGACTATATTAAGCTGAAAAGCTTCTGTACAGCAAAAGACACCATCAATAGAACAAGAAGGATCCCTACAGTATGGGAGAATATATTTGAAAATGACACATCCGATAAAGGCTTGACATCCAGAATATATAAAGAGCTCACACGCCTCAACAAACAAAAAACAAATAACCCAATTAAAAAATGGGCAGAGGAACTGAACAGACAGTTCTCCAAAAAAGAAATACAGACGGCCAACAGACACATGAAAAGATGCTCCACATCGCTAATTATCAGAGAAATGCAAATTAAAACTACAATGAGGTATCACCTCACACCAGTAAGGATGGCTGCCATCCAAAAGACAAACAACAACAAATGTTGGCGAGGCTGTGGAGAAAGGGGAACCCTCCTACACTGCTGGTGGGAATGTAAGTTAGTTCAACCATTGTGGAAAGCAGTATGGAGGTACATCAAAATGCTCAAAACAGACTTACCATTTCACCCAGGAATTCCACTCCTAGGAATTTACCCTAAGAATGCAGCAATCAAGTTTGAGAAAGACAGATGCACCCCTATGTTTATCGCAGCACTATTTACAATAGCCAAGAATTGGAAGCAACCTAAATGCCCATCGACAGATGAATGGATAAAGAAGATGTGGTACATATACACAATGGAATACTACTCAGCCATAAGAAAAGGGCAAATCCAACCATTTGCAGCAACATGGATGGAGCTGGAGGGTATTATGCTCAGTGAAACAAGCCAAGCGGAGAAAGAGAAATACCAAATGATTTCACTCATCTGTGGAATATAAGAACAAAGGAAAACCTGAAGGAACAAAACAGCAGCAGAATCACAGAACTCAAGAATGGACTAACAGGTACCAAAGGGAAAGGGACTGGGGAGGATGGGTGGGTAGGGAGGGATAAGGGGGGGAGAAGTAGGGGGGTATTAAGATTAACATGCATGGGGGGGTAGGAGAAAAGGGAGGGCTGTACAACACAGAAAAGGCAAGTAGTGATTCTACAACATTTTGCTATGCTGATGGACAGTGACTGTAAAGGGGTTTATAGGGGAGACCTGGTATAGGGGAGAGCCTAGTAAACATAATATTCGTCATGTAAGTGTAGATTAGTGATACCAAAAAAAAAAAAAAAAAAAAAAAAAGGGCAGTTCCTGTGTGGTAACCTCCAATGAGTTCTACACAAGGGTATAAAGGGCACATAAAAGTGTAGGCAAAGGGTCTGTTTGTGTTTATACAGAGGATCAAAGCCTAATTGGGCTACCCTGAAAATGAACTAAGATACGATATGAAAGAGAACTTCCAACATCAGCACTCTCTGGAAGACTCATGCCAGAAGATGATCATCAAAAAACCCCAACAAAGATCCACGCACTGCTACAGCCGTAGATGCACTCATCCCACCAGCTCCTGGACTTGCCGTGGGAATGAAGAAGGAGATATCTAAGCTGGCCTGTGCATACAGTAAAACAACAAATTTGACTGGATCTATACTGTTGGAACTCAACCAAGAATTTGGAGAAGTGCAAATTGTAGCGCTCCAAACTCTTACAACTATAGACTATTTACTGTTAAAAGAACATATGGCATGTGAACAGTCCCCAGGAATGGGTTGTTTTAATTTGTCTGATTTCTCTCAGACTGTTCAAGTTCAGTTGGATAATATCCACCATATCATAGATAAGTTTTCACAAATGCCTAAGGTGCCTAACTGGTTTTCTTGGTTTCACTGGAGATGGCTGGTAATTACAGATATGCTTTGGTTATGTAACTATACTCCTATTATGTTAATGTGTGTGCGTAATTTAAGTAGTAGCTTAAAACCTATACATGCTGAAGTTACTCCACAAGAAGATATGTCAAAGAAATAATCAATCTTCCCATGTTTTCTTCCGCCTGCTACTTCTATAGCTTTTCTTCTTCCTTCCTAATTACAACCCTTAAATAGAATTCGTGCCTCATATCAAATTTACCGAGTATCATAATTCTTCCAAGTGGTAAAGATACCTCAAGACAAATGCTGGGCATAGAAGCTCCAGGGCATAAATATGCAAAGAAATAAAAAGCTAACCTTTTCAAACAATAAGGCTTCCCTCTCACTTACCAACTTCACATTTCCCTGTATGGCCCCGGAAGATGACTGGTTAGCCAGAGACGGGTAAGATTCCTCAAGGGAGGAACAACCTAAGACAGGCACAGTCGCAGGGGGGCCATCAGGTGAGACATTGGGGATCAACAGAGGTGAGGCTTAGAACCTCACCCCCCCTGTTCTGAGAGAAATCTTCTGCATACGTGGATGTTTTATTGCCCTTGTCTAGCTTGGATTAACACATAGTCTACAGGCACACACCTGATCATCTACATTTGCTCTCTTACAACACTAAACTATGTTTTCTACCTTTATCTTGTATCTACCTACCACTTCAGCATTTTATTAAAAATAATAATAATAAAGAGAGAAATGTGGTATCCACATATAAATCAAGTATAAAAACCAAATGAGTATTCATATTTGAACTGACTGCTTATAGTTCATAATGCATGAGCAAAACCGAAAGTTTCTGTGATGACTGCCCTTGTACTGTTCACTATGTAACTTATTCATTGTGTAAGAATTTGTTCTACATGTAAGAACTTGTTTGTTATGCCTCAGAAGATTGGAGACTGACGAAAATTAGGCTTGGGGTGTATTAATGATTGTGCATTGAGCATTGACTCCCCTATACAGAATTTTATTGTTGTTAACAACCATTTGATCAATAAATATGAGAGATGCCCTCACAAAAAAAAAAAAAAAAAAAAACGGGACAGACTTCCAATGGTAAAATAAATAAGTAACCGGGATGTAATGTATAGCATAAGGAATATAGTCAAGATATTGTAACAGCTTGGTAGGGTGATAGCTGGAACCTAGAATTATGTATATGAATGTTTTATCACTGTGTTGTGCACTTGAAACTAATGTAATGTAACACTGTGCATCAACTACCCTTCAATAAAAAATAATTATTTAAAAAAAAAAAAAAAGAAAAACTACACCAAGCTTAAAAAGTTGTGTGCAATAAAGAAGAAAACCAACAGAGTGAAAAAGCAACCTAGAAAGTAACTGCAAATCATATATACACACATATATATATATACACACACACACATGTGTGTGTGTATATATATATGTGTGTGTGTGCATATAAACTTCTACAACTTATCAGTGACAACAAAAATAATCCAATTAAAAATTGGGTAAAAGACATGAACATTTCCCCAAAGAATATATACAAATGGCACAGAAATAGATAATATCATTAATCATTAGGAAAATGTATATCAAAACCACAATGACCTTGTGGAGCAAACGGAAATTTCTGACAAGGATTCCTGCCTGGCCTTAATAGCGCCCACTGTATATATACATGTTAAGAGCCTGTTTGCACATCTATGGGATATTTACTGGAGGTAGAGCAGCTGGTCAGTCACAGGAGTAGCAGCCCAGGGGAGAGGTGAGAAAGAAATACCCATCCTCTCCTCCCCTCAGTTCCTGGTACGAAATTGGTCAGGCGTCCAGCAGTCAGCAGAGATGTGCCCACAGAGTTCCTCTGGATGCTAGGGGCTGGGAAGGAGAGGGTCACCAGGAGAGTGGGGAGCAAGCAGTACCATTGGCACCCTAGTGCTGCTGGGAGCATTAAGTCCCAGCATAGGAGCAAGGAACTTGGGAGAGCAGAGGAGGGAAGCCGGAATGGACAAGAGACTGAGACCTACTGACATGAGAATAAAATCCCCTTTAAATCCTTAACTTCCTGCCCTTGCCTTTATTCAATCTCATCAAATCTACAGGGAACTTGTGCCAGGCAGGGAATGCCCTCCTCCTGGAGTAACAGAGCTATACCCTCACACCAGTCAGGACAATTACTATCAAAGAACAGAAAATAAGTGTTAGCAAGAATGTGGAAAAGTTAAAACCTTTGTGTGTGGTTGGTGGGAATGTAAAATAGCACAACCATTATGGAAAACAGTACAGAAGTTCTCCCCAAAATTAAGAATAGAATTACTACATCATCTAGCAATCCCAATTCTTGATATATATCCAAAAGAATTCAAAGTAGGGTCTCAAAGGGATATATGCACACCCATATTCATAGCCTTATTCACAACAGTCAAGAGGCAGAAGCAACCCAATGTCAACCAACAGATGCATATATAAGGAAAATGTGCTATCATACATACAAGAGTATTATGCAACCTTTAAAAAGAAGGAAATTCTGTCACATACTATGACATGGATGTACCTAGAAGGCAGTATGTTAAGCAAAATAAGCCAGTCACAAAATGATAAATAATGTATTATTCCACTCATATGGATTATATAAAGTATTCAAAAGCATAGAAACAGAAGGAAGAAAAGTGGTTACTAAGAACTGGGGGAAGGGGACAGGGGAAGTTAGTGTTAATGAGTACAGTTCCAGTGTTACAAGATAAAAGTTCTAGAGCTCTATAGTACAACAACATTATATATTTAACACTACACTTAAAAGTAAATGTTAGTAAATTTAATGTTACATGTTTTTCTAACTACAGTAAAAAGATAAAATTTAAACAACAACAACAAAAAAAAAGTGAAGGTAAAACAGTCTTTCTCAGACGAACAAAAACAGGGCAAATTTGTTGCCAGTACATCTGCCTTATAAGCAGTGTTAAAAAATGTTAAAATTCCATAGAAAGAATGAAAATATACATAATGAAAAGAACAGCATTGGAGACGGAATAAGTGAAGGTAAAATGAAAACTAATTTTTCTTAATTGAGCTAATAGATTATAGTTTGTTGAAAATAACAGGAATGTCTGTTTATCGATGCTTATATGTTTACACAATACATGAAATGAATAACAGCAACAATACAAGGGATAGTTGAAAGAGAAATTAGGAATATTTTATTACTGTAAGGTACTTTATTACTTATGAAGCAGTACAGTATTTTAAAGAGCACTTAGATTATTTATAAACAATAATATAATGAATGCTACACTGTACTACAGTATAGTGCAAACTCTAGTGCAACAAAAAAAAATAGGAGAAAATTATAATTAATGTACTGAGAGAAAACAGAACCATATCAAGTGCTCAGTTAAAACCACAAAAGGCAGGAAAAAAGTGGAAGACAAGAACAGGAGCAAAGAATTAGGGCAACAAAAAATAGTAACAAGCATTGTGCATATTAACCCAACTCCACCAACAGTCACCTTAAATGTCAGTGGGTCTAAATACACCAACTAGAAGAGATTACCAAAGCAGATTGAAAAATAAGGGAAAGCCAACCTGGGTGTTTATATGAAACCCATTTTAAATATAAAGATGGATTAAAAGTAAAGGGATGAAGAAAGGTATACACCATGCTGCTTTAGGCTGAATGTGTCTCCACCCCCAATTCATATTTTAAAGCCTAATCCCCAATGTGTTGGTATTTGGTTGTGGTGGGGGGAGTGGGGTTGGGAGGTGATTAGATCATAAGGGTAGAGCTCTCATGAATGGTATTAGTGACTTTATAAAAGAAAACTCCAGAGAGAGCTCCCTGACTCTTTCTATCATATGAGGACATAGTGAGAAGAAAGCTGTCTATGAACCACAAAGCAGGCCCTTACCAGACATCAGATCTGTGGGCCCCTTGATCTTGGACTTTCCAGGCTCCATAACTGTGAGAAATAACTGTCTGTTAAGCCACCCACTATATGATATTTTTCTCACAGCAGCTTGAACAGAGTAAGACAAATGCCTATAACACTAATAAAGAAAAAGCAAAGTAACTATATTAATTTCAGACAGAGCTGACTTCAGAGCAAGGGAAGTTATCAGAGATAGAGAGGCATTACTAATAAAGGGGTCGATACTGCAATACATAAAAATCCTTAATATGCATGTGCCTAAAAACTGAGCATCAAAAATACATATGGTGAAAACTAATATTACAGGTGAATCCACTATTACAGTTGGAGACTTCAACACCCCTCTAATCAGAAATGGACAGATCCAGTAAGTAGAAAATGAGTAAGGATACAGCTGAATTCAACTGGATATAACTAACATACATCCAGTTAGAAGCAGACTATATATTCTTCTAAGCCCACATGGAATATCCACCAAGATAATCACATTCTGAGCCATAAAACACACCTGAACAAATTAAAAGACATTGGACAGTATTTGTTCTCAGACCACAATGGGATTAAACTAGAAATCAGTATCAGAAAGAGGGCTGGAAAATTCCAAACTAGTTGGAGATTAAATGACACACTTCAAAACAATACATGGAGAAACCTTAAGAGAAATTTTTTAATATTTTTAAATAAATGAACATGAAAATACAATTTATCCAAATTTGTGGAAAGCAATGCTTGAGGGAAATTCATAAAACTGGGTGTATTTATTAGGTAAGAATAAAGATCTAAAATCAATAATCTAAGCTTCCACCTTAGAAACTAGAAAAAGAAAGCATGAGAAATAACAATTAGAACAGGAATTAGCGAAATTAAAAATACGAAACCAATAGAGAAAAATCAATGAAACCAAAAGCTGGCTCTTTAAAGAAATCAGTAATATTGATAAGCCTCTATCCAAGCTAAGAAAAAAAGAGAAAAGAAATTAACATCAGAAATGAAAGCAAGGTAATTACTACTGATTCCATGTTTATTAAAAGGGTAATAAAGGAATAATGTGAAGAACTCTATGCTCACAAAATTTGATGAAATGGACCAACTCCTTGAAAGGTACACTCTAAAAACTCACAAGAGGAGAAAAATAGAAAATCTGAGTGGGCCTATATCTTAGTAAAGAAACAGAATCAATAATAATCTACCAAACAGAAAGCACTAGACCCGGATGGTTGCACAAGTGAATTCTACCAAACACTTAAGGAAGAAATGATACCAATACTTTATAATCTCTTCCAGAAAACAGAAGCAAAGGGAATACTTCCTAATTCATACTATGAGACCAGCACTACCCCAATACACAACCAGACAGAGGTTACAAGAAAGGAAAGTACTAATATCTCTCATGAACACAGATGATAAATTCTCAACAAAATATTGGCAAATCAAACCCAACGGTGTATAAAAAAAACTATGTACCACAACCAAGTGGGATTCCCAATGGATCACAGATTCAACACAATCCAAATCCCAGCACTTTTTTTCTATGTTGACAAACCAATTAAAACATAAATATGGAAAAGCAAAACACCAGAACAGCCAACACAATATTGAAGGATAAGAAAGCTAAAGGACTGACACTACCCCACTTCAAGACTCATTTATAGGCTACAATCATCAAGACAGTATGGAATTGGTGAAAGCATATATGTGTAGGTAAATGAGACAGAAAAGAAAGCCCAGAAGTAGATAGATCCACACAAATGTAGTTGACTGCTATTTGACAATAGAGCAAGAAAAAAAGAATAGCCTTTTTAACAAATGCTGCCAGAACAATCAGACATGCCAAAAACTGAATTTAGATAAAAGAGAATTTTATCAACATGATAAAGGGCATTTTTGAAAAGCATACACCTAACATCATACTCAATGGTGAAAGACTGATAGCTTTCTTCCCAAGATCAGTAACAAGACCAGGATGCACATCTTCACCACTGCTATTCAATACTATACCAGGGCAGTTGGAAAAGAAAAAGAAAGCAAAGGATTCTAAACTGAAAAGGATGAACACTGTATTTTAGTTAATGATGTATCAGTATTTATTCATCAGTGGTAACAAATATACCACACTAGTGAAAGACAATAATATTGGGAGCAATAGTAAGGAGGAGCAGCATTCTACTCAATTTTTCCACAAACCAAAACTGCTCTGAAAATAAAGTCTATTCAAAAACAAAAATTTTTTTAACAAAAGGCAGGGACACTGTATTATTCAAAATATCAGTGTCATAAAAGACAAAGAAAGGTTGAAGAATAAGTTCATATTAAAGAAACCTGAAGAACTATGGTAACTACATGCAATAGGTGATAATAGTCTGGACAGTATACTGGGAGAAAAAAATGTTACAAAGGAACCTTTTTGGAACAATTGACAAAACTGGAAAAAGGACAATAAATTAGACTAAAATAGTCCATCAACAAATGGTAAAAGAATCTCCTTATTTTTAAGAAATACACGTGAAAATATTTCAAGATAAAGTATCATGATGTATGTAACTTACTCTCAAATCAGTATTTTGTATGCATACATATATAAAGAGGGACAGGGAGAGCAAAAATGATAAAGCAATGAGTTGACTAGTGGCCTCCAAAAAATAAGGTAACTTTCACAGGTTACCTTATTTGGGTATAGAGTATTTTAGATGTAATCAAGTTAAAATTAGGTTAAATAAAGTAGTTTAAGATTTGTAGAAAAACTGAGGTTATACTGGATGTCCTTATAAAAAAGGGAAATATAGACACATATATACACAGACAGTGAAGAGAAGCATGTGAAGATGACTGGAGTTAGTCTGCCACAAGCCAAGGAAAGACAAGGATTGCCAGCAACCACCAAAAACCATAAGAAGCAAGGAAGGATCCTTCCCTAGAGCCTTAGGAGGAAACAACCTTGCCAACAACTCTATTTTGGAATTCTAGTTTCCAGAACTGTGAGAAAATTTCTGTTGCCTTAAGCTGCCTAGTTTGTGGTACATTTTTTTTTATTTTTGTGGTACGTTCTTATGGCAATCCTATAGAAACTAATATATTTGAGTAATAGGTAAATCTGGGTAAAGGGTATATGGGTGTTCTTTGTACTATTCATGCAAGGTTATCTTAACACAGTCTTTCTCAGAGCAAAAGCTTTTTAATTTTGAATAAAAGCTTGTTTTTATCTTTTTTAATTTGAAATTACTTTCCAAAAGGTTAAAGAAGAATACAAGGTCAAGGACTTCAATAGACATTTCTCCAAAGACAGACAAATAGCCAATAAGCATATGAGAAGATGCTCAACAGTATTAACCATACTATATGCAAGTCAAAACCACAATGAGAGGGGTGGAGCCAAGATGGCAGCACACCAGAGGACACAGGACAACGTCCAGACCACATCCACACCTGCGAGAACCCAGCGCCTCGCGAAGGGGGTAAGATACAAGCCCTGGCCCAGCAGGACCTGAGCACCCCTCCCCCGAGCTCCTGGCAGGAGGAGAAGAGTCGGAGCGGGGAGGGAGAGGGAGCCCAGGACTGCTGAACACCCAGCCCCAGTCATCCGGACTAGAGCGCAGACACAGTGCATGTGTGGGGTCCTGGGTACTAGGGAAACAGGGCAGCAAGACTGGTGAGCAAGTCCCTGAGGCCGGCGCCGGAGAACAAAGAAAAGTGAGAGACTTTTTTTTTTTTATGGAGAGTGCTTTTTGGAAGTCTTAAAGGGACAGGGACCCCAATATTAGGGAAACAGGGCAGCAAGACTGGTGAGCGGGTCCCTGAGGCCGGTGCCTGAGGACAAAGAAAAGCGAGCAGCATTTTTTTTTCTTTTTTTTTGTTGTTGTTTTGTTTTGGCGGGTGCTTTTTGGAAGTCTTAAAGGGACAGGGCGAGACACTTAGTCCAGAGGCAGGGAATCTGGGGATATCTGGGCACTCTAACCCCCTGGGCAGCAGGGAGCACGGAGGCCCCTTACAGAGATAAATAGCCTCCCGGCCGCTCCCCCTCCAATGCGGCTCCACCATTTTGGAGCAGCTGCCCGAGCCAGGCCACGCCCACAGCAACAGCGGAGATAAACTCCATAGCAGCCAGGCAGGAAGCAGAAGCCCGGTCTGTGCGCACCTGCCCAGCACAAGCCACTAGAGGTCGCTGTTCTCCCAAGAGAGGAGGACCACAAACCAACAAGAAGGGAAGTTCTTCCAGCCGTCACTCGTCCCAGCTCTGCAAACTATTTCTATCACCATGAAAAGGCAACATTACAGGCAAACCAAGATCACAGAGACAACACGAGGGAAGGACACAGACCTAACCAGTCTTCGTGAAAAAGAATTCAAAATAAAAATCATAAACATGCTGACAGAGATGCAGAGAAATATGCAAGAGCAATGGGATGAAGTCCAGAGTGAGATCACAGATGCCAGGAAGGAGATTACAGAAGTGAAACAAACTCTGGAAGGATTTATAAGCAGAATGGATAAGATGCAAGAGGCCATTAATGGAATAGAAACCAGAGAACAGGAACGCATAGAAGCTGACATACAGAGAGATAAAAGGATCTCCAGGAATGAAACAAAATTAAGAGAACGATGTGACCAATCCAAAAGGAACAATATCCATATTATAGGGGTACCAGAAGAAGAAGAGAGAGAAAAAGGGATAGAAAGTGTCTTAGAAGAAATAATAGCTGAAAACTTCCCCAAAGTGGGGGAGGAAATAATCGAACAGACCACGGAAATACACAGAACTCCCAACACAAAGGATCCAAGGAGGACAACACCAAGACACATAATAATTTAACTGGCAAAGATCAAGGACAAGTAAAGAGTTTTAAAGGCAGCTAGAGAGAAAAAGGTCACCTATAAGGAAAAACCCATCAGGCTAACGTCAGATTTCTCAACAGAAACCCTACAGGCCAGAAGAGAATGGCATGATATATTTAATGCAATGAAACAGAACGGCCTAGAACCAAGGATACTGTATCCAGCACGATTATCATTTGAATATGATGGCGGGATTAAACAATTCCCAGACAAACAAAAGCTGAGGGAATTTGCCTCCCACAAACCACCTCTACAGGGCATCTTACAGGGACTGCTCTAGATGGGAGCACTCCTAAAAAGAGCACAGAACAAAACACCCAACATATGAAGAAGGGAGGAGGAGGAATAAGAAGGGAGAGAAGAAAAGAATCTCCACACAGTGTATATAACAGCTCAATAAGTGAGCTAAGTTAGGCAGTAAGGTACTAAAGAGGCTAACCTTGAACCTTTGGTAACCACAAATTTAAAGCCTGCAATGGCAATAAGTACATATTTTTCAATAGTCACCCTAAATGTAAATGGACTTAATGCACCAATCAAAAGATACAGAGTAATAGAATGGATAAAAAAGCAAGACCCATTTATATGCTGCTTACAAGAAACTCACCTCAAACCAAAAGACATGCACAGACTAAAGTCAAGGGATGGAAAAACATATTTCAGGGAAACAACAGCGAGAAGAAAGCAGGGGTTGCAGTACTAATATCAGACAAAATAGACTTCAAAACAAAGAAAGTAACAAGAGATAAAGAAGGACACTACATAATGATAAAAGGGCTCAGTCCAACAAGAGGATATAACCATTCTAAATACATATGTACCCAACACAGGAGCACCAGTATATGTGAAACAAATACTAACAGAACTAAAGGGGGATATAGACTGCAATGCATTCATTCTAGGAGACTTCAACACACCACTCACCCCAAAGGATAGATCCACCGGGCAGAAAATAAGTAAGGACACGGAGCACTGAACAACACAGTAGAACAGGTGGACCTAACAGACATCTATAGAACTCTACATCCAAAAGCAACAGGACATACATTCTTCTCAAGTGCACATGGAACATTCTCCAGAATAGACCACATACTAGCCCATGAAAAGAGCCTCAGTAAATTCCAAAATATTGAAATTCTACCAACCAATTTTTCAGACCACAAAGGTATAAAACTAGAAATGAATTCTACAAAGAAAACAAAAAGGCTCACAAATACATGGAGGCTTAACAACATGCTCCTCAAAAATCAATGGATGAATGAACAAATTAAAAAAGAGATTAAGGAATATATGGAAACAAATGACAACAACAACACAAAGCCCCAACGTCTGTGGGACGCAGCGAAAGCAGTCTTAAGAGGAAAGTATATAGCTATCCAGGCACACTTGAAGAAGGAAGAACAATCCCAAATGAATAGTCTAACATCACAATTATCAAAACTGGAAAAAGAAGAACAAATGAGGCCTAAAGTCAGCAGAAGGAGGGACATAATAAAGATCAGAGAAGAAATAAACAAAATTGAGAAGAATAAAACAATAGCAAAAATCAATGAAACCAAGAGCTGGTTCTTCGAGAAAATAAACAAAATAGATAAGCCTCTAGCCAAACTTACTAAGAGAAAAAGAGAATCAACATAAATCAACAGAATCAGAAATGAGAACGGAAAAATCACGACAGACTCCACAGAAATACAAAGAATTATTAAAGACTACTATGAAAACCTATATGCCAACAAGCTGGAAAACCTAGAAGAAATGGACAACTTCCTAGAAAAATACAACCTTCCAAGACTGACCAAGGAAGAAACACAAAAGTTAAACAAACCAATTACGAGCAAAGAAATTGAAACGGTAATCAAAAAACTACCCAAGAACAAAACCACCGGGTTAAAGTTTTCCAAAAAATAGAAGAGGAGGGGATACTCCCAAACTCATTCTATGAAGCCAACATCACCCTAATACCAAAACCAGGCAAAGACCCCACCAAAAAAGAAAATTACAGACCAATATCCCTGATGAATGTAGATGCAAAAATACTTAAAAAAATATTAGCAAACCGAATTCAAAAATATATCAAAAGGATCATACACCATGACCAAGTGGGATTCATCCCAGGGATGCAAGGATGGTACAAGATTCGAAAGTCCATCAACATCATCCACCACATCAAAAAAAAGAAAGACAGAAACCACATGATCATCTCCAAAGATGCTGAAAAAGCATTTGACAAAATTCAACATCCATTCATGATAAAAACTCTCAGCAAAATGGGTATAGAGGGCAAGTACCTCAACATAATAAAGGCCATATATGATAAACCCACAGCCAATATTATACTGAACAGCGAGAAGCTGAAAGCTTTTCCTCTGAGATCGGGAACAAGACAGGGATGCCCACTCTCCCCACTGTTATTTAACATAGTACTGGAGGTCCTAGCCATGGCAAATAGACAAAACAAAGAAATACAAGGAATCCAGACTGGTAAAGAAGAAGTTAAACTGTCACTATTTACAGATGACATGATATTGTACATAAAAAACCCTAAAGACTCCACTCCAAAACTACTAGAACTGATATCGGAATACAGCAAAGTTGCAGGATACAAAATCAACACACAGAAATCTGTGGCTTTCCTATACACTAACAATGAACCAACAGAAAGAGAAATCAGGAAAACAACTCCATTCACAATTACATCAAAAAGAATAAAATACCTAGGAATAAACCTAATCAAAGAAGTGAAAGACCTATACCCTGAAAACTACAAGTCACTCTTAAGAGAAATTAAAGGGGACACTAACAGATGGAAACTCATCCCATGCTCGTGGCTAGGAAGAATTAATATTGTCAAAATGGCCATGCTGCCCAAAACAATACACAGATTTGATGCAATCCCTATCAAATTACCAGCAACATTCTTCAACGAACTGGAACAAATAATTCAAAAATTCATATGGAAACACCAAAGACCCCAAATAGCCAAAGCAATCCTGAGAAAGAAGAATAAAAGTAGGGGGTATCTCGCTCCCCAACTTCAAGCTCTACTACAAAGCCATAGTAATCAAGACAATTTGGTACTGGCACAAGAACAGAGCCACAGACCAGTGGAACACATTAGAGACTCCAGACATTAACCCAAACATATATGGTCAATTAATATTTGATAAAGGAGCCATGGACATACAATGGCAAAATGACAGTCTCTTCAACAGATGGTGCTGGCAAAACTGGACAGCTATATGTAGGAGAATGAAACTGGACCATTGTCTAACCCCAAATACAAAAGTAAATTCAAAATGGATCAAAGACCTGAATGTAAGTCATGAAACCATAAAACTCTTAGAAAAAAACACAGGCAAAAACCTTTTAGACATAAACATGAGTGACCTCTTCTTGAACATATCTCCCTGGGCAAGGAAAACAACAGCAAAAATGAACAAGTGGGACTATATTAAGCTGAAAAGCTTCTGTACAGCAAAAGACACCATCAATAGAACAAAAAGGATCCCTACAGTATGGGAGAATATATTTGTAAATGACAGATCTGATAAAGGCTTGACATCCAAAATATATAAAGAGCTCACACACCTCAACAAACAAAAAAGAAAGAATCCAATTAAAAAATGGGCAGAGGAACTGAACAGACAGTTCTCCAAAAAAGAAATACAGATGGCCAACAGACACATGAAAAGATGCTCCACATCGCTAATTATCAGAGAAATGCAAATTAAAACCACAATGAGGTATCACCTCACACCAGTAAGGATGGCTGCCATCCAAAAGACAAACAACAACAACAAATGTTGGTGAGGTTGTGGAGAAAGGGGAACCCTCCTACACTGCTGCTGGGAATGTAAATTAGTTCAACCATTGTGGACAGCAGTATGGAGGTTCCTCAAAATGCTCAAAATAGACTTACCATTTGACCCAGGAATACCACTCCTAGGAATTTAGGGTATAGAGGGCAAGTACCTCAACTGTAATAAAGGCCATATATGATAAACCCACATTATACCAAAACCAGGCAAAGACCCCACCAAAAAAGAAAATTACAGACCAATATCCCTGATGAATGTAGATGCAAAAATACTTAATAAAATATTAGCAAACTGAATTCAAAAATATATCAAAAGGATCATAAACCATGACCAAGTGGGATTCATCCCAGGGATGCAAGGATGGTACAACATTCGAAAATCCATCAACATCATCCACCACATCAACAAAAAGAAAGCACTCAAGTTTGAAAAAGACAGATGCACCCCTATGTTTATCGCAGCACTATTTACAATAGCCAAGAATTGGAAGCAACCTAAGTGTCCATCAGTAGATGAATGGATAAAGAAGATGTGGTACATATACACAATGGAATATTACTCAGCCATAAGAAGAAAACAAATCCTACCATTTGCAACAACATGGATGGAGCTAGAGGGTATTATGCTCAGTGAAATAAGCCAAGCAGAGAAAGAGAAATACTGAATGATTTCACTCATCTGTGGAGTATAAGAACAAAGGAAAAACTGAAGGAACAAAACAGCAGCAGAATCACAGAACCCAAGAATGGACTAACAGGTACCAAAGGGAAAGGGACTGGGGAGGATGGGTGAGTAGGGAGGGATAAGGGGGGGGGAGAAGAAAGGGGGTGTTTTGATTAGCATGCATAATGTGGGGGGGAAGGAGAGGGCTGTACAACACAGAGAAGACAAGTAGTGATTCTACAACATTTTCCTATGATGATGGACAGTGACTGTAAAGGGGTTTGTGGGGGGGGCTGGTATAGGGGAGAGCCTAGTAAACATAATATTCTTCATGTAATTATAGATTAATGATAACAAAAAAAAGGAAAGAAAAGGGGGATTACTCCCCGATAGGATAAAACTAACTGTAAATCAACGATTAAAGCATGCTTTAAATATCCTTAATACTGATCATTTAAAGGGTGTCAGATGATCAGCTATAGAAGTACATTTTTCTGATAATATTCCTTTCTCTTAAAAAAAAAAAAAAAGCAGTTCCTGTGTGGTGACCTCCAATAAGTTCTTCACAATGATATAAAGGGCATATCAAAGTGTGGGCAAAGGGTTTGTTAGTGTTTATACAGAGGATCAAAGCCTAATTTGGCCACCCAGAAAACGAATTAAGATACAGTATGAAGAAGAACCTCCAACATCAACATTCTCTGGAAGAGTCATTCCAGAAGATGAACATCAAAAAACTTCAACAAAGATCCTAGTGCTGTTGCAGTTGTAGCTGCATTCATCCCACCGGTTCCTGGACTTGCCATTGGAATGAAGAAGGAGATATCTAAGCTGGCCTGTGCATACAGTAAAACAACAAATTTGACTGGATCTATACTGTTGGAACTCAACCAAGAATTAGGAGAAGTGCAAGTTGCAGCACTCCAAAATCTTGCGACTATAGATTATCTACTGTTAAAAGAACATATGGGATGTGAACAGTTCCCAGGAATGTGTTGTTTTAATTTGTCTGATTTTTCTCAAAATATTCAAATTCAGTTAGACAGTATCCATCATATCACTGATAAGTTTTCACAAATGCCTAGGGTGCCTAACTGGTTTTCTTGGTTTCACTGTAGATGGCTGGTAATTGTAGGACTGCTTTGGTTATGTAGCTGTATTCCTATTATGTTAATGTGTGTGTGCAATTTAATTAGTAGTTTAAAACCTATACATGCTTATGTCACTCTACAAGAAGATATGTCAAAGAAATAATCAATCTTCCCATGTTTTCTTCTGTCTGCTACTTCTATAGCTTTTCTTCTTCCTTCCTAATTACAACCCTTAAGTAGAATTCATGCCTCATAACGAAATTACCGAGTATCATAATTCTTCCAAGTGGTAAAGATACCTCAAGACAAATGCTGGGCATAAAAGCCACAGGGCATAAATATGCAAAGAAGTAAAAAGCTAACCTTTTCAAACAATATGGCTTCTCTCTCACTTACCAACTTTATATTTCCCTGTATGGTCCCAGAAGATGACTGGTTAGCCAGAGACAGGTAAGATGCCTCAAGGGAGGAACAACCTAAGACAGGCACAGTAGCAGGGGGGCCATCAGGTGAGAAATTGGGGATCAACAGAGGTGAGGCTTAGAACCCCACCCCCCCTGTTTTGAGAGAAATCTTCTGCATCCATGGCTGTTTTGTTGCCCTTGTCTAGCTTGGATTAATACTATAGGCACACACCTGATAATCTACATTTGCCCTCTTACAGCACTGAACTATGTTTTCTACCTTTATCTTGCATCTACCTACCACTTCAGCATTTTATTTAAAAAAAAAAATTATAATAATAATAATAAGGGAGAAATGTGGGATTCACATATAAATCAAGTATAAAAATCAAACGAATATTCATATTTGACCTGATTATTTATAGTTCATAATGCGTGATCAAATCCGAAAGCTTCTGTGATGACTGCCCTTGCACTGTTCACCATGTAAGAACTTATTCACTATGTAAGAATTTGTTCACCATATAAGAACTTGTTCGTTATGCTTCAGAAGATTGGAGACTGTTGAGAACTAGGCTTGGGGTTGATTAATGATTGTGCACTGAGTCCCCTATACAGAATTTTATTGTTAACAACCATTTGATCAGTAAATATGACAGATGCCTTCTCAAAAAAAAAAAAAAAAAAACCACAATGAGATACAAGGTCACATCCATTAGGATGGCTATTATTGAAAAAACAGAATATGACAAGTGTTGACAAGTAGGTAGAGAAATCAGAACCCTTGTGCACTGCTGGTGCGAATGTAAAATGATGCAACCACTATAGCAAATGGTAGGGTAATCCTCAAAAAAATATAACAGAGATTTACCATATGATCCAGCCATTACACTTCTGGGTATATACCAAAAAGAAATGAATACAGAAACTAGAACAGATAAGCTATGTGTATACTATGTTTAGAGCAGCATTATTCACAATAGCCAAAAGGTGGGAGCAGCCCAAGTATCCATCAACAGATGAATGGATAAACAGTATGTGATATATACAGAATGTTATAAATGTCTTCAGTCTTGAAAAGGAAGGAAATCCTGATACATGGTACAACATGGTTGAACCTTGAGGACATTATGCTAAGTGAAATAAGCCAGTCACTTACTATTCTACTTATGTGGAGTGACTAAAGTAGTCAAATTCATACAGCGAGTAGAACAGCAGTTACAACAGGATAGGGGGAGGAAGAAACGAGGTGTTATTGTTCATTGAGTACAGAGTTTCAGTTTGGGCTTTATAAAAAATTCTGGCGATGCATAGTGCTAATGATTGCACAATGTGAATGTACTTAATGTCGCCAAACTGCACACTTAAAAATGGTTAAAATAGAAAACTCTATGTTCTGTATTTTACTACAAAAAAAAGTATAGGAGTTAAGTTTTTATGTTTGAAGGTGGGATGGCATTGACAAGCTGATTTTAAATTTTACATGGAAATGCAAAATGTTAAGAATAGCTAAAAACTGTTGAAGAAGAACAAAGTGGAAGGACTAACTGTATCAGATATCAAAACTTAATGTACAGCTGTAGTAATTGAGATACTGTAAGCCTGATGTAAGAATAACCAGTAAGACAAAGAGAAGTCCTAAACAAACCAATACATACATGGACACTGATTTATGTCAGAGATGACACTGCACAACAATGTGTATTCTTAATAATTAGCTCTGGGTGTCCTTTTATAAAATATCAAATTGGAAACAACCTAAAGTGGACCCCCATTTTAAACAATCAGTTCAGATGGATTAAATATCCAAATATGAAAGGCTTTAAAACTATAAAGCTTGCAGAAGACAATATAATACCTATATGATCTTGGGGCAAGGAAGAAGTTCTTTTAAAACATGCAAAAACATCACCATAAAAGAAAAGAACTTTAGTTCTATGAAAAAATAAGACACAAACTAGAAGACTTCAGTGAAAACATATAAAAACAGTGAAGGACTGAACTGCTACACACAATTCCAGGACAGGGGTTTTAAGAACATTGAAAGAATTTCTCCTACATATGGAAATGGGGCGCAGAGGGAAGACAAGCCAACTAAAAAATGACATGAAAGGTACTTCATGAAAGTGAAAATCTAATGGGCAAATAAAAATACATATAGATATTTAATCTTGTTGGCAAGAAGAAAAATGTAAATTAAAGCCACTATGAAATATCTTTATAAACCCATCAGATTAGCTAAAATTTAAAACTCCACTAGTAGCAAAATATTGGTAAATATGGGGGACAACAGGAACAGCTATACACTGTTAGTGGGAATATAAATTGGTACCATCATCACTTTGGAAATGATTTGGCATTATCCAATAAAATTGAGACAGACATATCCTATGATCCAGCTAATCTACCTCTACATAATTCCCTAAAGAAATTCATGCTCATAAACATCAGGATATATGTGTAAGAATGCTCTTAAAAGCATGGTCTATAATGGCCCTTAACTGGGAAAAAAAAAGTCCAAATGTCTGTTAATAGTAAAATGGATAAATAAATCAACCTATTTATGCAACAGAATCAAGGGAAATGAAATACCAATGCATGGAATAAAGGGGATAATTTCACCAAAACAAACTGTTAATAAAAGGGGTAAGACAAAAAAAATGCAATTCAAAAATAGGAAAAATTAAATCATATTGTTTTGGAATGTGGAAACAATTCACAGGGGGTGAAACAAAAAAGAGAGGCAATGAAATGATTTTCATAAACCAAGTAGTGATTACTTCAGTGAACAGGGAAGGATTATGATCCAGAAGAAGGCACAATAGTTTCTGGGGTGCTATTAATATACTATTTCTTGAACTAGATGGTTCCAGCAACACGTCTTATAAACTTTTATGTGTACATGTTATACTTCACATTTTTAAAAAAGGGATAGGAAGGATAAATACCACTCCACACAGATGAACATGGCTAGAGAAAAAAATACATTTGTGCTGACTGGCTCATCACCATGAACCTTAAAGGGATGTTCAGGCTGCCAGGCAATTATATTTCCCTAGTCTATCTGCCTGCTTACTCTCCTACAATATTTTATACTTCTCTGTTTATTAAACTTCCAACTTCTCCTCTCCCATCGTCATCTTCAGTTGATCACTGTTAACTACTTCACTGAGAAAAATAGAAATAAAGAACACTTCGACAGAGTCACAACCATAAATACCCATCTACCAGTATTTGACAACTGCACATTGCACCTTCCCTTACCTCAACTCTCCATGCTACTATCTAAGGCCAGTCCACCTATTTGTGTACCAGATTCCATCTCTTCTTGCTATCTCAAGCACATTATTACAGCAATACTCCCATCTAGCACCTGTATCAACAACTTCCTTCAACAAATATGCTTGTATTTCTTGACCCAATTCCCCCACCAGATAGTACCTCATTTCTTTGTTCCTCTTTGTAGTTAAATTTCTTGAAAATTTTGTCTGTAGTTATCTGTCTTCAATCTCTCTCCTCCATTCTCTCTTAACCCCACCACAATCAGGTTTCTGGCCTGACCACTCTGTCAAAACTGCTCATCAAGATAATCAATAACCTCTAATGGTCAGTTGTCAGCTCTCATCTTACCAGTCTATCAAGAGCACTGGACACAGGTTCCCCTCCCTGCTCCTTAACAGATCTGCATCACTTGGTTCCTGGTCAGTCACACTCTTCTGCTTTTCCCGCTATCTAACGGGTCACTCCTGCTCAGCCTCCGCTGCTGATTCCCCTTTCTCCTCACTTAATGTTGCAATGCCCCAGAATGCCTTTGGTATTCTTCTGTCCATCTATACTCATTCTCTTGCTAATCTCATCATTTAAATACACTTTATACCAATATTTCCAGTTCAGACCTCTCTCTCAAACTAGACTCATTTATAATGTTTAGTAGACATAAATTCTACATTTATAAATTATAAATCTGAAATTCCACATGTCCAAAGCTAATTTCCCAAAATTTTCCCCCAAACCTGCTCTACAATTGATTAACCATCCTTACTTCTACTTAAGTAAGTAAATGCCATTCTTGTTGCTAAGACCAAAAAATCTGCAGTCAGCCTTGTTTCCTCTCCTTACATCAAAGTCTATCAATAAATCCAGGATATTCCATCTTCCAAATATATCCAGAATTTAAGATTTCTCTACCTCCTCCACTGCTACCACTCTAGTCTAAGACACATTCGTATGTCACACGGATTACTGCAATAACCTGCTCTCTCAGCCTCCTGCTTATACCCTTGAGCCTCTAGACCCTATTCTTAACACAGCAACAGAAAGATCTTTTAACATTTAATTTAGATTTTATGTTTCCTCTGCTTAAAATCCTACAATAGTACTTATCTTACTCAGAGGAAAAGACATCTATTCCTAAACCAATTCCTCAAACTACTTCTGGTCTATGAATTTACTTAATACATATTGCATAATGCAGGGCATTTTTATAAATGTATTAATATGTTTCCTCCTTTTTTGTTATTAAATTGTAATTTCAAATAAATAATGGTTATTGTAAATGATAGGTTTTAAAACCATTTTATTAATGTAAAGGAAAACTTTGGGAGAACTAAATTTTAACGCCTTCTTCTCTACTTCTCCTCTCCACTCTCTATGCCTTTTCTCTGGTAATCTGAAAAACAGAACATTTCTACAGGTATATAAAATTGCAAAGTCTGGGAACTACTAGCCAAAAGCATGTACTTGCACTAAGAACTCTCTAAAGCACAGGCAGGAGAAAGTACACAGGCTAGAGTATTAGACCTATCCCCTCCCCAGCTGTATGACATTTGCTAAAGTTTTGTCTCTTTGACCCTCTATTTCTTCATCTACAATAGCCATTATAGTACCCATTTCATAGAAATGTGAAATTAAATGAGATGATACATTTAAAAATACTGACACATTAATAGCTACCTATGTGTTTAGTTAATGAAATACTATTAACTGTGTTTTTAGTTAATGCAATGTTAATACACTGGTCTATGGTAAGAGAGTGGGAGGAAGATGACCACCCTGCTGTAGAGAAGTACTTTCACCACTGTTGGCACCCACTGATAATAAGAAGCATTTTTGTCAGTTTTTAAATTCTCTGCAGACCACATACCCCTTCCTGGCATTCACTAGAGTACACCACAGCAAAAAGCCATGTCCCACATTCATTCATTCATTATTAACTGATTATTAGGCAAGGCAGGGTGTATAACAAGGACTCAGAAGGTAGTATTAGAGTATAGACACCACGAATTCTTAAATAAGTAAGGATGATTACTTAGAAAATAAAAATATTCACTTACCTTTTTTGAATTTATGAATAGGGAGTTTCTTAAGTTGATCTTTACGAAGTCTGTTTCTTCTAGCTCTATGTCTATCCTGGACAAATTTTGTGATCTAAAAATTAAAAAAAAAGAATCACATATTAAACATGCTACCAGAAAATGGCCAAAAAAATCTACAAACATCTTTTAAGTTTCTGGATAGCAGCTACAAATAATTTACTTAAATCCTAATATTAATATTATTAATTAATAGCTGATTAGTTACCCCATAAATTATCCTTTGCATTTTTATTGACTTAAATTATCTTTAATCTACTCTGATAAAAACATTGTAAATAACATACAGCTGTTAGCAAAAATATGAATGATAGACCATGTGTTACAAAGACTCCACTGGATCAAGAAGAATGGGAGGATTGAAATTCCTTTAAGTTACAAATAAAATTTTCAAATATACACATATTAGTCACTGCACTTTTGGTTCTAGCAGCAAAGTGGACAGAATACAGAACACCTGTACTACATACAAACATTCAGAAATGCTGGATAAAACAGAAAAAATATTTTTAACTATAGTTTTTTTTTCTTTTTACTATGGTTGCAAGAATGAAATGGAAGTCCATGGGGCCAGAACCAAATGCCAAAAGCAAAATCCATAAAAGAAAAATGTGACAAATTTGACTATGTCAATGTTAAAAACATCTATCCCTAAAGACACTGTTAAAAGATAAGACAAGCTACAAAGTGGGAGTAAACATTTGCAAACTGCATATCTGATAAGGGATTTGTATCTAGAGTATATAAAGAACTCAAACCTCAATAAGAAAACAAACAACCCAACAGAAAAAAATAGGCAAAATATCTGAATAAGCATTTCACCAATGGAAGATATACAGATGGCAAATAAACTTGAAGAGATGTTCAACAAAATTAGTCAATAGGAAAATGAAAATTCAAATCACAAGTACCACTCACTATACACCTATCAGAATGACTAAAATTAGACTGACTATATCAGTACTGGAATAGAAGTGGAGAAACTGGCCCTCTGATACACTACTGTAGGACTGCAAAAGGATACAACCACTTTGGAAAAACAGTTTAGTGGTTTCTTATAAATTTAAACACAAATTTAAACACACATTTACCATATGATTCAATCATCTGACTCCAACTTATATGTTGTACCCAATAGAAATGAAAGCATATATCCATATAACAACTTTCACACAAATGTCCATGCCAACTTTATTTGTAATAGCCCAAAACCAGAAACAACCAAAATGCCCATCAATAGGTGAATGGATAAACAAAACTGTGGTATATTTATACAATGGAATACAACTCAGAAACAAAAATGAATAATCAATATACTCATTAACATATGTGGTTCTCAAAATAATTATCCTGAGAGAAACAAGGCAAACACAAAAGAGTACTCATAGTTTATGAGTCTATATATATGAAGTTACAGAAAATGCAAACTAATCCATAAAAGCAGAGCTGTGGTTGCCTAGGGATGGAGGAGGAGGACATGAAGGGGAATTGAAAAGGGTGAGAGGGAAGTATTATCAAGGAGTATGAGAAAACTTTTTGAGCTAATCAGTATTTCATTATCTTGATTGTGGTGGTGGTTTCACAGGTATATATATTTATGTCAAAACTTACCAAACTGTACAATTTAAATATGCTAATCATACCTCAAAAAAATTTTTTTAAAGTTTTGACAGTAACCACTAGAATAACAATACAATGTAAGATTTCAAATCAGTAGGAGAAAAAGAAGTTGAGTGATCCAAATCTGTATATTGAAAAAAAAAGCAGAATAAACTATGTAAATTAGTACAAGTATATGTGTAATCACAAAAATATAAATGGATTAAATTTGCCAGATTTTTTTAAAACAATGCATCATACTGGATAAATAAAACATTCCAACCATACGCTATTTACAAGACACAAGATTAAAACGTAATGACACATTAAGACAAAAAGTAAAGGTAAGAATATAAAGGGACAGATAAAGACATACCATGACAATGCTAAGCAAAAGAAAAGCTGGGGTATCTAGTAAAACAGAATTTGAAACAAAAATCATCATTAGGAGATAGTCATAATGATAAAAAAAGACACTTCACCTACAAAATGACAAAATTCTGGGAGAAATGCACAAATTCACAAACTCAGTAATTTACAGTTCAAGCAGGTAAAAAATATAAAGACTGTAAGACCTATGTGGACAATAAATATGATGGCCAGTAGGCACATGGTGCTACTAAGGCCTGACAATGTGGCTAGTCTCAAAAGAGATCTGCTGTAAAAGTATACAATACACAACAGATTGTAAAGATTTAGTACAAAAAGAATTTTATACATTTTATTATTATTTATATTAATTGAATGTTGAAATACGTTTTAGACTAGGTTAAATAAATATAGCATTAACCTCATTTCTTTTTTATCTTTTTTAATTTGACTATCAGGAAATTTAAAATAACAGTAAATGTGAACAATACTGTTCTCTTGTGTACCAACTAAGAAAACAGAACACAAAAAATTATAGACAATTGTAATGTCTGCACAATTCTGTGAATACACTAAAAACCACTGAATTGTAAACTTTAAATGGGTCAACATGATGTTATATGAGTTATATATGTCTCTTTAAATAAAAGGGTTTCAAAAATACATCAACAAAAACAATGGATTCTAAATAAGATCACTGAGAAATAAGATCATGAATGCAGGTGGAGGCAAGTGGAATACCCAACTCAGTGGAGAAAGAAAGAGAATTTTTTAGTAAACCTTAGATTTATATTCCTTACCCACCCAGATACAAAGACAACACTGGAATGGAGTAGCCCTTCCCTTCTCCCTCATCTAGATCTGCAGAACAGGACCTAGACGCAGGTTGGTCAAAAGAGAAATGCAAAACTGAGACATGCATGCCCTAATTTATTCTTCCCAAATGTACCAGACAAAAAGTAAAGGTAAGAAAATAAAGGGTAAGAAAATGAAGAAAATAAATGTTAGTTTATTTCCCCTGAAACCAAATACATAAAAGGGTAAGGAGATTAAAGATGGTAGCATGAGAGGTGAGACAGAAACCTCCTCCCAAATCCACATGTAATATGAAAATAGAGCAAATAATCTAATCCTGAAAGAGCAACAGGAAAGAAAGCTGCAGCAGACTGACTGCCTACACCTGGGGAAAACAGCAGACCTCAAGGAACAGGATAAAGTACCAAAGCTGTGATAAAAAGGAACGCAAGCCCTTCCCCTATTCCAGCTGACCGGAAGGAGGATGAGAAATGGAGTGGAGACGGGGTGGAGGCCTAGGACTGCGCAACACTCAGCCCTGGAGATCTGATCTGGGAGCACAAACCTACATTACATGATGTTCTTGAGATTAGTGGCGTTAGAAAGCTAAGACAGGCAAAATACTTGGATTTCAGCCACTTGTGGAAAGGCAGGAAGTCTGAGAGACTTCCTAAGAGTGAGAGGGCTGCTAAAGGGGCAAGGATTGCACAGAGCTTGCTACTCAGGGGAAAGAACAGGTGGACAAAACTGTCTGAGTGCACTATGCCCAGCAGGTGTGGAAATTTCGGGAGCTTCAGACGCTCCATCCCCCTGGCTGGATATGCAGCTGCAGCTACGAGGACCCCACCACAATACACAGCCGGGTGTGCCTTCGTCCCAGCCAGTAAGAGCTCACAAACTGGCTGCCCCCACCATTACTCCAGGCCAGCCAGAGGGCGGCCCCACCTTGAACAGCTACAAGTGGAAACCATAGAGGCTTCTCCCTCAATGCTCGGCCCACTGGCCCTGACAGTTGAGGCAGGCACTGCAGCCAGGAAGCAGAACAGAGCTTTTTGCTCTCAACAGGCACTGCAGCCAGGAAGCAGAACAGAGCTTTTTGCTCTCAACAGGCATGAGCAACGCTCGCATGCAACCCCTACCATCACTCCCAGGGTGGAGAAGCTCCAGAGAATAGGGCTTATAGCCACTAGAGGGCACCACACACAATTATGAAAGATCAAAGGAAACTGATTCAAACCAAAATCTCACAAAGACCGGAAAGATGGCCAAGTGAAACTGAACTCATCAATCTTCCTGAAAGAGATTTCAAAACAAAAATCAAACATTCTCATGAAACAAGAGAAAAATATTCAAGAACTCAGGAAAGGATTCAGGAATGAGATACAAACATTAAAGAATTCACTATCTGAAGTGAAACATAAGATGGAAGTATACAAAATCAGATTAGAAGAAGCAGAGGAGATGGTAAATGAAACAGAAATTAGATAAGAAGAATACAAAGAACTGTAGCACAGAGGGGAAAAAAGGATGTCTAGGAATAAAAGAATATTGAGAGAACTGTGTGACCAATTCAGACAATATTTGCATTATAGGGGTAACAGAAGAAGAGAGAGAAAAAGGAATAGAAAGTGTCTTGGAGGAGGAAATTCCTGAAAACTTCCCCAATCTCGAGAAGGAGATAGTCTCTCAGACCATGGAGGTGCATAGATCTCCCAACACAAGGGACCCAAGAAGGACAACACCAAGGCATATAATAATTAAAATGACAAAGATCAAGGATAAGGACAGACTATTAAAAGCAGCCAGAGAGAGAAATTTGATCACATACAAAGGAAAGCCCATCAGGCTATCATCAGACTTCTCAAAAGAAACCTTACAGGCCAGAAGGGAGTGGCATGATGTATTTAATGCAATGAAGCAGAAGGGCCTTGAATCAAGAATATTCTACCCAGCAAGATTATCATTTAAATTTGAAGGAGGGATTAAACAATTTCCAGATAAGCAAAAGCTGAGAGAATTTACCTCCCACAAACCATCTCAACGGTGTATCTTGGAGGGACTGCTATAGATGGAAGTGTTCCAAAGGCTAAATAGCTGTCAAAAGAAGTAATAAAACCACAGTAAAGAAAGTAGAACAATTAATTACTAAGCAAATGCAAAATTAAATCAACTACCCCCGAAGTCAATCAAGGGATACACAAAGATTACAGAATATGATACCTAATATATAAAGAATGGAGGAGGAAGAAAAAGGAGGGGGAAAAAAAAAGAACCTTTAGATAGTGTTTGTAACAGCATACTAAGTGAGGTAAGTTAGACTGTTAGAGAGTAAAGAAAAAAGCCTGCAGTGACAAGTACATACCTATCAATAATCACCTTAAATGTAAATGGTCTGAATGCACCAATCAAAAGACAGAGTCACTAAATGGATAAAAAATGAAGACCCATCTATATGCTGCCTACAAGAGGCTCACTTCAAACCCAAAGACATACACAGACTAAAAGTGAAGGGATGGAAAAAGATATTTCATGCACCTAATAGGGAGAAAAAAGCATGAGTTGCAGTACTTGTATCAGACAAAATAGACTTCAAAACACTCCTAAGAAAAGATCAACCAGATAGAAAATAAATAAGGAGATGGAGGCACTGAACAACACATTAGAACAGATGGACCTAACAGACATCTACAGAACTCTACACCCAAAAGCAGCAGGATACACATTCTTCTCAAGTGCACATGGAACATTTTCAAGAATAGATCATATACTAGGCCACAAAAAGAGCCTCAGTAAATTCAAAAAGGTTGAAATAGTGCCAACCAGCTTCTCAGACCATTAAGGTATAAAACTAGAAATAAGTTACGCAAAGGAAAAAAAGCCCACAAACACATGGAGGCTTAATAACATGCTCCTAAATAATCAATGGATCAATGACCAAATAAAAAGAGATCAAGCAATATATGGAGACAAATGACAACAATGATTCAACACTGCAAAACCTGTGGGACACAGTGAAGGTTGTGCTAAGCCGGAAGTATATTGCAATACAGACCTACCCCAGGAAAGAAGAAAAACCCCATATGAACAGTCTAAACTCACAATTAATGAAACTAAAAAAAAGAAGAACAAATGAGATCCAAAGTCAGTAGAAGGAGGACATAATAAAAATTAGAGCAGAAATAAACAAAATCAAGAAGAATAAAACAATAGAAAGAATCAATGAATGAAGGAGCTGGTTCTTTGAGAAAATAAACAATATAGATAAACCTGTAGCCAAATTTATGAAGAAAAAAAGAGTCTACACACATAAACAGAATCAGAAATGAGAAAGGAAAAATCACTACGGACACCACCAAAACACAAAGAATTATTAGAGAATACTATGAAAAATTTTCTGCTAAAAAACTGGATAACATAGAAGAAATAAACAACTTTCTAGAAAAATAGAACCTTCCAAGGCTGACCCAGGAAGGAACAGGAAATCTAAACAGGCCAATTACCAGTAATGAAATTGAATTGTTCATCAAAAAACTACCAAAGAACAAAATTATCAGGGAAATGCAAAACAAAACCACAATGAGATATCACCTCATACCAGTTAGGATGGCCAACATCGAAAAGACTAGGAACAACAAATGCTGGGGAAGATGCAGAGAAAGGGGAATCCTCATACGCTGCTGGTGGGGATGTAACCTAGTTCAACCATTGTGGATGGCAATATGGAGGTTCCTCAAAAAACTAAAAATAGAAATACTATTTGACCCAGGAATTCCACTCCAAGGAATTTACCCAAAGAAACAAGTTCTCAGATTCAAAAAGACATATGCACACCTATGTTTATTGCAGCACTATTTACAGTAGCCAAGATATGGAAGCAACCTAACTGTCCATCAGTAGATGAATGGGTTAACAAGATGTGGTACATATACACCATGCAATACTATTCAACCATGAGAAAGAAACATATCCTACCATTTGCAACAACATGGATGGAGCTAGAGGGTGTTACACTCAGTGAAATAAGAGAAAATAAGAAGAAAAAAATGGACGTAGAGGGTGTTATGCTCAGTGAAATAAGAAAAGAAAAAGAAAAAATAAGAAAATATGCTCAGAGCAATAAAAGTAGCACAGAGAAGACAAGTAGTGATTCTGTGGCATCTTACTACACTGATGGACAGTGACTTCAATGGGGTACAGGGAGTACTTAGTAATATGGGTGAATGTAGTAACCACAGTATTTTTCATGAAACCTTCATAAGTGTTTATATCAATAATACCTTTAAAAAAAAGGGTAAGGAGGAGCTTGGAGTTATAGTAATTGAGTTTCCCCTTCACATGGATGAAAACATCAAGAGTGGTAAAGAAATATCCAGTGTAACAATGAAAAAAATTTTTTAATTTAAGTCAAATAGAAATAAAAGTATTCTTTATCAAAAGTTACAAGATGAAGCTAAAGTGATTGTCAAAGAAATTTATAACCTGAACTTATATATTCTAAAGAGAAAGATTAATAAACATTCAGCTGAACATGCTAGGAAAAATAAATGCAAAATATCCAAAGTAGATGAAAAAAAAAAAAAAGATGCTAAGAGCAAAAATTCATGAGATAGATAAAAAGCAAGATAAAGAGGGTATTATGCTCAGTGAAATAAGCCAGGCAGAGAAAGAGAAGTACCAAATGATTTCACTCAACTGTGGAGTATAAGAACAAAGGAAAAACTGAAGGGACAAAACAGCAGCAGAATCACAGAACCCAAGAAAGGACTAACAGTTACCAAAGGGAAAGGGACTGGGGAGAATGGATGGGAAGGGAGAGAGAAAGGGGGGAAGAAGAAAGGGGGCCTAACGATTAGCATGTATAATGTGGGAGAGGGCATGGGGAGGGCTGTGCAACACAGAGAAGACAAGTGATTTTACAGCATCTCACTACGCTGATGGACAGTGACTAATGGGATATGTTGGGGGGGACTTGGTGAAGGGGGGAGTCTAGTAAACATAATGTTCCTCATGTAATTGTAGATTAATGATACCAAAATAAAAATAAATAAATAAATAAAAGAAGGTGAAGACTTTAGAATGTAAGTTCCACTGGAATACAAGCTGCTTGGCATCGCGGACTTTCAGCAATTCTCCTCAGTGATGAATCTGTAGACCCTAGTGCAGTGCCTAGTTCATTCATTATAGATACAGATAAATGTTTGCTTAATGAAAGGGGAAAAAAAACCCTCAAAATCCACTTCTTTGAAAGACACAGAAATTCTCTTTAAGTTATTACATGAGTTCACAAATATTATAAATCACTTTATGCCACTATACTTGAAAACAGACAAAATACACAATTTCTTGGAAATGTAATTTAGTATAAACATGTAGATAACATCTGAATGTTCAAGTAACATAAAAATGTTCAGAAGACCTAGATGACTTTGTAACAGATAATCCCTATTATATAAAACACTATTTTAGAAAGCAGAAAATAAGGGAAAGCTTTAGTTTTATGGGGTGAGCTAGTTTTTTTTATTTTTTGGTATCATTAATATACAATTACATGAGCAACATTATGGTTACTAGACTCTTCCCATTATCAAGTCACCACCACATACACCATTACAGTCACTGTCCATCAGCATAGTAAGATGCTACAGAATCACTACTTGTCTTCTCAGTGCTATACTGCCTTCCCCATGCCCCTCCCGCTATATTATGTGTGCTAATCATAATGCCCCTTATTCCCTTTATCCCTCCCTTCCCACCCACCACCCCCAGTCCCTTTTCCTTTGGCAACTGTTAGTCCATTCTTGGGTTCTGTGAGTCCGCTGCTGTTCTGTTCCTTCAGTTTTTGCTTTGTTCTTAATGCTCCACAGATGAGTGAAATCATTTGGTACTTGTCTTTCTCAGCCTGGCTTATTTCACTGAGCATAATACCCTCTAACTCCATCCATGTTGTTGCAAATGGTAGGATTTGTTTTCTTCTTATGGCTGAATAATATTCCATTGTGTATATGTACCACATCTTCTTTATCCATTCATCTACTGATGGACACTTAGGTTGCTTCCATTTCTTGGCTATTGTAAATAGTGCTGTGATAAACAAAGGAGTGCCTATGTCTTTTTCAAACTGGGCTCCTGCATTCTTAGGGTAAATTCCTAGAAGTGGAATTCCCACCAGCAGTGTAGGAGGGTTCCCCTTTCTCTGTATCCTCGCCAGCATTTGTTGTTCCTAGTCTTTTCTATGTTAGCCATCCTAACTGGCGTGAAGTGGTATCTCATTGTGGTTTTCATTTGCATTTCCCTGATAATTAGCAATGTGGACCATCTTTTCATGTGCCTCTTGGCCATCTGAATTCTTTGGAGAATTGTCTGTTCATATCCTCTACCCATTTTTTAATAGGGTTATTTGCTTTTTGGGTATTGAGACATATGAGTTCTTTATATATTTTGAATGTTAACCCCTTGTTGGATATGTCATTTACAAATATATTCTCCCATACTGTAGGATGCCTTTTTGTTCTGATAGTGTTGTTTGCTGTACAGAAGCATTTTAGTTTGATGTAGTCCCATTTGTTCACTTTTTATTTTGTTTCCCTTGCCCGATGAAATGCGTTCAGGAAAAAGTTGCCTATGTTTATTATAGTCAAGAGATTTTTGCCTATGTTTTCTTCTAAGAGTTTTATTGTTTCATGACTTACATTCAGGTGTTTGATCCATTTTGAGTTTACTTTTGTGTATGGGGTTAGACAGTAATCCAGTTTCATTCTCTAACATGTAGCTGTCCAGTTTTGCCAACACCAGCTGTGGAAGAGGCTGTCATTTCCCCATTGTATATCCATGGCTCCTTTATTGTATATTAACTGGCCATATATGCTTGGGTTAATATCTGGACTCTCTATTCTGTTCTACTGGTCTATGGGTCTGTTCTTATGCCAGTATCAAATTGTCTTGATTACTGTGGCTTTGTAGTAGAACTTGAAGTCAGGGAGCGTAATTCCCCCTACATTGTTCTTCCATCTCAGGATTGCTTTGGCTATTCAGGGTCTTTTGTGGTTCCATCTGCATTTTAAAACTATTTCCTCTAGTTCATTGAAGAATGCTCTTGGTATTTTGATAGGGATTGCATTGAATCTGTAGATTGCTTTAGGCAGAATGGCCATTTTAACAATATTAATTCTTTCTGTCCATGAGCATGGGATGTGTTTCTATTTGTTGGTATCTTCTTTAATTTCTCTCATGATTGTCTTATAGTTTTCAGAGTATAGGTCTTTCACTTCCTTGGTTAGGTTTATTCCTAGGTATTTTATTCTTTTTGATGCAATTGTGAATGGAATTGTTTTTCTGATTTCTCTTTCTGCTAGTTCATCGTTAGTGTATAGGAATGTAACAGATTTCTGTGTGTTAATTTTTTATCCTGGAAATTTGCTGAATTCAGATATTAGATTTAGTAGTTTTGGAGTGGATTCTGTAGGTTTTTTATGTACAATATCCTGTCATCTCCAAATAGTTACAGTTTAACTTCATCCTTGCCAATCTGGATGCCTTTTATTTATTTGTGTTGTCTGATTGTCGTGGTGAGGACCTCCAGAACTATGTTAAATAAAAGTGGGGAGAGAAGGCATCCTTGTCTTGTTCCCAATCTTAGGGGGTGGGTTAGTTTTATCTTCTTTGATTATTTTCATGTTAAATTATGGTAAAATACAAATAAAATTTACTACCCTTACCATTTTTAATTGTACAGTGCTGTCACATTATGCATATTCACATTGTTATGCTACCATCACCATCCATCCATAAAACTTTTCATTGTGCAAAACTGAAACTCTGTACCCATTAAATAGTTATTCCCATTATCTACTCCCTACAGCCCCTAGCATTATCATTCTACTTTCTGTCTCTGAGTACTCTAGTTATCACATATAATTAGAATCATAGTTTTACTTTTGTGATTGGCTTAATTCACTTAGCATATCTTCAGTGTTCTTGCATATTGTAGCATGTGTCAGTTTCCTTCCTTTTAAAGGCTGAATAATATTCCATTGAATGTATGTATGTGTGTGTGCGTGTATGAACACAGATGCACAAACAGGAGTTGGACAGCCAACTCCCTGCTTTTAATTCTTTCGGGTATATACCAAGAAGTGGAATTGCCAGATCATACAATAATTTGTTTAATTTTTTCAGAAATTGCAGTATTGTTTTGTGTAGTGGCTGCTTCACTTAACATTCCTACCAACCATGCTCAAGGGGATTGTCTAGTTTTGATGTTAAGATTATTCTAGCCCTATAAATCTAAAATATTCCCTTACCTAGACATGCAGTATGTTATAATTTTATTTAGGTATTTGCATCTACATCCAAGTATAAAACTGACTGACCCATATTAGAAACCTAAATAATCCAAAATACAAAGAAAAATTTGTATGTCATAATCAAATGGCTTATCCCCAAAATACAAGATTTTTTTTTAATTCACAAAACAATGTAATCCAACATAAGGACAGAGTAAAAATTTTTTAAATGATCATTACAACAGACACATAATTCAGCACCCATTTATTATTAAAAAAGAAAAAAGCAAATTAAAGTTCGGTTTATGTATTTATAATCCTTATCCTGCCTTTTTCTTCTTGTTTTACCAGAAAAAAATAGAATGTTAAACAGGAGGCACAAACAGTAGGCATTCTGTTTTTTTATTCCTACCTTTCAAGGGAAGGTTTCTAAAAATACACCATTTAACAATATTCACTTTAAATTTTTAATCAATAATCTTTATTAGCTTATGGGTATTTACATCTACTCCTACTTGGCAAGGGTATTTTTTGTCTTTTGTAGTTCTAACTTTTGTCAACCTTAAATACAATTGCCAGTTATTTTATCAGAAAAACAGATTTATTTAGGAATAGCAGAGGAATTGCAATTTGGGACAATCAAACTATGGAAAACCACAGGCAAGTCCAAAGAGACAAAAGGAAGGTAGGCTTTTATAGACTTTAGGAGCAAACTAAGCTGATTTGAACAGAAGTTCATTAGAGAAGAACAAGAGTTTGAGGTCGTGGCAGTTTCTCATTGGCTGCAAGTGGTGATCAGTTCTTTGTTGTGGAAGAAGGGGAGATCCTCCTTCTTCCTGCTGGTTATGAAGGCTGCAAGGAGTGGTACATGAGAGCGAGCACCCCATCAGGGCTTCCTGACTCCATTTTAAATGAAGTTTCCTTGACTCGTTTTCACACTTTCTATACTTCCTTGCTTTTACACTGGAAACCCAAGAATTAACAAATCGAAATTATAAGAATAGGAGAATTTAGCAAGTTTGCAGATACAAGATCAATATATAAAAACCAATAGTGTCCAAATCCTGGTTTCTAAATACAACTATTCAGTAACAGAAACCAGAGCTCCTTGTAGAACTGTCTAATTCTAGGGGTGGGGCAAGGAAAACATAAGATAAGCCTGGAGCTTCTTATAATACCAGATATTAAAGAAGTACTTAAAAAAGAAATGAGTCAAATCAGAGGAACACAGAACCAACCTGACAGAGCTCCCAATGGCCAAAGCTCAATTAATTTAAACAAAAAAAAATGTAATTAAAAAAGAACCCAATGTAATTGGATTATCACCAAAAGTATAATATATATATATATATATATATATATATATATATATATGAGCACATACTAATATAAAAATTATTTAATAAATACCAAAAACAGATATATATTCCTTATAAAAGAATTCCGAATTATTTATGTATTCTCCAACCCTCCAGGAAGTAGAGCTCAATTCCTGCCCCTCCCCAACTATAGGATGGGCTATACTTAGTGCCTCACCTTTAAAAACAGAAAAGAGAAAGAGAAAAATATTAATAACTTTATAGCAGAGAAACCTGGCAAACATTACCTTAACCAAAGGATTATGGTTAACATCATCAGTGATGCTATGCAGATATCATGGTATGATAGATCATGTGGTATGATGGTGTTATGGGAAGAGTACTTTACCTCTGTGATATCTTTTAAAAATCTATAACCCAGTATAATCAAAAGAAAAACATCAGATTGAGGGACATTCTACAGGATACCTGGCCAGGACTCCTCATGTCAAGGTCATGAAAAACAAGGAGAGACTGAGAAACTGTCATAGATCAGAGGAGACTGGAAAGACATGATAGCTAAATACAACGTGGTACCCTGGAACAGAAAGAGGGCATTAATGGAAAAACTGGTGAAATCCATGCAAACTTTGAATTTGGTTACTCATACCAATGTCAGTTTCTCAGTTTTGACAAATGCACCATGGTAATGTAAAATGTTAACAATAGAAGAAACTCTATGAGGAACTTGGAAGAAATCTCTACAATTTTTCTGTTAAATCTTACCATTATTTCAAAATTAGGTCTATTTTAAAAAATCAATAATGTTCTTATTTTCTAGTAATAACCAACTGAAAAATGCAATTTCAAAATTGTCTAACAAAAGACATGCAAAACTTTCATAGAAAAAAATTATTAAACTCATGGATATGAAAAATCTAAAGAAATACCACTGTATCACAGGAAGACAGCACATTTCAAAGATAGCATTTAATCTTTAAATTAATGTATATGCTCAATACAATATTTTGTATGTTAATATAAATTCACTGAATTTTAATATAAATATTTTATATGAAAAATAAAAAGTTTGTGAGAATCATGGGATTGTTTTATATCTTTACAAATCTCTTTTAATATCTATCTTAATAGAATACAGAGGGAATCTCCTATTTGCTTCTGCCTTTAATTTGCTTTGATATCAGAAAACCATGTAACCTCCACAAACCTCCTCTAAACCCTAAGAGAATGAGACCAAAAAGGCAAATACCCTAGTATTACTATAAAAACAATTTTGACCTTGCAGACCCACGAAGAGTCCTGGGACCATACTTTGGTAACCAGTATTTTGCAGGAACAATGTGTCATCCCCCTTAACCTCAAGCCCTCATTTTTTTCTTATTTACATTTTAATATGAAAATTTTCAAACCCAAAAAGTTAAAAGAATTTTATAATAAATACCTATATATCCACTACCTAAATTCTACAATTAACATTTTACTATACTTTTGTCACACATCTAGCCATCCCTCTATCCATTAATATATCCTTCTTCCTCTTAATTTTTTAAAACTCATTTTAGAGTAAGTTGCAGATACCAGTATACTTCCCCTCAAATGCTTTAGCATGTATACCATTACTTGGAGTTTAGTATATTTTTCAGTTCTTTTAATAAAAATTTATATAAAACTTGTATACAATGAAATGCACACCATTTCAGTACATAATTTGGTGATTCCGACATCTGTGCAACCGAAACCTCTCTCAAGGTACAGAACATGACTCACCTCTAGAAAGTTCCCTCATACCCTTCTCCATAAATCCCTCACCTCTCCATAGCCCACAAGAAGCAATAACTGTTCTGATCTTTTCCTACCTATATTATCTTTGCCTTTTCCAGAACCAGTCATATAAATGGACTCATACAATATGTACTCTTTTATGTAAGGCTTCTCTCACTCAATATGTTTTTTAGAGCCACTCATACTATTTTTTTAAAAAGGATTTAAAATTAATTTACTTACCATGAAAATGACTATCAAGATGAGACAGATGCCCACTATGATAAGGAAAGGAATTAGGTAGTATTCCAGAGGAAGACTAAATTCTGGAACTAAAATAATGTGGCCCCTGGAAGAAAAAAATATTAAAAATTGAGAAATATTAAGCATTACCAAATTATGATGTTAACTAAAACAAAGAGAAAATATTTTTTAAACAGGCATTTAGACATTACAATTCAATCTACTAGACATACCTCATTTTCTAATATATGCCTGCCAATAATTCAAGGACTGCTTTTTCCTCTTCAAGTCTGTTTAACATATTTGTCAAAATACCTTGCCTACATGTATAACTGAAAGATGTTTTACACTGGGTAGAGCAAATCAGCCAATCAATACTTACTATGTCCATCCTGGAAAGGTCTTATTTACTGAATTTAATAACCTGGGTAAAAGTCTGCATATTTTACATATAAAATTAGCATTTAAAAAAAATTCAGTATCTTGGGTAATATGTCAACAAGAACTCCCACCCCAACCAAATTACTGTTCATCAGTTCCTCTTATGGAAAAATCCAAGCCACTGATGAAAATATACTCCCTCCACCCTATATGCTTTACAGGAACTTTTTGTTCCAGGTACAATTGACAAGCCCCTGTACTCTACATTCATCTGTGAGACAGGAATAGAAAACTGATAAAGGGATTTACAAGAGTTGTAGCTTCCTCTTTGTCTCCACTGTCTCCTTTGCTTGACTGAAAAAAGCTACAAAAATGTTGTATGTTATGGGGGCAGGGGTGGAGAATGTATACATCATATTCCCTTTAACCATGTTTTTAGTTACAGTGATATTACTATTACAAAAATCAAAAGGGACTCATGAATGAAACTGTGATCAAAATTAGCACACTATTTGCATTGTGTGAGCAAATTTTTGATGGCAGAAAAATCTCGCATTAAAAAATATCCTCAGTCTAGGAAAAAGGTCTACATAATGATGAATAATATGACTGATTTCTCCATTGCACTCCTGTGCTACTCAGTTAGTATGGTGCCAGTAACATGACTTCGTTATCCACACTGGGTGATTTTTAGGTAGTGAAACCAGGTACCTCATTACACAGGGTTAAATGTAACAGGGAGTTCTTTTTATAAATTCTCAATATAAAAAGAAATAAAAATAGATGACTCCTTCCCTCATATAGAGATGCTTTAGGACATATAGTACTTAAGAAAAATAACATGAAAGCAAATTATCTTTAGTTCAAAGTTATTTTTAATAATCTTCAATGTTATTAATTATACTCACATCTAAGGAGCTCTGTCAAGCTTCACACGAAACAAAAACAAAACAAAAATACTAGGAATTTTCCAATAATTTATTTTCCCAAAACTGCTAAGATTGATAGAATAAAAGGAAGCTTTTTACTTCAATCAATTTCCAGCAGAATAGGGGATGACAAAGATTTACATGCATTTTTGTAGCTTCACAAAAAATACTGAAGTGAGTGATACATGATCAGTGTAAAGGAGAAAAGCAACAGGCCTGGGCTGCTCTATTTGATACTATCTCTTCCAGCATGAAGCCAGCGCTGTAAAGAATGTCCCTGTTCTTGGCACAAGCCCTCTGAAACTGCCCTGAGCCAGAACTGAGATACAGTAGCAGAGGTACCACTTTTAAGCAGAAGAGCCTTTCCACATGACGCTGATTCTCTGCATCCTCCCTACCCAAATCCCACCTATAAACTAACACTGCTACGGTTTAGAAGCCACATGACTGCATATCCTAAATTCAATCCTTTTTAGTATCTAAACATCTCAGCAACCGCAAAGCTTCCATCTCTCTTTTTAGGATGAGATAAATAAATACTGTCCTATGAGACAAACTCCAGGTTATTACTCAGAAATTAACAGAACTGTCAGGTGAGAAGAAGTCAACTAAAAGAGCAAAGCAGGAGGACCTGGTGAACTAGAAATTGAGAGACTTTCTGAAAACATCCTATGTGTTTGTAATCACAGAAATGGAATTAATTCCAGAATTTTCTAGTAAGCACTGTGTTAGGATTCATAGTCCTAATTCTGAATCTAATGTTCTGTATGTCCTATTACTGCTTGCCTGCTATACTTCAACCCATTTTAGTTTGCTATCAAGTACAATAAAACACTCATGCACTCACTGCAGATATATGTAATTTGTTTCATTAGAATGCTGCCTCAAATCTTTTTTGGAATGTTACCTAACTTTCAAAAATCTGAAAAATTTTCAATTCCACAATATTTCTGTCCTCAAGAGTTGGAATAAGGGATTTTGTGGACTTGTATTAACATGGAAGGGTTCTAAATATTAAGTAAATAAAGCATGTTATAAAGTACTATATAGTGTATAGCTCTATTTTATGAGCACATTATCACCATCATTGTGAGTACTTACATATGGGGAAAATATTGAAAGCTATTTCTAAAATAGTAGCTGCTGTTAGAGAATAACATCATAAGGACTGTCACTTAAATGATTTGTATTTTTGAATTTTTCCATATTTTACCAGCATGTATGTTTTATTTTTAATTTAAAAGGTATCACTTTATAATTAAAAACAAAAATTTATCTTTAAAATACATATGAAAATATACACATTTTTGCTTAATGAGGAAACTATATCAAGGTGTAAGTATTAGTTCTCCCCCTCTATTAACTACATGAACATGGTTGACAAAATAGCATATTACATAACTATTTTTAATACAACATCCAAACTCCCTAGCTTAATAAAGATGTCTGAGCATTTAATATGTGAATAGTATTTTAAATATCAAAACCAAATTGGGAAAATGACAAAACAAAAAGAAAACTTTTCCATCCTGTTTTCATTCATTTTCAAACTCAAACATTCCTGGCTTTCAGCCCCCTAAATAATTAGAATTGGATTTCATTTTTCCAGTTTCCTCTTTTGGCAAATATAAATTATAAGAAATAAGAATAATAACTTTTGGAAGGTTGTTGTGAGAATTAAATGGATAACAAATGTAAAAGTCTTGCTTTCATGAGTGCCTGGCACTTGCTAAATACTTAATAAAAAATATTACTTCTATTATTAATAATGTTGTTACCGTTCTTCTTAGTAAAAGCCTGTTCCTGCCCACTATGTTTGGAGATGTGTTTCATGGAAGCAGTTGTGAAGTGTAACTGCAGTGTTTTATGAGCATATTATCTCATCTGTATTAGGTAAGACAGCTATGCCTTAAGTTAGTTTCAGTTTATAATTTACCTTGGTAATGAGGTTTGGAGAGAAATTCCATATACAAGTTTTTAATCCAAAATCAAACTTTTAAAATTTGAAAACAACCTTTTGTCTTTGTAAAGTTAGTCACTTAACACACTGTGTTTTGGATTCAGTCTTTATAATAAAATAACATTTCTTTTGAATAAAATACAAGTGTGTCACAATGAAAGTGTCATCATCAACATAAATCAGTTTTTAAATACCAATGGTTTGATTAAACTATAAAGTTTTGTTATCTTCCTAGCAACATGGATGCCTTAATCTCTATACACAGAGAAAAGAATATATGCAATACAGTAAGTCAAAGTCATAATTTAAGTTCAATAGATTTCATTCTAAAACATAACTCAGTTACATCTAATATTATGTAATTCTACCCTAATATAAAGAAGAGTTTTAAGCTGATTGTGTTTTATATTCATTACTTACCCTTTT